>NW_008341417.1:538547-595973 GCF_000622305.1 Nannospalax galili | reverse complement strand
TGTGTGTGTGTGTGTGTGTGTGTGTGTGTGTGTGTGTGTGTTTGTGACTGCATTGTTTAAAATGACTTTAAGTGAAGTGCAGGAAGATTGCAGTGTGCCTGATGGGGACAACCCTGTGCTAGATAAGCTTCCCTTGGCCAAGAGTTAAGTGCTATTGGTTGGGAGTTCAGTGTTAATGGATCAACAATATATATTAAATGAGGTGTTTTTAAACATAAACACATAAAACAAGGTTATATTGATTGGCTGATGAAAATGTAAGCAGATGCTCAAAGGAGTTCAATATGAGTCATCCAGGAGCAACCAGTCCACATTCCCCAACTTGGTGTTCCTGGAGACTGTGGAGGGCATTTCCTATAAATAGTGAGAACCAGCTATGCTTCTTTCAGTTGATCTCTCTGCCCCTGCCTCTGCCTCTGTCTCTGTCTCAATCTATATATGTACAGAATATGTATATGCTTAAATTAAACATGCTTGTATTTAGCTGTCATAGTGTCATATAACATATGATTCTTTAGCTTTTTTTTTGTAGCTTGTCTGTTGTGCTGTTCTTTGGTCTGTTTGCTCTTACATCTGTCTGCCACTGTTACCCCACTGTGTGCTGTGTTGTTACAGGGTTGACCCCTACCCTGACATTTTAACATCAGTGAGAGATGGAAGGGTAGGGGAAGGGCAGACTGGAGTATTTTTCCCTCCTTCCCCCTATCTTAGGCAGCATCACCGGCAGTGTCCACAGCCCTCTGCAGCTCTCCTGTCTGTGTTCTCTACCTTCTCTGTTGACCCTGCATCATGGACTCCAGCCATATATTTCCCATCATCCTTTCAGCCAGTCTAGAACTAGCCTCCTGCTACTGATAATCTTTGAGGTTCTTCCCCTAAGTAAAGTATCAGATTCAAAGCCAAAGCAGAGCAAAAAATGAAGGTATGGTAGCAAGAGTCCTTTGCCACATAGATGTGAGAGACCAGGAAAGGAGAGAAGGATAGCTGGGACACAGGCCTGCACTCAGGCCTGTGATATTGTCTGATACGCATGGGTTGAGCAGCTCTGCTGCCCTGGATGCTTGGAGAGCAGCCAGCACCCCTCATCTTGAGCTTGTTTGTCTGGAATATAATGTGGAAGCTGCAGAGCACAAGCACCCCAGGAGAAAGCATCCATTCTGGTAATTATTCTGACAAGGCTCTAACAGGGCCTCCTTCCCAGGAACTTTTCTCTTTTCCTTTCTGGTCTCTTTTTGTTCTCCTCTTCACACCAGGACCATTTCTTCCTAGAGTTCAGGTCCCTGCAAGCTCTGCACTGAAATGCTGTGTGCTTTTTCAACCTCCTGTGTTGGCACAGACCTTATTAAAAATGTATTTTCCCTGAGTCTTGGCTGCATCCCTCTCCCCAAATGTGGATTAACAGGATGGCCTTTGGAGCCAAAATTCATTTTTGAATAATGACTGTGCCAAGTGGCATTAAATATTTATCATTTGCTCCATGTAAACTGGTCCTCTTCTTTAGTTATTGGAGATCACAGAGAAGCTGCTTCTTTTTACTTTGCTGTGATAGTTTCCTGTCCAGGACAATGAAGTGTTTCTTTGTCCTCACATCACTACTTGCGAAGGAAGACTGCTCTGGCTCAGCCTTTCCAGGGAGGCCATGTGGTTTGTCCATGGAACAGAATAGAATCTGTAGCCAGCAGAGTGGGTGGGTTCTCCACCTGTGAGCGTCAGGGCTTGAGAGGCTGGTAGTGCTGGAGCTGGCCATGTTGCATTTAGTGCGGCTCTGGCCCCTGGCTGTAGGAGGACGTTCTCCTCTTCTCACGTCTCTATTTGGGGCTTTGCAAAAAAAAAAATTTCAAGCCACCTATAATAAAATACGCTATTTATGACAACAAAAACATGGTGCTTAATCTTTACTTGGTGAATAAACTGAAATGTTACTCAGATGCCCTTTGCTGTTTTGGGAAAGCCCTTGTAAAGATTTTTGATCTTGCTTTTAAAACATAGCAGCATTTCAAGGGCATGAAGCACATATTATTCATACCTGAAAACATACAGAAATTTGGATAATTTTGGCATGTACATACACAGATACATATGCTTAAATGTTCCTCTCTTCTTCCCTCCCCATGTGTGTGAGTGCACACATGCACGCACAGACACACATATAACTGTCTAAGAAATAGTCTTATGGTTTTTTTTTTCTTAAAGTCTCTATGTCATTTTCTCCTTCCTTCCTCACCAACACTGTTCTTACTCTAGACACTTAAGACCACTGTAAAGGGGACAAAGAGACAAATGGCTGGCATGTGGTGACAGTTTGCATTCCTTTTCATGCTGCAAGACCAGCTTATACTAGGGTTTTCTGGCACTCTGAACGGAGCCCAATTCCACTTTGATTCTTGCTTGAAAATTAGCCTGTTGTTCAAGTTCTTGAGAGCTACTGCGGAACTTTCCTGGGTTCATGAACTACAGCTCTTGGAATCTTTGATCTTATCTGCAACATTAACCAAAGCAGCCTCCACTGGGCTTTTGTTTTTTTACTTGGCTTTGTTCTTACAATTAGCCCAATTTCTCTTTCAAGTCTATTCTTTCCTATCCCATCACTCCTAATCCCTCATTTGTCCTCAGATTTCCCTCTAACTCAGGCTATATCTAAATCTATCCTTCAGGAAGTGTCTAAAAGCTAATATACACAAATGCCACATGTATACCACACATGGGTACAAACACACATACATACATGAGCTATTAATTTTTCCTGGGTTTCTGGGGACAGGTTATGAATTCCATAAATACTGATGGACATTGCAGGGCCGTGAGGGAGGGGAATGTGAATTTTAGAAAGCATCAAAACACTCTTACTGGCCCTTCATCTGAACTTGTTTCCTCTATGAGCTGCCTAGATGCTGACAGGAAAAGACCAAAGGGATAAGTGCTTCCAGGCCCTGAGCATTGGAATCTCAGCTATCATCCAGTTTCTCAGAAAAGGCATGAAAGACAGGCCTGAGCAGTGCCCATGCAGTAGTCTCTCCCTCAGCTGGGCAGGTTGTCCTCAAAGTGTGCCCTCAGCCCTGTGGGAAATACTTTTATACCTCAGTTAACCCTCACAAGAAGCCAGTGAAGGAGACAGTAGTGTTTCTCTTTTACCATGAGACAATGCAAGCTCTTGCAGTTATAGAAACTTGAAGTCTAGCCAGGATCATAGTGAGCCTGAATTGACTAGTTGGTAGTATTTTTCTCTTATCAAGCACTATTTTTCCTCCTTGGTTTGCATGGCCGTCTTTGAAAATTTTGTTAAAGGAAGTAACTAAGGCTAATGAAGCCTCTGTTGTGTTAGGTACCATTTCCTACAGTATGTATGTATGGAGTATACCCCTATGGAAAACATATGCGGAAGATGATTCTTTCCACCACAGAGAAGACATCCTTGGAGCTTAGAAGGCCAGGTTATTGCTCAGGGCACAGGAAGTGACTAGGATTTGAGCTCAGTATGACTCCAGGGCTTTTCCCATGAGTACCGTGTCACCTGTGCCATCAACATTGGATTCATTAGTGCAGGGCACAGAGAGTGACAGGATGTAGTTTTTCACACTCTGTTGCATCTCATTTCATTCTTATATAAGGGATTTCAAGCAGAGGTAGGCTTGCTCTCTTGGCCTTTGCTTCATTTCTTCAGAAGCAAAGCTAGCAACAGCAATGAAGTGGGTAGAGGTACCACATGTAGTATCTGTGAACACTGCACATAGCACCTCATCTTCACATGTTTTTTTCAGGTTCACTTTATGATAACTGGACTTTTCTAAAAATTTGTATCTGTATAAGCTCTCAGGGAAACTGAGTCACTTGCCTACCCCATGTCACAACTAATACGTGGAGCAGTGGGTATTTAGACCTAAGACTTTTTATACCATTCAGCGTGTAGGACCTGAATCGCTAGGGGCAGATACAGGGATGTTAAGTGGTATCTAAGGTACCGATAGGAGTTGAAGGACTGGGAATTAAAGGACACTGATTCCCACAGTAAAAACTTGATTCCCTTTTCAGGTGTCATACAAGGAGGGAATGTCAAGGAGGAAATTGTAGGTGTTAGTATGTCTTTTACAACTCTCTAAGGGACAACATGGCTTAGGCAGGTAACAGTATCTAGAACAGACTGACATTCTTTCAGTGTTTTTTTCAATTTTCTTTTACTAAAATGATAACATGTTTATACATATAAAACAATAAATTGCATACATACATGTAAAGTACAAAGAATAATATAATGGACATTGATATGATAACACCTGTTGAAAAATTAGATAAACTTCAGGTAGCCATCTTTGCCCATCACCGCTTATTCCCCTCTTTGTCATGACATCTTAAACTGTCATGAACAGTTGTGAAAACCAGATAATTAACATTCATGTATACCATCGCTCAACCTCCAGACCTTGCTAAGTAGTGCCTGTTGTCCTGGGAATGTCTCATTTTTGGAGCCAGGATCTGCAACCATTGACAGTACCCTTTGTTGTCACACCTCTTTGCTTCCTGTCTGGTGGAGCTTCTTGGTTTTTCCTTAGCCTTCTTGACTGTGACATTTTTGAAGAGCCCTATCTGGTGTTTTTGCAGTTTCAGTCATTTGGGGTTTGTCTGATGCTTTGGGGGGAGATTAAGTCCAGATTTTGTGTTTTGGCAGGAAAAATATGGTGACCATGCACTATTTGTAATGGAGCAGAGCGGGAGCCTTGGGGCTGACTTATTCCACACTTGGATTAACAGCTCTAGGCCTTTGCCTAAAGTTTGTCTTCCAGTCTCATCACTGTATTGTTACTATTTTTGCCCTTTGTGATTAATAATTACTCCATGGGAAGATACTTTGAGACTATGTAAATAGCATGCTTCTCATGAGTCTTTGTCTACTAATTTTAACATCTAGTATTGGTTCGTGCTGAAACAATGCCTGTGGGTTAGACAGATGGTGTTTTTCTTTGTTTATATTCCTTCTCGATCTATTAACTGTAACTCTACTACAAGTTGCATTTCCCTTGCCTCACATTTATTTGTTCAATTTCTAGGGAAACTGAGTGAACAGGCACTATGTTTAGTACCTGTTCACTATCATTCCTTAGTGTCCATATCATGTGTTCATTAGTTCATTTATTCCAATTCATTCATTCATTTAAAACGTTTACAGAGACCCTCTCTGTGTGAAGGCTTGCATGCAGGTAGACAAAAAGCCTTACTCATACAGGGCAAGGAGGACTGGAATAAAAATAACCAAATAGACAGATAAAAATAATCCAGCTCTGAAGAAAATACAGCTGGCAGTCAGGTAGAAAATGGGTCAAGCAGGAGATGGCTCTGAGATGCTTACCAGTGCTGTCTGCAGAGGTGACACTAGAACAGAGAATGGAATAAAGAGAAGAAATGACCTGGGGGAGCATAGTCCATTTGGGAAGAGGAAGTTGATGATCCCTCCAGTGAGAGCCCTTGGCCTATTTGAAGAACAGCCGGAGGCACGTGTGTGCAGTTGTGACTGGGAGACATAGGCAAGGAATACTTCTTGTAAAATATAATAAAATGTGTTTTGGAGTTTGAATTTTCCTAAATATAATAGGAACCTGGGTAGTTTTGGCAAAAGAGCAGCCTGATGCACTTTACATTTTAAGGAGCCATGCTCACTGGAGTCCACAAGAGACAGCTGAGAGACAGGAGCAGAAACAGACAGGTACGCAGTAATTGCAGTCATCTGGTGAGAAGGCATGTTGGTCTGCACCATAGTACTGAAGATGATGGACAATGCCTTGATTTAGGACATATTTTGACTTTCAAACTGAAAAGCCTGGCTAATTTGGGGGAGGGAGGTATCAAGCACCCAATTAATAAAAGATGAATGCACAGAGCTTCAATGCTCCTGTCTCTCGTGCTACCACTCATTTGCATCTTTCTGACACTCTAAATCTCATTAATCTCTCCTTCTAAATCTTTCCGTGTTAGCTTTCGTAGGCTTTCTGTCTAAGCTTTGTGTTCTTCTCCTGCTTCCAGGGCTTCCACAGTAGAAGGTTCAAACTTGTGTTCTTGTAGGGTCCAAGAAAACAGTGAATGAGAGGAAAAGCCCAAGGTCTGTGCACACACAAGTACTGTGCAAGTGCTGACACCCTCCAGTGAGGAGTGACTTCTCCAAAATGGGATGCTCCATTTTTCATTTTATTTTATTTTATTATTTTATTTTATGTGTATGCGTGTACTGCCTGCATGTAGGTAAGTGTACCCATGTCATGCAATGCCCATGGAGGTCAGAAGAGACTGTCAGATCCCCTGGGACTGGAGTTATGGACAGTTGTTAGCTGCCGTGTGGGTGCTGGGATTCAAATCTGGGTCTTCTGCAAGAACAACCAGTGTTCTTAACTGCTGAACCATCTCTCCAGCCCATGGATGCTCCATTTTTCACAACTGGAAGCCTAGATTCCTGTTTTCTTATTCATTATCTTAAGATTTTTATATGTTGCCTCAACATTTTCTTCAGATCTTGGGGACCAAACAGAGACGTCTGTATTGCAGATGTATCCCTTAGTTTGCAGCTTCTTGAAAAATTGTCTTTCTGGGATAACTATAGATGGCTTGGTTTTATTTATTTGACTTATGGGCTAGTGACTTCCAGGTCACACTTTCAGCTCTGTTCAAAATCTAATTGGCTACTTCACATGATTTTTCCAAAGCTCTTCTACTTCCATATCTCAGGCTCAGATTCCACCTGCACCAGCTTGCCTTGTTCTGCCTGTTGCAACTTAACACTTTACTGAACCAGGCTGATTCCTGATGTTTGACAAACAACAAGCATGTCTTCAGAAGTCTACTCTATAATATCTTGTTATTCCTAAATCTTTTTCAAATGTTCCCCTTTCTACTCCGACTTTTATTTTGTCATTCAGCCAACTTTGAAAGCATTATAGTGAAACTTCGCCATTCCACCTTATAATGATGCAATTTTAGACTTGGGCAAAGCTTATAATTTGTCAAGTCACATAGCAGAGTATCCGTCTCATAGCAGAGTGTTACTGTGAAGGCTGCACTCTTTGTTAGTACAAAATAATGAATTGTTTATCTGTGTTATAGATGATTCCAGTCACAAGCATATAAGGAAAAGTGGAGGTTATCAACTAGAATTTCCTAGCGTGAACTGGTTTTACAATGTTGATTTTTCAGTGTCAGTACCATCAAGATCTGAAGTGGTACATGCTGAGGACTCAGAGGGAGTTTGAAACATCACCCCGTACAGATGGTTAGCTATTACTTATTTCAGATACTTTGCTTCATAGATGGAGTTGGCTGCACACTGACACTCAGTAGGAAATATGAATGTTCAGAGCTCACACTGAGATGTTTTAATATCATTTACAAATATGGCCATGTAAGGGAGCCCCTGAAAGTAAACAGAGCTGACCTCTGCTACAGAGCCTGAGGCCTGCTGTGTGTATCCATTTCTGGATTTGGTTCTAGAGGTCATGTGCTTCTGCTGGCAGCCTTTGCTCAGCTGTCCCAGCAGACAGGCCTTGCCTGAGCCACCTCCCAGAGGGAATTCCACTGGCCTTCCTCCTCTGGGAGTTCTCCAGGGTCGGTGGCTTTGTGTTTGTTTCAATGGACTGCCACTGGCAACCGCCCTAGGACAGTATGGCTGTGCCAGCTTAGTGATCTTGTTCCTTGCTTACTTTAGAGGGTAGCTTTTGGTTTGGAAAAATGGGAGAGATTCTGTTCCTTGGTGTTCAAACACAACTAGATGGTTTTACAAGAACCCTTGGGAATTTTGATGCCAAAAAGTGTAACTGTGATGGTTAAGAAAGTGTGGGCCTTGGATTCAGACTTCCCTGGGTCTGAGCCCACAGGCTCATTTCTCTCAGCCTGATTTTTTTTTTTTAATCTTTAAAGTGGGAGCAATAATCACCTTATAGGATCCTCATGAAGATTAATGAAATAATGCTCATAGAGCCCTTAGTTGAGTATCTGGCACATAATAAACCTTCTGTGAATGGTAGTTATTACTGTTGTTATTAGAATAACTGTTTTATTACTTTATTGGCTCATGTACCAGTGCTTCAATGAGCTCCGATTATGGATTCTCCCAAAATAGCCACAAGTTGAAGCAACTTTGATCTGTGCTCCAACTGTTGTTAAATCATGCTTAGTCAGCATTTCCTCTTACCTACTTTCTAACTAACTTATTTATTAAACAAACTCTTTTAGGGTATTTTCTGTGTGCTAGGGACTTCTGTAACCCATGTACATTTATGGGGGCCTGTGAGATTTCACCCTCCCCCCCCCTTTCAAACCAAGCCTGCATGGAGTGTTTTCTCTTCTTTGCTTCCAATTCCATGATTCTTAACAGATTTCTCCTGTGGTCTGGAGAACACTCTCCCATGTAATGAGCTGGTAGATTCCTGTCATCAGTACACACCTTATCTGAAGTTATTTCCCCAGCTCCCCCCCACCACCACCCAGGAGATCTCAGGGATTCTATTTGGTTTTCGAGCTAGGGTTCTGAGTCTGGTGTTCCTGTCCACTCTTGTGCACTGTCTTCTGATTGCTTGCCTATGGCTCCTCATGGACCATGTGCATTCTATGGGCAAGAACTGTCTGTTTACTTTTGTTCTTAGAAAGTATATGTGGGGCTTAAATATCCTGATTGGGAAGGAAAAACAAATGGATGGTTACATGGAGAAAGAAGAAAAATGATTCATGAATTAAAATAAACAGAAGAGCCAGTGAGGGGCTGGAGAGTTAGCTCAGTGGTTAAGAGCACTGGCTGCTCCTGTAGAAGACCCAGGTTCAATTCTCAGCACCCAAATGGTGGCTAACAACCATCTGTAACTCAGTTTCAGGGAATCTGATGCCCTCTTCTGGCCTCCATGGGCATTGCATGACATCAGTACACTTATATACATGTAGACAATACATTCATGCACATAAAAATTCAATAAAAATAATAAATTAAAAAAAATAAGATTCAGTGAACCAGTGATACAGGGAATCAAGATATTGCCCCACTTGTGAGGAATCAAGACTATAAACATTCACAGGGTTCTGTGATAGATACTTTGGAAACTCTTGAAAGCTCCAGAGTATAAATAGCATGTTGCAACCAGAAAGTTCTACCCACTGATATGCAGATTAAAAATTTCCTTTAGTCCCAAGCATCCAGCTTCCCTGCTCTGGAAGCCCTGGACCCTGGGCTGAAGCATGGAGATGAACTACAGGGCTGTGGATCCTGTTCTCTGCCTTGAACCCTGACTTATGAATGCATTTGGGTTTGCAGCCCCTCTCAGAAGCGATACTTTGGAACTTCTGTAAGAAAGGGATGGTTCAAGGGACTGGAGAGATGGCTCATTTGGTAAAGCACTTCCCATGCAAGCATGAGGATTGGATTTTGGGTCCCCAGACCACAAGCAAAATTGGTGGGAGTATGAACCACCAGTGACTCCCATGCATGTTATTTAAGTAAATTTTCCCTTTCCCATTGGGAGAGTTGCTCTCAGTTAGTGCCTCCCAGATTGACAAACCAACATAGGACATTCTATTTGGATTTTGCATAGTTTATATGACCTCCAGGAAAGGGAGTGACTTACATAGACACGGATTCGCATAGGCTTTTCTTTCCCATGTTTGAGGACTGTGCCACCTGCCTCCCCCTGCAGTCTCCACCAGCTTGCTGCCTGCCCCTGGGGTCTGTGATAGGTCTTAGCCACTTGGTGTCCATGAGGCAGCGTCTCGCCCAGCCCTCCGTTCTCCACTCAGTATGGCAACGGGCTCCACCCCTTTTTCCTAGTGCACTCTGCGTCACCCACACTTACCCTTGGATCAATTCCAGCTTTTTGGAGGAACATCTGGGTTAGACATATTGAGACAGGTAATTCTTGGAGAAAGTTTACTAGCTAGATCAGCACAAACAGTAAGCCGTAGTTCAGTACGAGAACCTGCTTCTGTATATAAGGTGCGAGCTACTGAAGAAGATACTGACACCAACTCTGAGCCTCCACATGCATGTACACACCTTAGTTAACCCATACACATGTGAACACGCAAACACGCATGCACACCACATACACATACAAAAAGAGAGCTAATAAGAGAGAAAGAAAGGACAGTTAAGTCACAAAAGCAATCGGAAGTCAAAAATGAATAGAAAGGCCCAGAGAGGTGAAAAATCACATGCAGTGTTGGAACTGGCAGTAATTCCCATGCTTCTGAAACACCAAGCTTATAGGGGCAGCAAGACTGGCTTAGGCCAAACATAGGGGTCTTTTTATAGCTTTTGCTGAAGAATTTAGATTGCGTGCTATAGTAAATGGATAATCAGAGGGGCTGGAATTTCATTTAAATGTCATTCTGTCCTTGGAATTCCAGAGGACAAGAGTGAGTACAGGTAGGTTAGTGGGAAGCTGCTTCTCCAACTCCATGCTTCTCTGGAGACATGTAATGTGAGGAGAGGCGTCCTCTTGGCCTCATGTGTGAAGTGGCTGCGGATGCTGCTAAACTTCCTGTGGTACAACAACAAAGTCTGCCCTTAAATGTCCATGATGAGAAACTCTGTCACAGTCCCTGGAGACAGAGAGGATGTGAGCTGGTGACAGGAATTCTTAGAAAGGCCCAGAGGCAGAGTGTGATTGGCCTGTGTGCCCAGTTGTTTGATTTTGGTTTGTTGGGAGATGAGGTAAGAAGATGCACTAAGCAGTTGCTACAGACACAGAACAAGCCAACTTAAAGTAGTAAGATCCCAACGCCCATTCTTCCAATCAAGAACTGTATAAGTCTGCTAAACTATCTAGAAAGAAATTGGTTTTCCTATTTGTAAGCATACTAGTTCAGAATCCTCCAAACTGAGATGACAGGTGGTTTCTGATGGCTTTAGTCTGTGACCCCGCTCCTTGATTAGACATCTTCACTTGCTCGCTAGGTAGGTTACCAGCTCTTGAGATGATGAAACTGAATTAGAAGCATCCTCAGACCCTAACAAGGCAGAACTGTAGCTTGCCCTGGAGTAAAAACTAGCGTATGTGCATGGCTTCTTTTCTACCCACTCTGTCCTTATTGCATATTCCCTGAACACAGAAAGTGTCTCCTAGGTCTGCTCTAGGGGTCTGGATCTGTTTCTAGTGGGAGCTAGAAATATTTCTGAGCTGATGATGTTGAAAGTCACCACTCCCCTGAAGTTCTTATTCCAGAGAGGGTGGGTCTGTCAGGGCTCCCCCAGCTGCTGTGAAAGAAACCAGGCCCTGCTGTCCCGGGCCCTGATGCAGGCAGAAGCTTGGTATGCTGGGATCACTAGGCTTGGTGTTTGGGAGGCAGCACATAAGAGCTGTAAGGTGAATGCAGGGCCTATGGGAAGAAGGGGCTAATTGGGCCTGGGGCATTTGGAGTTCCCTGAGCTGCTCGGATTGCTTCTTACCTTCCTGGGACCTTGCAGTGCATCTTGCCCATGTGTGGACACTGTTGTCTAGGAAGGAAAAGACATTTGGAATATTTCTGATTCTTCATATTGATGAAAATGTTGTGTTTGTGAGATCTCTGAGGTTCAAAAATGTCCTTTGAAATTATTTGTTTTTTAATTACTTCTTTGCCCTTTCACAAGACTAACAGAAGTGGGTGAGGCAAGCCAGAGATGCTCAAGTGCCTTGAGATTCTCTGACATACCTAGGTCTCATATGCCTCAGTAACTCAGTCCCTTCACTGATGCCTGAGTCCCTGAACACAGCAGTAAAGACCCATTCCTGTATGTCCCTGTCACCCTCTGATGGAAGACCAGATCACCTTGGCTCACTAAATATGGCATGCCTGTTACCCCAGCTAGAGTTTCCTTCCTCCTTTGACCTGCCTGGCATACCCCTATATATGCTTTAAATCTGCCTCCTGTATGAGACTCAACACTTTCTCTGCATAGCCACCGAGCTTCATAGAGGAGGCACCCACACCTGTCTTCCCCCACTAGCTCTCAGCATCTTGAAAGGGAAGCAGTGTAAGATGGCTTTCAAATTATTCACAGAACCCTCTACGTAGGACACTCTGCATCAGTGTTTTATAACTGAAGGAAGGCTTAAATAAAAAGGCAAGTAAATTGGCCACAGTAGTGCGAGACTTCAAAAGAAATTCAATAGCCAATGTCTCAAGACTTTTGAGGATGTTCCATGTATTCTGCATCATGCTAATACTGCAGCAAATGGGAACAACCAGACCCTTACACTTAACAGATTTCAAGCTCATTTTAGAAGTAGAATTTATGCATGCAAAGAAAAATAGAATGTAAATACAGCTTAAATCTCAATTCTTTGGTGTCTGGCAATAATTGGTTTCTCTGAGTATTTATTATTATTTTTGTTGTTGTTTGTTAGAAGCAGAGTTCCTCCATACAGCCCAGGCTGGTCACAAACTTGTGATCTCGTGCCTTGGCCTCTCTGGTTATTCTCCGTTTTGGCAGCAGGGGCTTAGTCTTGAGTGTTATAGCCTCATATGGAAACATGCACATTTCATAAGAGGTGTCAAGTTACATATTCTGTTTAGTAATGGTCAAGGTCAAAGAGAGGCACAGTTAACTTAATGTGGGCTGAGGTTGCTTTGCATGCAAGCTGGTGTGAGGGAGTTAGGCATTGAAAAATAAGTAGAAGCCAGACACTGTAGTTCATACATACCTAAGTTTTAGACCAAAGAGATCTGGGTCCAAGTTTGGTCCGACATTTACCAGCCAAGTGACCTTGATGTTTCTAGGTTTCAATTTGTACATCCAGAGTGCTGCAAGCAGCAAAGATAAAATCACATAGAGCCTACAGCACGCAGCTAGCACATCAGGCTTTCAGTGTGAGCCAAAGTTCTTGGAGGTTCAGTATGACCAAAATACCTGTGTTGCACAGAGCATTTGATGAGGTTGTTACATTTGATTGAAGTCACATTATTAACACAGAACACTAAAGATTTGAATAGATTCCAGTGTTTTTTGACTGTCTTCATGGGATTTGGAGAATCCCCTCATATTTCTGTGGTTTTTAGCATAGGGAAATGGTGTGGTTATGTGCCCCTGATGTAGAGAGCCTTTCTTAATTCTTAACCCTATAGTTTTGCCAGGAGGGCTTTTTGAAAGGCAGGGAGATGTACTGCATGGGGTGCATGGCAAAGTTAGAGCTACCTTCATTGACAAGCCCCCCCACACCTGACCTGCTTCTCTGCCCGTGTGTGCAGGTGTGTGGGTGTGTACAACTGCAGCTGCTGGTGCTTCGGTGCTCACCATGGTTGTCCCTTTAGCCACGTCTTGACCCTGATTTGTCCTTATGATGTCTCTCCTCTTTTTCTTCAGCTATCTTTAGGTGTGGCTCCTGGGGATTTTCTGCCTCAGGTTCTTGGAACTTGCCATGTTTTTTTTTCAGTCATAAATGCATGTGGTATGTGTGTATATTTACGTGTGTGCAGGTGTACATGCATATGTGTGTACATTCATGTGGAGGCAAGAGTTTGATGTCGAGTGTTTTCCTTAGTTGCTCTCCACCTTAGTTTTTTTCTTTTTCCCTTTTCTTTCTTTTTTTTGGGGGCGGGGGGCACAGAGTCTGTCACTGAACCTGGAGATCACTGGCTCAACTGCTGGACAGTGAGCTCCTATGTCTGCTTCCCCAGTTCTCTTATTACAGGCACCTACTACCATGCCCAGCTTTTGACATGGGTACTGGAGTTCTGAACTGAAGTTCCCATGCTTGCATATTTGCATAACAAGTACTTTACCAACTAAGCTATCTCCCTGCCTCCAACTAAGGTTTTAGCCATAGTTCTGGGTACTCAGGGGTAAGCGGGGAGGCCTGACTTCAAAAAGCCTAGATTACTAGATTATATTTGGAGAGGACAGATGAAAAGCAAGCACTGTGTTTCTAGAGAGTAGTAAACATCATGAAGATATGAATGTAATGCATGGGAAGCCACATGAGGGAAGGCTTTTTTGAAGAATCTCCTGAGGTGAGATTGGGTAGATGAAAATTATGAATACATTGCCAGTTTTTAATATTAAATGTGGTTTGCTTTTGTGGGTATCATGCTACTATTTCAGACATCAGTGAGCAGCTTCTTTCTAGGCCTCCCAGCTTCCTCCCTCCATCCTTCTTCCTCCTGTCCTGTATGCCTACATGTCCCTCCTCTGCTGCTGGGTTCTATAACTTCTTTGCCTCATCTCCCACCAGGAAAGGGAGGAATTCAACCCCAGAATTTCTGTCCCTCCTGAATTGCTAGAGATAGAAATGAAATTCCTAAAACTGGGAGCTGTTGAGTTAGAGACAAGAACTGCCGTGGGTCTGGTGCTCAAGAAGGGTGGGCACAGATGGTGGAACGGTAAACACCTTCCAGCCCTCTGCAAAGGAGACAGTAACTATAAAGGTGACCCAAGACAGAGTAAACCAATCTCAGAATAGTGCTGCCAGCAGTCCCAGAGGAAAACTTCAGAACTAGTTTTGTATTGAAATGCATTATGTTTTAAAGTCTTTTCCTTGGTATTATGTATGATAAAAACCCCAATTCCATTATTTTATCCTAATGTCACCTCAGAAGGATAAATCAATTAGTTTATTGAATTATACATGTATGCACACAAGCTAACGAATGAATAAATACATGAACAAATCCATAGTTGTTTCTAATGACTATTTGTTAAAAAAGACTGGATGGAGATGGAGATGGTTGTGGCAATCCAAGGAACTGTAGATGAGATGAACTTTGAGAAAGGGACCTTGATGCTGAGGCTCAGCAAAGGAGGCTAGGCAGTGCACATACAGATTTGATGCTTCTTTGTGTGATTAGTATTTATTTTCAAAGACTTGCTTAATGCCAGGCATGAGTAATTGAAGGAAACAAAAATCTTGCAACAGATGGTACCACCTGCAACACAGCATAAATCTATTTTTTTACTCTCCTCTCCATGTCAGATATGAATAAACAAAAAGTGTTTTTAAGTCTTCCTTTGAAGGAAGGGTACATTTAGTATTCTGAGTCAGGCAAGGAGAGTCTGTAGCCACAGGGACAGCTGGAGAGTCAGGTGCATGTAGTGTTCCCAGGACAGGTGAGGAGACGGCGCCTCTCTGTCTGCTGACAGCAGCTGGGGTACTGGCACTGCCCTCTCCACAGGCATTCAGTTGGAGCCAGTGCATGCTGGGATTCTTCCCACTAGACAGAGGCAGATACCCATGGCTAGTCATGAATCTGCTTGTGGCACCAATGGCAGAGCCACTGCTTACTCATGATCCAGTGAGACAGGAGGTGGCTGATGGGAGAGTCAGTCTCATGTTCCTTTCCTCAGCTGGCATGATTCATTTGCCTTTGCATAGCTCTGGATGCAGGACTAGGCCAGAAACATATGTAAACCTCTACATCTTTTATCAGAGCATTTAAGACACTTCATTTTCCTCTGCCTTCACCTGTCACAGGAGGGAGCCTGTCAGAATTTGATGACAAGCAATTTGCTAAGTGCAGCAGCCCCTCTGTGCCACCATAGGAGGGAGACAAGGCTGTCACAGTCTCTTCCATCACTTTCTTGGGATGTATGGACTGGTTGGAGAGGCATAGTGGGCGATAGAAGTGACATTCATGAGAGCTAGGCTGTCTTTGTTTCTGGACTAGAATGGTCACTTACTAGATGGGATCCTTGGCAAGTCACTTAACCCCGATGGCCTTCTACTTTCTCATCGCTAACATAGGATATTGGGTCTGGACTGGGGACAGCAGTTAAATTACCTCTATGCCGCTTCTTGTGGGTTGGTAATTGATCACAGTGGAGGGGATGACCAGGAATTTAGTCTCTGCTAAGTGAAAAGTAGCACTCAGCTGCTGATGTGTGCTAAGCATACAGATGGGGGTGAGAGAGAGACATCTGCCAAGTGTTAATTGATTCAATGGTAATTTCAGCCTCAGTTTTGTGTCCATGTGTTGTGAGGTGATTCTAGAGCAATTGTATAAAATTTCCCAGTCTTAATAATTGTTCTGTTAACTATTAATGATGGTGAGAAAAATAATATAACCAGACTCTTATTGAGAATTTATTATATTTGAAATTTTATCATTAAACTTCCTTATAGAGGATCTGGGGTAATGGCTCAGTCCATAAAGTGCTGGCTAGGTAAGCATGAGGGCCTGACGTTGGAGCCCCAGCACCATGTAAAATGTGGGCATGGGAGTGTACACTTGTAATCTGAGCTCTGGGGAGTAGAGACAGGGGATTCCTGGAGCTCACTGTTTAGCCAGCTTAGCAGAATTTGAGATCTCCAGGTTCAGTGAGAGACCCTGTTTAAAAAAGTGGAGCACAATTGTGCAGACACCTGGCATCAACCTCTGTTTTTCACACATATTCATACATATACACATGTCCATCATGTGCGTGAACACTTGGATAGGCACAGAGAGAGACAGAGAGGGAGACAGACATAGAGAGGGGGAAAGAGAGACAGAGAGATAGAGAAGGGGAGAGAGAGATAGGGAGAGAGAGCGACAGAGAGAATTTCCTTATAGGTCAGGGAACTAAGACAGAGACTGCTAGAAGGAAGTGTAGGTAGTATAGATATTTAAATACACAGGACTATAGAAATCTTCAAAGTAGAGTGGTATCCAGTACTTTACGTATTTCCTCACTTCATTTTTTTTCCTTGTCTAAATTTCTGTTTTCCTAGTCAACTCAGTTTATTTAGTGCTATTACTTTCTTTTTTTGAACACTTATTTCTGGAAATTTGATCAAAACTGACATGAAATTCTAACTCTTAAATTGCAAATATCAGGGAATGTGGAGTTTGCCTTTCACGGGGCCCAAGTAATTTCCTGCAGCTTGCTGTCTTGTGTACCCCCTCTACGCCCCCACTTTCAACCTTGCCCATACCCACCACTGATTCTCATTCTACTCTTCCAAGTTCCACTTCAAGGTTATTTCTAGCACATATGCATGCATACTTACGCATATACAGGCGTGCATACAAGCACACACAGGCACAATTGGGCTAATAGGTAAAATAGGCCAACATCTGCTAGCTGGGCCTTAGACCTGTCTTCATTGAATCTGAGCCTCCTGGGATATCAGGGTAATGAATGACAGCAGGTGCAGATTTTGTTACTGTCTTCTAAATGCAACACGTAGTTCTTTCTTTGATTCTTTCCATTCAGTACCCTTGCCTGAATTGCTTCCAGTAAATTTTATAACTGTGTGGTCCTATTTCAGAGTTGAAGCGAGATTTTTATCTCTACTGGGTAAATGGTACCCAAATAAAAATACCATTTCCTGCCTCTTTCTCATTCCTTAAGAAGCTATAAAGAAGAAGCCCTAGACCGTAAGTCATTGGGTGTAGTGTCTTCAGTTTTTCACGTAAAAAGCTAATTTTCTGGTCCCATTTTAGAAAGGCCAAGAATTAACTGGGAAAGAATAAACCATAATTGGAGAGGAAAATAATTACTTGGGCTTTTCTATCCTGTGATAACTGGAGCCCCTGCCAGCCTTTTACAACACTTCCCACACCCACTTCTGTTTAAAACAAAGTATTGCTCCAGGGCCTTGAAAGCTGCATCTGAATGTTCTCTGTGGCACATTGTGGTGCACACTGCCCTATATGCTGGCACTGGGCTCATTTCTTGACTTCTTGGTATAGAGGCCTAGAGTAGTGGGACAGTTTCTGTAACACTTGTAGACATAAATGACTTCTGCAGCTGAAAAGTGTGCCCATGGACCCTGTGTATAAGCTTGCTGCTGGGCCAGATCAGGGCTGTCCGAGGAACTGGCTTGGACCTATATGGAAAAGTATTTCTGACAAGGTCACATTGTCTTCTTTATATATGTGTGTGTGTGTGTGTGTGTGTGTGTGTGTGTTGAAATTTTACCTTGCTGCCTCTCCTCCTGTATGTGAATGGATTGGTGAATAATGGATGTACTGATGAATGAATGGATACATAGATGGGTTGACAGGTGGATAAATAGATGGTTTGATTGGTTGCTTTTAATCTCTTGTCCACAAGTATTAGTAGGAGATGGTGTACCTCTGCTATGTGTTGCTGGGGGTTGGCTGAATATTCGTAGTGCTGTCAGAGTATAGCAGACTGCCATGTGTTCCTGTAAATTGACATGCCACCCTTCACTGATGAGTTATCAAACTGAACATCAATCCTGCACTTCTCTCCTGTTATCTGTAAATGTGAATCTGATCTCTTGTAAGATCATTTAAGATCTTTCAGCAGCAGTACATAGCCTGTAGGAAATGAGCTCTACCTCAGCATGAGTACATGCCCCACTGTGAGCTTGCCACGGACTCTCTGAGTTACTACTCTGACTTTCAGCCTTTGCTGTGATAGGGGATCAGGTGACATGGATCCCCGTTTTCTCTTTCCAGTCTCTCCTTTTACATATTGTATTTCTTCTGCTAGTAATATCCCTTATTCAGTTGACCTTCACCTTTGACTTTTATGCTTTTATACTGCTAGGCCACTGTGCAATTCTATTTCTGATAGTTTGGTGGCAAATGCTTTCCACTAGAGAAGCCAGGAGCCTAAAGGTTTCCTATATTGCGTTGTCATCCATCAATGTTCTTAAGAGATTAATTTCATGGTGCATCTCATATTCCAGAATCTGAGGATGCTAAACTCCTTATAGAAAACAGTATTTTCATAGAACCTTGCATACCTTCCAGTATTTTTAAACCATTTCTCTATTACATAAAATATATAATACAGTATAAATGATAAACTATTGCTACATTTTGTAGGAAATAATGGTAAGGAAGAAGTCATATACTTCAATGAAGATGCAATAGAATTTGAAAACATTTCCCATCAAGTTTGGTTGGCTCCACAAATGTGGAGCTGGTGAATAGAGCACAGTGTAGTGTGCTTACTGTGTTGCCCTTGTCTGTATGTCCTGGGAGGCTTTCAGTACAGCTTCCTTCAGGCAGCAAGATCGAGAACAAATGAAGAAAGCACACACCTTCTCCTAGGGGCTTCAGCTTAAAAGAAATACATATTTGGTCTCTGTCTGTGGCTCCTGGCACAGAGCTCCTAAAACCTTGAATTTCCCCAGTGATAAAGGTACTCAGATCATCTTTTGTTCTAATATTTGATATCTACACCAATTTTGTGACATAGTACTTCTCAGTGACTTGGGATATCCTGGGTAATAAGAACATTGTTTGTGCTAATGTAGTTCTTGGTGGGTTTCTGGGTCACTTAGAATGGGGGCTGCTAACTAGGAAGACCAAACCATGTTAGAAGCTTGGAATTTTCTGCTGTGACCTCCCATCATCTTGGGGGGGGGGGTTGCAGATGTATTGGAGATTGAGTAATTGAGATGCTACTTGAGGAAATTCACCCAACCCCTATTAGATGGAATTTGGGAAGCTTCCAAGGTGGTGGCTACATTGTGAGATAGAAGCAGCACACTGGAGAGGGCAGTGATGCTCAGTGGCTTCCCTATGTACCTTGTCCCATGTCCCTTTCCATCTTGTTATTCATTTGCATCCTTTATAGTGACCAGTACATGTAAATAAAGTGTTTTTTATGTGTTCTGTGAGCTATTTTTGCAAATTGTGAGAGCTGGAGGGAACATTTTGGGAACCTCTGATTTCTAGCTGCTCATTCATCAGTATGGCTTCATGAGCAGCTGAATGGCAGTAATTTTATAGAACTGAACCCTTAACTTGTCAGGTTGTATTATTTACTCTTCTGTATCCAAGATAAGACATCATGATAAAGTCAACTTATAGAAGGAAGAGTTTATTTGAGGTTAGGGTAAGGGTTCGTAGTAGTAGGGGAGTCATGGTAGAAACAGGTTGCCAAAGCAGAAAGCCAAGCAGTCAAATCTTCAAGCAGGCACAGGAGACAGAGACTGGAAATCCAGCTCTCAAAGCCTACCCCCAGTGATGTGCTTCCTCCAGCATGGCCACACCTCCTAAAAGTTCCTTGACCCTCCAAACAGTGCCACAAACTGGGGATGAATGTTTGAATACTTGGAGCCTATTGGGGACATTCTCATTCAAACCACCATAGAGGTCTTCCCCACCTCCCTGTAGCTACTTTATTGAGTTATAGGGCATCCAGTTGGTGTCTGGAGGCTCTAGAGGGATAGAGAATTGTTGTATTGACACTCCCCTCATGATTTGGTATCAAAGCATTATGAGGATTGAGAAAAAAGTTTCTTCTCTTAAGGAGCATTATGAATACCGAAGTCATAAATATGTCTGCTTCCCTGTCCCTTCAGCTTCCTGTCTACCTGGGACCCCATCTCTCTAGTGGCAATAGCAGCAGTGATCACAGAGGACTGGCTGCAGTCACAGCAGCACATGCTGAATAGTAGGCAGAGGAGCAGTGTTGGTGTTATTTCTGGTTCAGTTCCAGAAAAAGTTGAAAGGCTGAGTGACCTGGCCAGGGTCACACAGCTAGTAAGTAAAGACAGAAGACTCGTGAACTCAGGGTTCTTGCTCTTACTTCAAAGCAGTAATATGACTGCAATCCAGTCTCATTGAGTGGTAACTGTTTTGTTATGGGATTCTCTCTCCCACTAGATTCTAAGTGTCTTGAGGTAAAGGATGTTTCCAGTTCATTGTGCATCGGTGAAGCTCAGCGAAAGGCTGGGAACAATCAGGAATCAGTAAGCATTTTGGGTGTTTGAACTGGCACTACTGACATTTCAGGCCAGATGATTCTTTGTCATGGGCTGTTCTGTTGTGCATTGCAGGATGCTGAGTACCGTTCCTGACTGCTTATCCTCTAGCTCCAACCAAAAAGCTCTCTAGATGCTGCCAACTGTCCCCTGGGAGGTGAAATCCCCATATAAGAACCATTTATTGAAATTCAGTGAGGGCCAAACAGTATGGAGTAGCATTCACATTCTCCATAGGCCATTCTGAGCCTGGTAGGCTGCTGATCTTTCAGCACTGATGTATTTTCCAGGCCTCTGTTCTTCCGGAGGAGAGTTAGGCCCAAATGTTCACAGGTTGTCTGTAGCAGTAACTGGTCACAGAGGGCCAAGCCTTCCTGAGGAATACCAGAGAGGGTCGCTCTGGAGGTGGCTTCCCTGGCTCCTATAGATTAGCTGTATGACGTGGAACCACTTGGCAAAATTTCATCACCTTCATGAAGTATGCCTTTGCCAATTTCCTGGCAAAACATGGGCTACATTCTATTCTATTCCCTCTGAAATTAATGTAATATAACAGTAACAACTTTGAAGGGAATAATTCAGAGGCATTTAGCACACTCACGATGCTGTGCAGTCATTATTTATATCTAGTTCCAAAACATTCCAATCACTCCCAAAGTAGTTCCATGTCCATTAAACAGTCACTCCCTTATAGCCTCTTGCCTGGCAATCACTAATATTTCTATAGCTATGGCTCTACCTATTTTGGATAGTTCATTTAAACAGAATGATAGACTGTGTGGCCTTTTGTGTCTGGCTTTTTTCATCTAGTCCCTCTCCCTCTCCCTCTCCCTCTCCTCCCTCCCTCTCTCTCTCCCTCTCCCTCTCTCCTCTCTCTCTCTTTCCAGCTGTGTCACAGTTGACACATAGAAGCCAGAAAGAATTCTGTTAGAAACCTACTTCTCCTCCTTTATCAGCTTTCACTGTTGTGATTTTTCTACTCTTGAAGCCAGCCCAGGCAATCTTACACATGTGCTGGCTAGTGCCTGGATGCCCATTTTACTTTTATCACTCTGGAGCTATAGCATGCTGTAAGGAGAAAACTTTCTGGGTGAATCTCTGAATCAGGTCAATCTTCCCTGCATGATGTGTCTTTATTGATAACACAAGACATGAATTAAAGACTCAACATTCATTGGCTATGTCATTTTAGACAAGGCTTCTTTGACATTTGATTTGTTTGTCTATAAAATATAGTAACCTGCAAACCCTACCAACTGCTCTAGGAGGATTCTATGGACAGAACAGAGTAATCTATCCATAAGGTTTTGACTCTCTAGTATGATGTATTCTTAGTATACCTTCTAAGACTAAGAAAGCTGCTGCACCATTGTTCACAGGCCCTGCATTATTAAGGCAAGCCACCTATCTTCCCCCTAGTCCCTGGGCTTACAAGGTATCCACTAAGTATGTGGCGAATGACTGATTCTATGAAGAAATTGGAAAGTCAGACCCTGTGGTAGTGCATTATCCCAGCTGGGGCTGTAGAGGAGTGGCCATTGAATGACTTACGTGGCATTCATAATTGCTCATTTCCCCCTAATGTTTGTTAGGGGGTCACAAATTTACAGGCTTGTAGAGGCAGGACACATTTAGCACTCAAGCACATAGGAGACAAGACAGTTGGGGAGGGACCCGGTGAGACTGATGAGGGCATTCCCAGCTGTCCAAGCCTGTTGAGGTTTCTGTAACAGAATGCCACAGAAAGGAGTGGCCTATAAATAAGAAGAATGTGTTTCTCTTAGATCTGGAGGTCTGGAAGTAAGAGCCAGGTGGAAGTCAAGAGCCTGGTACTTCCTCATCCATGGATGCTGTGTCCATGTCCTCACAAGTGGGAGTATTCGAATGCCTGAGCTGTCCAGAGTCCTTTTTATAAAGGCACTGATTCTTGAGAAATTAATCACATTCCATAGGCCCAAAATTCACAAAAATACTGCCATGAGATTTAAGCTACAACATGGAAATGTTGGAAACACATAAACGTTAAGTATGATCACCAGCCTAAAGATGCTCATAGTCACATGTTTTGAAGTTGGCCATAACCAAACAAAATGTTTCCTGGTGTGGACAATTTGTAACTCCTATTTGGCAGAGTGCCTATGACAAGTGCAGACAGGTGCTCAGCACACACAAAAATAAAATAAAATAAAAATAAAAGGAGCCAAAGTCCGTTGCAGTGATGGACAGGAAATGAATAGTACAATGAAGAGAATAGCTAAGAGGTACTGAGACCTCAGCCAGGCACTGTCTTCTGTCCTTCAGAGATGGCCACTGACATAACAGCCCAGTGTAGTGCAGGAGACATTATGGCTCCTGTTTTATAGGTGAGGGCAGTAAGACAGAGAACTTGAGTAGCTCCAGCTGATGAACTCAGTAGCTGGCCCATATTAAAATGCAATGTGCTGCACTGAATGATGAAAGGAAGCACAGAAGCCCCTGCCCTGCTGCCGCCTTCATCTAGTAGCTCATGAGATCCATCTCAGCACTCACCAGCTTTCTTGTTCCTACTCTAACATCAAAGTCAGCAAGGTCTTGACCCAGCTGACTACCATGCCCTTCAGTACCCTTGCCAGACTCCATGCCTTGTACTCAGCTTGTGCTGAGTACAGACAAGCCCTTTGTCACTCCTAGGTCTTGATGGTTACCCTCCCCTCTGCCTGTGATTCAGAGCCTTTCTCCTTCCTTGGCCCTTAGTGTCTGTATCACCTATTCTCTTCCTACCTGCCCAAGGATGGCCTGCTGGGTTAGATTCTCCTGCCTACTTGCTTCCTAGCATGTGTGATACTTGTTGTATAGGTAGTGTCTGCAGTTCCTTAAGCTCTGTTGTGAGGAAAAAAATGTCAGTTCTATAAGAATGCTTAATGGAGTGCTGGGCTTTGAGCCTACACTGTGCCTTTGATCATCATGATTGTCCTCTTTCTTCTCCTCCTCTGCTTCTCTTCATTGGATAATACTTTTTTATCTTGTAGCTTCAGCTTAGATGTTATTTCCATAAGCTTTCCTTCCCTGAACCTTCTCATTGTATAGATTCCTATTGCTTTGTACTTTGTACAGTTGTGTACATGTGTACACTCATGTATTAAGTACCCGTTTCTCATGCCTCATCTGCATGTGTACACTCATGTATTAAGTACTGGCTTCTCATGCCTTATCTTGAGTTCAAGAGGTAGATGCCATCTTCTTTCCTTTTTTTTCCTCCTGTGATCATCATACCACAGGCATTAAGATCGACTCAAACTAAGATCAACATTTCGTGACCATTGTGTCGTTAACTCCAATTTTGAGGTAGTTTTTATTTCTTATTATGGGAAAATTTAAGCGTACACAACAGCAGAGGAATAAATGTAACAAAATATTCTGTGCCCGTGGTCTCATGATTGCTTTTGGGGAGAAGTTAGAGAAACCATGCACATGGTATTGGCACTGTAAGATGCAGAGGCTCTGGAGAGGACATATGGATACAAGCGCACACGCCAGCAATTTCTCCCAGTGACGACTGTGGGGGCAGGCATTTTCCTCAAAATGTTCTGTTTTGGTATTTTTACACAAATCTCAGCAAAAATATGAACAGTTCAGATCCCTTGTCATACTAGAGGAGTGTGAGGCTAGAGGGAACTAATTCTGTGTCCAGGGAATGGCAAGAGGATAAACGATATAATGATGGGAAATCTTCCCTTTCTACCTGTTCTCTACCCAGTCAAAGAGAAATGTAGGAGTTCTAGAAGTGACTACTGAAATTGGAGATTTTCCATAATGCTTCATGCATGGATTTCCGGGGAACTTATATCATTTTATTGGTCTGCTCATGTGAGTGTTTAAATGCTGCTATTTAAAAGGAAGAAATTATGACCATTAATATGAATAACAGTCATTTATGGAGAACCTGTCTGTGGCAGTGGCTGTAGCAGGACATCCTTTACAATAGTTTATCAATTCCTTACATCATAGTTCAGTGTTACTGTCCCACTATAGATGTGAGGACTTGGAGAGACTGAGGATTGCTCAAGTCCAATCACATAGCAAGTGGCCATGCTGGAGTTCAGCTCTAGATCTGCCATTTCCATCATACCACTCAGCATCCTGAGACATCTGTTGACTCGAGAGGGAATCATTGGATCTTACTTTCTTTTTCCTTCATTTCATTATACAACTGAAAATGCTTTACACTCAATGCATTTTGAAATAGCCAATTTTAAGATTAGATATATCAAATATTTTTAAAAAGCAACTAACATTGATGTTTCTGTGTTTTTGACTTACTCTACTTGAGTGGGATATTTATTTTGACTCAGGGATAATTATCTTTTGCTTCACATTTAGATCACCTTTTGAGCCACTTGTATGACCCCAGATAACTTTCAAGTTCTTATTTCCTCAACACAAGTAGCTTTGTTCATATTAAACAGGACCATTTTCTGTTCCCAGGCATGATTGAGAGAACAATACATCAGTGTCTTTGTTTATAAGGTTTATAATACCAACCAGCTTATCAAGCTTTAATACCTATTTCTTCCCCCAAATTTCTCACAGTCTGGAAAGCCCAACTGGATGTTGTCCTTTTATTGTTTTTCACTCCATGGGAGTCTGTGTCTCATGGATTTTACTTACTGCGTTTCACTTCCATCACAGTGATTTAAGGACTTATCTCTTTCCAGGGACCAGTGTCAACACAGTGTCTCATCTCTATGTGCTTCATAACCACTCAATACATTTGATAATTTAGTAAAATTATCTGACTGAATTTCAAAGGGAACGTGTGCTTTTACTTAAATAGAGGCAATAAATTAGGTGCCAGCTGTCTTTATGAATTTGAAAATCTCAGAAACAGTATTCTTCAGAATTGTTCTTTTGTTAAAATCGAAGATGTTGGTTTTATAGTAGATGAAATGATCCACAGAATCTTTGAGCCAGACTATTACTAATAAAAATCCTGTAAATCATCTGTATAATCCATTTCCCTCTCTTCTAGTCAGACAGTTCCCCAGCTACCTTGAAACGATGGGCTCTTCTTTCTTTAAAGACCCTCTTAGTGGGCCAGTGAGGTGGCTCAGCAGGTAAAGGCACTTGCTACCAAGTTTGATGACCTGGTTTGATCCCTGAGACACACATAGTAGAAGGACAGAACCCATTTCCACAAGCTGTCCCTTGACCTCCACATGTGTGCTGTGTACATGTGCACCCACATCCATCCATTCATCCATCCATACATCCATCCATACATACATACGTACATGCACAAGAAATAGATAGATAGATAGATAGATAGATAGATAGATAGATAGATAGATAAATAGATAGATAGATGATAGATGAATTCACTAAAAAGACCTTCCTAGAAAACTTGCCATCTTCCTGTGTATCAAGTTATTGTCCTCTGGCCCCCTGAAGCACCTTCCCTCAGACTTCACCCCCCCACTATAATTTATGCTCATCCACTTCATAAAAATGAAAACCAGCTGCTTTGAACTGAAAATGTTTCTCTTCCTAAAGATGGTTATTCCATTATTCCTTACCCTCCTCTTCCCCAGGCAGAATTCTCCCTTGTATCTGATAAACCTTTTTGCTCTTGATTTCCAACCCATTGAACACTACTCTCTTGACTTGGTCTTTGCCTAAAATAACTTGTCCTGGGTATGATTAGTACATCATCATTGATTTCAGATGTACCTGAAATACATGCCTCATGCCATTAAAATCAGTAAGTCAAGCTAGCTATTAGGTCACTGGAATACCCTGACCCCATGTGATAGGTGGTAGCATCTTTTTAAGCCTGCCATCGACCATTCCCATATCAGTTTCTCCAGTTGCTTAATTTATAAGATGTGATTTGTTCATTATAAACTGCTTTGCAGGGTTCAAAAGAAACAGAATGGTGCACAAGGGAAATCGAATGAATTTTAGGCCATGTATTTTTTCCTCCAGATATGTTTTATAAATAAGCCTTAAGAGTGGTCTAAATTACAAAAACACATGGTAATCCTAAAGGAAAGTTTTAAAAGGAACGAGGCACATTTCTAGTGCACTTTCACCTTTTCATATGGTGTCTCACTTAAGAGGCCCCACAAGCTCCTTCTTGCTAGTTATTGAAAAGATATAGAGCAGGGGGCCTCTTCTTCTCAGTTCAGCAAAATTTTTGATTTACACTTCAGCAGATCCTCTGATTCTTCATTGTTGGTGGCTTTGTTTGTTTTTAATGCAAATTGTTAAAGAACATAGCATATATTAATAGAATGGCTTCAATAGTGAGCCTCAATTCAACATCCAAAGCAGACTGCCTGTGCCAGAATAAAGCAGCTTCTTTTTTTTTAAATAGAGGCAGTAGTCAAAGAAGACATCAGGTGTAGCTAGTGATTTTATGTCAGCCTTCTGAGGAAGACCCAGTTGCAGAATGCACCACCCAAGCTTTGGGTATGCGGTGTAGAGCAGGAGAGAGAATGGACATTTAACAGAGGGTCCTGAGGCAGTCAGTGCTGACAGGAAGCAACACAGCACAGAGGAGGACAGGTAACTCAGACCTGGATCCGTGCCCAAAGGAATTGACACCAGAAGGTGATTAAGATTTGTCATGATTAAGGAAGATGCGGGTGGTTCAGGTGTGTAAGACCAGGTCCAGGGTGTGGCATTGGGAATGGGAGCCGCTTAGAAGATACATGTTTGTTTCAGCAGAAAATAGGCAAACTCTGTGCTACTTAGTATTGCTGTCTAGGATATATAGCAGAGCTTTTTTTTTTCATTTATCTTTGATATTTCTTATACCTATCCCTAGAACTTCCAGAGAATCACTATCTGAGTGCCTGTAAAGTTTTGTATATATCCATATTAAAAACCTTCTTACACTGATTTTTGTCTATTTTGTTTTGTTTTTATGCAAGCATCCTGTTATATACCCTAGGCTGGCATGGGACTCACTATTTTCCTGCCTCAGCATCCTGGGGGCTGGGATTATGGACTTGCACCAGTACACTTGACCTCACGTTGCCTTTGGTATTTCTTTTCATTTGTCTTCTTTTCCCATCTTTCCTGCAGCTATTCAGGGGGAGAGCCCTGTCTCTTCAATGTTTTGGCTCCATGACAACAAAAATATGTTTGGTTGTTAATGATTTCCTTCAGGAATGGACAGAACATTCTGTATGGCTTTACTACTAAGTGATCCAAGGTGCCACAGTTTTGGTCCAACATTGATTTCCGAGTTCAAAGTGTGAGTTAGAATCTTGATTTTCAGTTCCACCTTATGTTGAGTTGAACAGAGCTGAGCTGCGTTGTTCACACCATTTCATTCAGACTATAAGCGTCAGTTGAAAACCCACCTGTGTAGTATCCTAGTAGTGTCTTAAAGCAAGTTTTCATTTGAAAATTTCCTTCATTGCTATTTTCATTCTCAAAAGCAGCTAGGTGATGATGATCTTGTTGCTAATAAAAAAATGAGAACAAACACACTATTTATTGGGTGTAGGATACCTGAGTTTATGTGGCACTGGTCCTGTAACACATTGATGAGATAAGTGCTAGTTATCTACCATCACAGATGAAGAGAGTAAGGAATAAGGCCAATGTCTTAATCAAGGACAGTGTCACTGTGTCGGATCCAGAGTCTGCCCTCTATCCTTGCTAAGTAATGTCTTCCTATAGTGGCTGGTGCCAAAGGTCTCGTCTTCCACCTGGAACCAGAGCACACCTGGGCTGAGTACACTTCTGTAAGTTTTTCCACCTGCTGAACAATTTCTCCCTTCTTGGGACTCTTCAGAAAGCTTCCTGAATAATTGTAGGAGGAACTGCCTCTTCTCCTGTTGTTCCTCACAAACATCTTCTATTTTAACTGTGGCGTTCTCATCAGTTGTGCTGAAGGTCTGTTCCTAGGGAAGTTTGTATTGTGAGGAACTTGGACTTCAAAGCTAACTGGGGGCAGATGCTTGTTCTCCTCATATCAGCAGACCTTGGGGCTTTCTCGTTCTCCTGGCAGATTATTCATCTGCCAGACCAGAGACATAATGTCAGTTGCTTGTCTCTTAAATGGCTGGGTCATGGAATTGGCTGTTTGGGGTGTTAATGAAAAGTCTGACTGCGCCTTCCTTCTGAAGAACTAATGCAATTTCTCCCAGTTTCTGGATCTTGATTCCTAAAGACCTTTGCAAACCTAATTTCAAGACCACTTTTATGTCTATGTCTTTTTAATTTACATTTATATTTCTTTTTTCTATCCCTTTTCTTCCTGTCTTAAAGACAGCACATCTTACAGATTGTGAAAACTTCAACACAATTCATGAAATTGGCTCTAAAGCTAAAAATGTAACTGGTAGTAAATGTGTAAAACCCTAAATGAAGCTCTGTGGTTTCAGAATGGCCATTCTGACTATACGGAAGTTCACAGCAATGTATAGAGTCTGGGACTGGGCGAGTATTTGAGTGGTTTCTTTAAACTAGCTGTGTGATGTGTTTGTTGTGGGTTAATTAGAATGAAGTGATTTTATCTCAAAAAGTTAAAACTTCAAGTCTCTACTTGTTCATCAGCTCTTTCTTTCCATGTTTTTTTTTTCTCCTTACCTTCCTTAGGAAGTCTTAATCTGACTTTTAGCTTTGTGTCATAGAGAGGTTGCTCTGTGTGAAATTCTCAGCTTCAGGAGCTCTATATGTAGATAGCTCCTGGGGTGCTGGAGCAGTTGATATCTTAACCTGAGAGCCTGCCCCTGACATCCCCATGGTGACCTCATTTGCTCATTGTGGTCATCATGATGGCAACCTTGGCTGCCAGAACACAGAGGGCATGAATGCAGTGTGGAGGAAGCATACCATCAATTCTAGAGTATATTCTCAAATTCATAGAGAAATAAGACAGGGCATAGAAAGTATGCCAAATACATTGAGAGGTTTGGAGCATCAGATGCCCGCTGCTGATATGACTGAGCAAAATCAGAAGCTGGTTTGAACATTTAGAGTAAGAGAAATCACTGTGTTTTTCAGCACCTGAATGGTAGGTTTAAGTATTCGTTGAGTGCTTACAGTTTGTAGGAATTGTGCTGAACGGCAGTGTAGAATGGTTGTTATGGAGGGCTCCTGTAAAGACAATTCTAGCTTTCTAAGAAAAGATTTATTATCTTTGCATGTGCTTCTTTATATTGAAGACAGTTCTCAAGTTCAGATGATGTTTGTTGAAGTATCTTGTCAGAAGTTAATCACAAAGTAACCTAATAGCCAAACAATGAAAGTCACTGGATCAACTGGTAGGTATATTTAAGCCTACCCCCTTCTCATCCTCTGTCAGGAATCTTACCACACAGCCACGAATGTCCATTTATTACATTTTTCTTTTTCTTGCTCTCCTCTCTTCCTAATTAGCTGTTTTATAAGTTTTGCTGTTTCTTCAGGCATTTCTTACAACACTAGACAGAAAACTCACTGATATGTACATTTTAGATAACTTTAGAGCAGCTCACTGCTCTGCTTCTTAAATGGCAAATCTGGGGTGCCAATATGACTGAAGGATGCTCAGAGATGATCATATAATTGACACCCCGATTCATTTCTTTGATCTACAGTGTCCTGTCCTGTAATAGAATAGGCTAAGACAGACTGACACTGGAAAAGTTATATTAATATTGTAGCTTGTAAAAAGTGTGGAAAAGTTCTCTTTTTGGAGTCAGAATGAACAGAGGTACAGGTCTTCCTTTTCTGGAAATTATACTAGGACATGGCTTTGTTGAGAACAGATCTCAGTACTAACAATCAGTGTATCAGGATAGATCTTGCAGAATAACAGACAATAGAACCCTGAAGACTGGATTTAGAATGTTAAACCTTCAGTTTGTCACTGTCAACAACTGAGATTTAGGCTCTGATCCAAGAAGCCAGAGTAACCCTAAATGATTGAGCTGAGAACCTCAATTGCTACGACAGAGAAGGAGCTAGAAAGACAAGGCCAAACCCAAAGGACTGAAGTGGGGTGATCTGAGGAAAACACCTCCATTTTGATAGCCTTTAGCTGCAGTGCCCTCAGTGGAAACCCTTGAACTTGTTTAGGCTCTTACCTTTCTACATGTTCTCTGATGATATATACTCAATAAAAAAAAATCTGTAAAAATTTTTTAATGTACTTATCTTATGTAGTATTTGTTAACTATGTGAGTCCCTCATGGATTTCTCTCTTCTTCTGGACTCCCAGAGCTCCGTGAAGGATGTGATGGTTAGTATTAATTATCAACTTGACAGAATTTAGGATCACCTGGGAGACAAACCTCTGGGAACACCTGTAAGGAATTATCTAGATTAGTTTAACCTCTGGCCATACCTGTGAGAGGTTATCTTGATTAGGTTATTTGAAGTGGGAAGACCCATCCTAAAAGTGGGTGGCACCATTCCTTAGGCATGAGTTTTGGACCACATAAAAAGGATAAAGATAGCTAAATGACAACTTTCATTGTTCTCTGCCTCCCCACTGCTGATGTGACCAGCTGCCTCTGGCTCCTGCCACCAGGGCTTCCCCACCATGATGGACTGTACCCTTAACTGTGAGCCAAAATAAGCCTTTATTCCCCTTAAGTTGCTTTTGTCAGGGTGTTTTATTACAACAACAGGAAAAGTAACTAAGACAAAGGAAGACATACAGTCTTGTATATAAAAGATCTTAAAAGGTATTTATAGATATTGGGGCTGGAGAGATGGCTCAGTGGTTAAGAACACTCACTGGTTGTTCTTGCAGAAGACACGGGTTCGAATCCCAGCACCCACGTGACAGCTAACAACTGTCCATAACTCCAGTTCCAGGGGATCCTGCAGCTTCTTCTGTCCTCCGCAGGCATTGCAGTCACTGGTGCACTTACCTACATGTAGGCAATACACACATACACATAAAATAAAAATAATAAAATATTTTAAAAAGGTATTTATAGGTATTTATTAAGGATAGGGGAGAGATAGAAGGAGGAAGGAAGCCAGTGACTGTCTTTTTCATATGGTGGAGCATTCAGCTGGGAGGTTCCCACTATGAGATGTGGTTTGTGCTGTGCTGTGCTGTCATGCTTCCAGCCTTTGCACACATGTAGTTCTTCTACTTGGAACATCCTCCTCTCCCCTCTGATACCCTTCCTGTTTCATGCAGACTCCTCTTCCATCTGACTGACATATTCTTTCTTTAAGCACCTTAATGCCAGGCTGTATACTATGAGTTCTGAATGTCTTTGCCATTTCATAATTGTTTTTCACAGTTTACTCTTAATCCTTAGTGTGTTGACTTTATCTGAAGTTTGCCTTTTTACAAAATAAAATTGGAGATTAGTAAAGATACTTTAATATAGGCTTAAGCATGATGTTTATGAGAAAGAGAGGTTCTCAGAAGAAACTAAGATGCATCCAAGAGCATGGATGTGAGCTTTTCAAGAAGAATCACAGAAAGTAAGAAGTACCCAAGTGTGAGAGAGTTGCCCATTTGAGAGAGCATCTCTTTGCCATCCTTGGCTATGATATGCATCTCCTGAACACCTTAAGTTTTATCAGAATGAGTCACAGGGAATCTGAGGCAGCTACCTCTTTGCTCTCTGTAGCTATTTGTTTTCATTTTCATATTTTTCCCTTTATTAAGAGAAGAAGTCTGGAGGTTAGCTCAGTGGTAAAGTAGTTGACTAGAGCACTCAAGGCCCAGAGTTCAATCCCAGTATGATATGTGTATACATAGAGACAAAAAGAAGACATAAACAAGCCAAAGAAAGAACTACCTCAAAATCATGGTATTCTTTCAAGTGTCTTAATTTGTCTTTGCAGCATCTTATAAATACCTTTTCATGAATGGACCTAAGTAAGCATGTAGTTATGTAGAGTAGACTTTATTACATTTATTTATGTGCATGTATGCTACGCATGTGCTTGTGTGCTTGTGCACACACCTAGAGGTCAGAGGACACCCTGTGAGAGTCTGTTCTCTCCTTCTATCTGTGGGTTCTAGGGATCGAACTCAGGTTCATCAATCTTGGTCGCAAGCACCTTTACCCCCTGAGTCATTTCACTACTCCCAAAAATAGACTTTAGTTGACTGGAGAAAGGTTTGAACTTCTGCCCTCCTCCTTCCTAATCATAGTCCAGTGAGTTGCTCTACCTTTCTTAGCCTTGGTGTCCTTTGCTGACATATAAGGATATGGTAATAGCCTTACAAGTTTATTGTGATATTAGTAGCCTATACAAACCTGCTGTACACAGTACCTCATGCAGGGATTCTGTCCTTTGCCCCCCATTTTCTATTACCTCTAACGAATATCATTCTTAATTTTTAGTAGACACATCCAAATCCATGAATCCAGGAACCAAGATCTTAGAATATTTTGGTGGTGACTTTTGGATCTTTTGGTTTTTGATTGTGTCGTGTTTCTCCTGTGGGCCTAGAAAAACGACCTGAACTTATTTATTCAGGTCTTTCATATTGTCATGGCCACGTTTGAACCATGTTATCAGCAAATCTAACTAAAAAGGCAACTTAATATTGCCCTGACTGCACCATTGCTCGTTTATTTTAGTCTGTCAGGGACCTGTCAGCAAATCTTGAGGCAGTACAGAGCCAGTAGTGACAAGCCTGAGTTCTGACAGCTCTAACAGAAGTAACTCCAATTGGTGCAGTGGTATTTCTTCAGAAAGAAGCCCCTCTCATCTCTTTGTTGATGTGATTAGCAATCAAGCCTGAGTCATTATATCTCCCCTTAAGGAGTAACTTCAGTGCTGGTAATTCAACCTGTTGTGTGCCTTGGAAAAACAGAGCCATCTCAGGTCTGCGACATACCAAGGACTACAGCCAGGAATATCTCGGTAATTTATCCCTATCCTCAACTCTAATTATTCTGTTGTTCACTAGCTTGTTCAATTGAGACTCTCCAGGTTCTGCATTCCCCAAACAGAGAACAAAAAGTTTCCCTTGAAAGTGGGACCTGGCAATGTCAGCACAGTGTACTGTGTATAAATAATGCAGCACTGCCAGCTTTATTTTCATAGAGTCTTACTGGAGAAATACAAGAGAATGACCAGGCCTCTGGAGGCCAGCTTGGCCTTGCTCTGGGAAAACCAAGAAAGCAAGAAGTTCTGCTTATTTTCACTGTAGCTGCTTCCCGGCCTCTTAGTGTGGCTCTGGCCTCTGTTTCTGAATTTGCAGGCATACGCCTATCTAGAAAAACACAAGTACCGATAATGACAGCATTATTGCCCACTGATCATCAAAATGGAGCTTTGCTTCTATTTCCTCATTTAATTTTCAGACCAGCATGATCTGGCTGGGCTCTCCTTTCTGTACTTTCTGCTTCCACATTAACCTTACTTTCTGTTGCTGTTTTATGAGTTATTTAAGGTTTGTTGTTTGTTTGTTTGGTGTGTGTACATGTATGTGTATGGGCTCTGCTTTGTTTTCATCTGGTCAGACTCCCCCTCAACAAATCTCTAAGTTATAACCCGGCATCCAGAATCCAGGGTCTGAGGTGGAGCAGGAACTTGATGGCTGGTCTGTAAAATGACAAATCCGTATTTATCCTGTTTTTGGTTGTGGTGCCCTTATCCTTAAGTGAGTCTCTCACCCCATTGTCTTTGAGGACTCCCTGTTATCTTTTTTCAGGGTTTAGAAGACACATCCCATTCCTCTCTGACCTCAAGGACTTTCCACTAGGTGGAAATATCCGACAGAGATTGCCAGCAACTCTTCTGGAGGTTTTTTGGAGCTTTCTCTCTGCTCCTCTTTTGAAGTCTGTGCCATGGACATTCCTCGACTTCTATCTTCTTGACCTGGTGAGCTGCTGTGATTTCTTGGAGACCCTCCTCACACTGTGTGGTCTAGCAGAAAACAAATGATGTTGTGCTTAGCTCGCTGTTTCCTGCTTTGAGAATCGCAGTTGTCCTTTCTGCTGCTCCCCAGGGCTCGGGACAGCCACTTCTCAGGGCTTTGGGAGTGAAACTGCTTCTGTCCTCCCATTCTGGTCATGGACAGAGGCTTCAGTGCCTACCTCACTGTGAATTTTTATCTTAAGTAATGTTTAACCTTGCCCAGCACTTGATGTTTCTCGATATGCTTTGATTGTTTTCCTCTCCTTAAATGAAAGAATGTGTTAAAACACATTCTTCTATCACTAAAATACCCTGGAATGTTGCTCATGAAGTAATTTTTCGTATGTAAGCAATGAATCACATTCATTTGCACCTTCCATTTTGTGATCATGGCCCATGTTTTGTTTTTTCTGCTGCCTGTTGTTTGGGTTTTGGTGTGTGCTATTCGAGCTTTAGGGATAAAGTGAGGAGCCGTCCTTCTAGACTCTCAAGTGCTTGGAAGAGGTTTGTTCTTTGAATGTTAGAACGTTTTTTAAAAAAACAGTAACCCAACATACTACAGGAAAAATGAACAGCAGACCCCAATTCTATCCAAAGGAATACCGACAATGGATTGCCGTAGATGAGGAACAGCTGACCCTCCTGGAACAGGGACCTCTGGCTGACTAGATTTACCAGAAGGGCAGATAGTGGGGAATGGATGGGGGTGCTGACAGCACAGTGGACACTGGCAGGGATAGCAGAGTATGGAGCCTCTAGTGGGAGAGGAAGGCTGTCTACCTGACGAGTTTGTAATCATGCTCAGATGCCGAGGAGCTCAGAAGGTGGGCGACTGTGACCAGTGATAGTCATGTATATAGAGATTAGAAATGCATGTGAAAACGTCTCAATGTCAATTGCTATGGAATGAATTCTTCTGTATGAAAAAAAAAAGTTGTGCTGTAAAGTATTCCTTGAGAAATGTTTATAATTCTATGAGAATGTAAATAGTTTCACAGTAATTGTTTTTCAGTTAGAATATTCTAACTTAATTGCAGCGCAGTCTCATTAATTTCTTGTTCATTAATTTTTAACTAACTTCATAAAAGAATAAGAATAAAAAAAACCTGTCTTTCTAAACAGAAACAATATAAATCTCAAACATGTTTAATTCAAAAAAAATTTTTTTTTCATTGTATATATTTATTGCATATGGTACTGTTACCTAAGAACATTTTCATGCAAGTATATGTTTTATATTGAGACTATTCAGCCGTGCTCCGTACCCTCTTCTTCATCCTCCACTCCTCACCTCAGTGCCTTTTGTCCCCTGGACAATTTTACTTCTACTTCATGTCATGTACATACATGATTTTATACATATATATATATATGAACCACAAATGAGATAAAATATATAATATTTGTCTGAGACTGGCTTAATTTGCTTACTATTTTCAGTTGAATCTATTGTCCTGCAAACAACGTAACTTCATGTTAGAACTTTTTAATACCATCTGGACTTAAAAGTTTGGTTATTAAATAAAAAAAATATTCCCTTAAAAATTATATTGCTATAACACCCCCAGCTAGAAAAACATGCCCCCCGCAAAAAAGTTTGATGTAAGGAGTGATTTTAAACTAGTCACTCAATTACTCTAATGGTAATAAGTTTTTTAAAGTTTTCGACAACCTATACTGATAAGCTCTGTTTTTCTGCCAAATTATCCATGCATCTAAATGTTCACTGCTACTATAGTGCCACTTACCTTAGCCTTTGATTTTTTTTTTTTTTTCTGTTTCTGTCTGTCTTCCTGGGTTGTAGCCCCAGTTTTTATCTATGATATTTGTTATTTTTGCTTCTTGTCTTTTTTTTTTTCCATTTCCTATCTTTCCTTAACCATGTTTTTCCATGGACTCTCTGAGTTTTCAAATGTTTTATCTGTTTTCATTTTGACTCCATTTTAGTCTTTCAATTTCACCTATTACTATTTTTCATGATTTTCTAAGTTGGCTGCTTAGATGATTAATTTTTAGACCTCCCTTTTTTTCCCAATAAAAGCCTTAAAATTTCTTTTAAAATACCACTCATACCATATAGCATCTGCTATATTGCATGTGTAGAATTGAGTTTGTCCTATATATTCATGTCCTTTAATTCCACAGTAACAATAAGTATAATTCTTAGGGTTTTCACATTTCTTCACATACTGATAGTACATAATGTTTAAATATAGTTGTCTATAGTTTCCAATGCTTTTTAATTTCTGGGAAGTATTATTTTACACTTTTTACACTGTATTTTGTGTATGTTCATATGTGTATGGATGCACATATGTGTACAGATGCGTGTGTGTCCATGTGTGTGCGTGTGTGTATGTGTGTGTGTGTGTGTGTGTGTGTGTGTGTGTGTGTGTAGTGTATGAAGACTGGAGGTCAATTCAGGTGCTATTCCTCTGTTTCTATCCTTGCTTTTATTTGAGATCAAGTTTCTCTCTTTGGCCTCAAGTTCACTGATTAGACTGTGCTGATTGCTGACTGACCAATGAGCCCCAGAAACCTACTTGTCTCTGCCTACTCAGAGCTTAAATGTCATATTTAAAATTTTCATTTGGCGCAGTGAGATGACTCATTGGGTCTAAGTGCTTACTGTGCAAGCCTGGTGAGTTGAATTTGATCTGTCGAACCCATGTAAAGGTGGACGAAGAAAACCAATTCCCAAAAGATGTTGTCTGAGCTCCACATGTACCCCCAGTACACATGTCATATACACTCAAACACAATAATGATAAAAATAAATAAATAGCAGCCAGAGAAATGGCTCAGCAGTTAAGAGCATTTACGGCCATACCAGAGGACTCAGATTTGGTACCCTGTACCCATGTTAGGTAGTGTGCAACTGCTTCTAGCTCCAGCTCCTGGGAGATCTGATGCCTCTGGCTTCTGTGAGCGCACACACACACACACACACACACACACACACCACACTTTTGAATAACCCCTACATATTTAAAAATATCAAAATAAATCTTAGAAATAAATATTTTTATTATTTTTGATTTTTGTAAACCTATTTTGGGAAAAAAACTAACAGATTTTAAAATATTTTATTTATTTTTATTTTATGTGAGTGAGTGTTTTACCTGCATGTCTGTAAGTACACTCATGTCATGCAGTGCCTACGGAGGTCAGAAGAGGGCGTTAGATTCCCTGAAACTGGAGATATGAACAGTTGTTAGCTGCCATGTGGCTGCTGGGACCCAGGTCTTTTCAAGAGCAGCTGATGCTCTTAACCATTGTGCCTTTTCTCCAGTTCCAACTATCAGATTTTAAAATATCTGTATTGGAAATATGTAGCTTACTTTTAACCCCATTTTGATTATTCTAATTTTTAACTAAATGTAAAATTGATTCCATTCCTTTTAAAATGATTTTTTATGTATGTGTGTGCATGCATGAATTCATGTGCACCACATATGTACAGGACCCTGCAGAGGCCAGAAGACAGCATTGGACCCCTGAAACTGGAGTTACAGGCAGTTGTTAGTCACCATGTGGGTGCTGGGAACTAAACCCAGGTCCTCTGCAAGAGCAGTCAGTACTCTTAACCACTGAGCCGTCTCCCTGGCCTCCGTTCCATTCGTTTTTGATGGAATGCTGGAATAATTGACTTTATTCCCTCTTAGTTTTATTTCACATTTGCATCATATCACCCCCCTCTTCCTTTTCCTCTGTATTCTACTTTATTGGTGTAGTTTAGCTTCACTGGCTTCATTTCCCCTTCATTCTCTTTCATGCCTTTTGATTTTCAGTGTTCTTATAAGCTACTTGTTGCCTTAAGTGACTGCCTCTTCTTTTTTGGTAACCAACATAAAACATATTCTGCTCAAACTTATATACACATTCAAGTGTAGTTTTCCTTTATGCTGTGGTTTGACTATACCCCTCAAGTTCCTTGCACTGGAATCTTAATCCCTTAAGGCAACAGTGTACAAAGAAGATAGGACTGAGCCTTCAAGAACAGATCTCAGGTTAGCATGAGAATGTGCTCTTTTTCAGGAGAATGGACTTAAAAAGCAAGTTCTGCCCTTTGATCTCCCTTGCTCTCTGGTGCTGTGTGGTCCTTCTGCCTCCTTCATGGGACAACACAGCAGGAAGGCCCTTGCCAGGTACCATCACTCTGTCATTGAACTTCCCAGACTCTTCAAATGGGAGAAATATTTTTAAATGAATTACTTAGTCTGTGATTTTCTGATATAACAACCTGAACAGACTAAGACATACCCCTTAATTAATCTATGACTTTGAGACTTGACCTCATTTTTTCAGTTCCAGGACATTTCTTGGGTTTTCCTTGTAATATAACATGCCTGTTATGCTTCCAAGAAATTCAGTATTTCAAATGCTATGTCCATGATCAACATCCATTTAGACTAAATATGTGTTCATCTGTGTTGGGGTATACATATGCACAGATATATATTTCAAGCATATGTAAATCCACATGCATGCTTATATATGTGCACATACAAATGTATATGCATGATGAGAGATAGGTGGATATTCCAGTGTCCTCTGGTTCCTCTTATCTTGGTCTCCCCTCTGCCGAGACAGCTGCTCTGGGTCAGTTGATATTTGACTGTGTATTTTATGAAGCATTGTCCTCAGAAAGCCTATGTGGCAAGTTTACTTTTTAAATCCTTGCATATTGAAAATGTTTTTCTTTTTCCGTGACAGCTGAATAATATTTTGTCTGGGTGTAGGATTCTTGGATCAGCTTCTCTTAGTGATCTGTACATTATTCCAGTGTTTCCTGCATTCCTGTGTTGTAGCGAAGATTTTCTTAGCTTGTTTGAATCCTTTGGTTTTGTATGTAACTTTTTTTTTCTGTCTGGCAGCATGTATAATTTTCTGTTTATACTTGAAATTCAAGTATTTCCTGGACTTAATGAGACTTTTAATCTGTAGGCTTAAATCTTAGCTCAGTATATAAAGAACGTAGTACTGTATTCATTTTATTATAATATTTCCCTCATCGGTTCTGTTCTTCTTTAATCTTTTAAAAATTCATTCTGGAATTCCTGCTATTCTCATGTTAAGATCCTCGACCTGTCTCTTCCCTTGTTATTAATATTCCTGTGTCTTTTGTAAACTAATTCCTTCACTTGCTATTTCTCTTTGTGTCCTTTCTACTTAGTGTAAGATTTTCCCTTTACTTGTTATCTGCGTCTTTTCTACTTGTTATAAGATGCTCCATTCACCTGCCATTTCTGCTTCTTTGTCTTTTCTGCCTGAAGATACCCCTTCAGTTCCTCTTCCATCTGTGCCACTGATGTTTTCTTTTAGTTCTGTGGAAAATAAAATATTATTATTCTTATTATGACTGTATGTGTACATGTGTTGGAAGGGTTGTCTGTGTGCCACAGCTTGTATGTGGAAGCTAGAGGATGACGTTTTGGAGTTCCTTCCACCTTTATGTGTGGTCGTCTATTCTAACTCAAGTTGCCACGTTTGCACATCAAGCATTTTTACCTGCTTAGCTATCTTAACAGCTTGAAAATTTTAAGCTTTAAATTTAAATTTAAGATGAGTTTTTCCCCCCTTGGAACTCTTTCTTGCATTTTTCTTCTAATTTCTTGCCTTTTTTTTTTTTTAATCTCTCATCATTGCTTTTTCCAAGTACTTTCACAATTCCTTCTTCCATGGGACCAGCCTCTTACAGATGTTCTATATGTCATCTCTCAGCTCAGCTTGCTCTCTTTTATGCTATAGCTACTGTGTGTTTTGTGTTGCATTGTGTTGTTTTTACTTACTGGGGGAATCTATGTTTTTGATATACATGTAAGCTTTAGAGTATCCTTGGTATTAAAATATCTGAAAGCAATGAAAGATAACAACACTCCCTTCTTGACATTTTTGGTTGACTGTGGTCAACCTGGCCAGCAGTTAGTGGCCCTTTTTCTCCTCTTGAGAGCTTCCTGGGCCAGAGCAGCACTCTTACCTGGCTGCCAATCTTGGAAACAACTCAGCCTGCCAATGTAGCCCCTACTCACTGAAGGCACTTATCTCTAAATCTAATCCTATAAGGCTTCTAGGGGAAGTTGGCATTAAGGGATGGCAGGTATAGATTGCCAAATGGTGAACAACTGTCTCAGGAGGGCAGGATGCCCAGTAAAATACTTCTAGAATTTTCAAAACCTTGATCTTAGTAGAATCCTGGGGCAAGACATACCTTTATTCAGTTACTAGTACTGTGTCTTTACTCACTGACAAGATAAAGTCCTGCGTTTCTCTCAAGATTTGCTAAGAGCCTATGACCTCAGAGGCACTCTTCAAACATTGCTAATTCTGCTGTATCAAGGCACATCCGTGTAACTACCAGTCGATTCTAAAGAGATCCAAAGGAAATGGACTAGCTGGGCATGGTGACTCATGCCTGTAATCCTAGCATCATGGAGGATAACTGTGAGTTTGAGACTATCTTTGACTACAATGTGAGTTCTAGGCCGGCTGGGGCTAAAGAAAGAGATCTATCATGCAAAAACCTAAATGAGAGTGGGGGGTGGAGATGGGAGAGAGAGAGAGAGAAAGAGAGAAAGACCCCCTAATTGTGTTTGAATAATTCATATGCAGGGTGGAGTTTCTGCCTTGGAGTTCAGGTAATTTCACCCAAAGAAGATTCTCTGACTATTATTTTAACTTGTAAGAAATAAGGGATTATTATTCTCTCTTTTTACTGGAGAAATAACATATTTGAACTAATTATATTTTGAAGTGTTGAATTAATAATTGCTGAAATGCAGACCACCACCAAGGCTCAGTAGTTGAACCCAGGGGTGAGTATTTGTTTCATGGGCAGATTATTTAGTCTGTGCAATGGTGGTTGGTTCTGATCTCAACTGGAATCACACATTGGGATCTTGAATATTTGATCCAAGAAAATCTATAGGAGTGATCCAAACCTGACTAGGCCTGGCCTTGCTGTCTCTACATCTCTCTGATCCTCTGCATGAGATCACTGGGCGAGCTCAGCATGAGCCTCTTGTGGCTATGACAGAAGTTCAAGAGAACAAGGAAAACCACATAAAGCATCTTCAGACCTAGACCAAGAACTGATATGCAGTCACTTCTGAGTCATTCTTGGGCTAAAGGTGGTCTTGAATCAGAACCCAAACTCTAGAGGTTAGAAAGGAGGCCCTTTCCACAGTATAGGGGTAGAAGAATGATGCTCCACTGTCAAGTTACATGTTAAAGGATGTGGATATGCAGAGGAGAAAAAGATATAGGGTCATGGATTCAACCATCCTGAGTTGTTTAGAATGACAGTATAGCATTTTCAATTTACCTTGGCACTCAAAGGAAAGATCATGATTTTGGCTTGGAGGTAGAGGACAAACTTTCCCTGAAGAAGCTATAATAGAAATGAATCATACAGATGACTTGGAATTTACCAAGTGGGCAAAAATGAGTGAAAACAACAATAATCAATTAAAATGTAAGGAATTGCCAAAGTAGAGACACAGAAATCTCTGGATGTTATGGGGCATTGGCCGGTGAAGAGCTGTCCACATGCTAGGATCACTGGAAACGGTTCTTTGACCTTGTCTTTTGCTCATGGCTTTGCTCTTCCCAAAACTGGAATTTCACACTTCATTCAAGGAGGAGTTTGGCTGCCATGTACTCTTCAGAGCATGCCTCATAGTTGATTCCTGTCCTCATACCCTGAAAAATGATCTTAAGTTTGTATTGGTGCAAGCACTCCTTTAATACATTCCGGCCACTTAGCACAACTTGACATGTTCTCCCATCTGTGCCTCATCTTTACTTTATTAATACATTTTTATTGTTTTTGTGATTTTCATACAATATAGTTTGATAGTATTTAGATCCCCTCCTCTAACCACATCTCCCCTGACTATTCCCACCCAATTTAATGTCCTCTCTTAAATATATGTGTGTGTATGTATGTATGTATATATTATAGTGAAGCCTATAGAATCTAATTTGTGTTCCCAAATGTCCTTTAATATGGGTTCATCCACTGGGCCCACCAATAGTCCCATTCCTATAAGATACTATCTTTCCCCCATCAGTAGCCATCAACTGCCAAAAGTTCCTTAGGTTGGGTTGGAATTTCCTATCTACTTCCCCTTGTCTAGACTGGAATTTTGTCTGGTTTGAGCTTGTACAGGACTTGAGCATGCTGTCACCATTGGTGAGAGTTCATGTGAGTAACTGACCAGTTTTTTGGAAGACTGTTGCCTTGTGGTCATTCAACTCTCTGGCTCATACAGTCTTTTCACCTCCTCTTCCACAATAATCCCTGAGCCTTGGGAAGCAGAGGTTTGAAATAGGTGCCCTATTCAGGGACAAGCACTCTACAGCCTCTTGTCTCTGCACATTGACCAATTGTGGGTTTCTGTGTTAATCACCATCTTCTGCATAAGGAAACGTCTCTGATGAGAGTTGAGAGATGCATTCAGCCTATGTGTAGAGGATGTATTAAAGATATGTCACCTAAAGTTAAGTATCTCAGAGACACTTATTCTTTATGTTTGACCAGTTCTGTAACTCTGCAGTAGTCTGTCTGTTGCAAAAAGAAGCTTCTTTGATAAGGGGTGCAAGGCACACTTGTCTGTAAATATGAGGATGCATATTTAGGATAAAGAAATTATGTTGGTCTGCAGACGTGGCAAAAGTAGATTTTTCTCTAGACTCTATGACCTCTCCAGCCATGTGTATTTGGCTATGTTTACCACGCATGAGTTCCCTCCCTTTGAGCAGGACTTAATTCCAATTAGATAGCTATTGTTTATCCCAAGATAAAAGTGTCACTACTGTACCAATAGTGACAGTTTGCTGGACCAGTCTTCCTTATTTTTAAGTTAGTGCTTAGTAAAAATATTACTAACTCTGTGTATCCATCCTTGATACTTTCATCTCTACCATCCAAACACCCTACTTCCAGCATAGATTACATCAGAGTTTCTTGCTAAAGGCTCTTGTTTCCCCATATACTTTCTTTAGCACTCTTATGGTATTTGTTACTCCATGACTTTAGGTGTAATTTCTGATCAATATCTGTCTCCCAGGTTAAACTTTCAGTTTTGGGGAGAGCAAAAGTCCAGGCTGTTAGTATGCTACTTTCCTCTAGGGCCTACCACGCACCAGATCGTAGTTTCTACCAAATATTGAGTGAGCATGACTGAATGAGATGTATCTAGACTTTTGGCCTCATGAAATAGGTTTTGTTGTATCCTTCAAACTACATTACTATGGTCTCCCTAAGTTTACTATTTCTCAGTGGCAAGGTGAAAAAAATCCATTTAATGCTTCTATTCAATCAGTATTCACTGTGGTAGATACATACCGTCCTGTGCTAGATATTAGTGATGCAGAGGCAAGCAGGACAGGTGTGGATGCTGGTTTAGTGGCAAGATGGAGACGTGAATTAGGTATACAGCTGCTGTGGTCAGTGTAAGTAAGGATGTGTTAAGATTGGCACATGGAGAAAAGGCTTTCGACCTAATGTGCCCTCCACTGGGGCTTCCCGAAAAGGAACAATCTGAACTGATTTCTGATACCTAACTAAGAATGATGGGACAGATCATTCCAGAAAGAATAAATCAAAGAGAAGTGAGAAATCAAGGCCAACTATAGGAAACGTTATAGTACTATAGAATGGAGCATGCAAGGGAAGCAACGGCCAAAAGAAGGCAGAAGCAGGCATTGCTATGTCACAATACAGCAATGGAGGTGTGGCTTGGTAGTGGAGTGCTTGCCTAAAGTGCCTGCAGCCCTGGGTTTGATCACTGACACTGAAAACAGAAGCAACATAACTCATTCTGGGAGGTCAAAAAAGGAATACATAACCCCAAATTGGAATCTTAGCCTAGGTTGAAGTAAGAGTTTGAACTGTCAGGGTGAAGACTGGGGAGAGTTCTTCTGCTAGGGGTACAGCAAACACAAAAGTGTGTAAGAACATGAATTTTTCAAGAGAAATGCAAATTGTTTTTAAAAGAATTAGAGAATATTGAGTGACTTAATGAGAAACAAAGCTGAGAAAGGAAAATACCTTCTAATCTTCAAGTCTTACTGCTATGACATAATGATCTAGACTGCAGTGACCATGTTATCTACTTTATAATAGATCTTTAAAAGAAGCATTATTATTGAGACCTTTGAAAATATCCAAAAGTATATTGAGCTGGGGTCTCCTATAAATTCATCCCTCTGCCCCATGGCCAGCAACCCAGGTCAATCCTGCCCTGTCCACAGCACCATTCAGTTCTCCATCCCACATTATTTTGAAGCAAACCTCAAATGTCATGACACTTCATACATGAATATTTCAGTATATACATCTGAATGGTAAGGAGCATTGTTCGCTATATCCATTCTAATATTATATCTAAATTGAAACAGTTTCATCAGATAGCTAATAAGTGTTGTAATTACTAATTATCCCATACATGTCAATTAATCTAGATATAAATGCAGATGTTTACATGGGAGGTCATTTGATCAGAATCCACATAAAGGGCTGAGACTATTCTGAAAGTGAAAGAAGGCAGTAGCAGTTATTACCAGGCATACATGGAGCCCTATATTTAAGCAGAAATGCATAATTACTTAGTTTACTCTCCTGCTAGCATATTAATAAGGCTATCTCATCAGATATTTGGCAAAATCTGAAGGAAGCTGGCTCATATTGCTCATACCTCTTTCCATTTTTTCTAGGTCTCTCTGTTCCCTGGTGTGTAAATGGACATACTCTGCAGAGAAAGGCTGGGATGACAGCTTCTGGAAGATGGTTGGTTTGGAAGACCTCATTGGAGATAATTACAGCAAAATAGGTAAAGGAACAGAATACCCAGGGTGATCCTCTATATGTTTATATGAGGCTCTCTGTGGTTTTTGTTTTGTTTTGTTTGAATTACCTTATAGGAACTCAGCCATTTTTTCCAATACTAGGTTTTCCAAAACATGCCAACTATGATGGGTAGACAGTGACCAAAGGCCTTAGTCCAAGGATTTGTTTGAAGTGGGTGGTGAGGCATGCTGTGAAGATGTGCCTTCAAGTAGACATTCAATAGTGGGGCTTACTTGGGAAGATCTTTGCATAGAACAGCTGGGCATGGCGTCATTAAAGACATGCATATGAATTGTTGACATAAGTAGGAAAATATCTTTATCAGTTTGGTGCAAGACAAGAATAAGAAAAAAATAAAATTGAAAGACCAAAATTAGGAGAATCAGGAACAAGCCAGAAAGTAGGATATGCGCCAATGCTTGGTGAATAACACCTTCATGTCACAGACTGAGTATATGAGACAGACCTGAGTGGCTGATAGATGTTTACCTTGTGAAAGAGTTTCAGTATAAGGTACATATAATTATGACAGTCTTACATTCAATGTTTGCAAGGTCATTTCACAGGAAGATATTTATTTCCCATAGTAACTACTTCTATTTCTAGTAAGCTCTCTTCAGTTAAGCAATCATACCTGTTTGAGTAGAAAACTTCCTGAATTGTTTAGTGTGCAGGGTATGAAGTTGCAACGAGGTCTAGACGTTATTGGATTATGAAAGATAGCCCTTCCTCTTTTATGGAAGAGAGTAGAAAAAAAGCGCATTACTATAGTTCTGCAAGTCTTCAACACAACTTCTTTCCACATTAGCTACTTCAGTTCCCAGCCAGCAAGAAGGAAGAATCAAAGGGACCAAGGAATCATCATGCACGTTGCTTTAGAGACAGTGTAACCTCACTTCTGATTCTCTCTTATTGATGACTGCTCATTCAGAAGGCCTCATTAGGTTGTAGAACTGACTAGAAAACATAGTTACTGTCTCAGTAGCCAAGTGCCCACCTGTGAGCCCACTGAAACTTGAGAACTGTGTTTTTAAATATTGGTAAATTTGCTGCATTTTATGACCCCCTTTGATAACTATGTCACTTAGTAGATTATGTCAGCTGAACCTACTTTTCCATGGTGGAATACTCACGACTACTTCATGAAAAGCTCATGCGTATGGGACACAAACATGGAAGATGAACATAACATACACCGCTGGGCCTGGCATGCTGTCTGTAACCTGTTCAACTGCTTCTAGCCTAATCTAAAAAAAGGAGTGGAGCCAGGATAGTGTGCTGAAGAGTTCTGCTGGGATTTCTGTGGCTCAGTTAAAACTCTCTGAGGATATGAACTGGTAGAGAAGGTGGTGGGGTGCGGGACACTTGTCATAAGGGAAAAAAGGAAGAAGACTCAGCATCAGTTACTAGTCATCATCTATGTACCTGGTCCTTTGTTAGACAATTGGTATATATTATCCTACTTTATGCTCATAAAATATTTATTTTATGATTCCTGTTTTACAGATAGGAAATTGAAATTTAGCTCCTTTACCCACTATGAGGATGTACAGTCTACATCAATAGTCCCCTTGTTCCCTTGGGATATACTGAGAGAGCTGGTGTGACCCTGCAACTGGCCTCTGGTAGAGTTAGGCATCACTAGAATGTTCAGTACTCAGAGCCAACTTGAACTAGATTGGAGCAAGTGTCCATACTTTACCAGGGATGTAGTAGAGTATCAGTCTGAGGAATGTGTTATCTTCACAAATCATAGACATGTATTAATGCCTTAAGTCATTTGATGGTTGGTTTTAAGATTCTCAGTCTCAGTGTCAAGGACATTTGGAGTCAATGGCTGAGACAAAGACTAAGCAAGAGAGCCAAACTTTTTACCTTCCTAGGGCTTAGAGGAGTGTTTGAACCATTACATAGTGGGTGAGTTGGGACTTCTGCTAACCAGACTCAGGTTTTAGACAACACTTCAAGCTCAGTAGGGGAAGGGGGCAGCTAAACAACAACAAATAATCCAAACTGAAGTCCCTGCAAGACAGGGTCCTTAATCAGCTTGCCCTTTAGTACCTTGACATAGGTGTTGCTAAATGACTACTGACTACATGGGGAAGGCATAACCACAGTTATTTGATCAATGCCAGAATGGCAAAAATCAAGAGAAAACTGTGGAGCTATCCCCGGTGTTTAAGTCTGCTTGGACTGCTATTTCAAAATACTGGGAGTGGAGGATGTGTGTCAAATTCACAGAAATCCATCTCTCACAGTTCTAGAGATAAAGCTGGCATCAAGGTAGATTTCATTCTGAAGCTTTTTCTAGTGGCTAGTGGGTGGCAGTCATTTTGCCTATGTGTCCTCTGTGCCTGAGGATGGGAAGGCTGTGGTACCTTTTTTAGATGGATACTGTTCCTATTGCATCAGGCTGCTGTTCTTATCACCGTATTTAACATTAATTGCCCCCTTATAGACCCTGTATCTAAATGCAGTCATACTGGGCATTAGAGCTTGCATGTAAGAATTTTGAAGTCACCATTCAATCCATAACACTGATGTCTTAGGGGCTAAAAATGGACCATTCACTTCTGAGGCACAAAGCTCTGCAGGCTCCCCAAGAGCTCCCTGCCTTGATGAATCATCACAATCCAGTGACAGAGGAAGGGCTTTGGGGCTTAAAACAGATGGAATCCAGGCAAGTTGGGTCTGGTGCACAAAATGGGAACTGGGTTATTCTATTTCTGACTCTAATGGCACAAACTGAGACAAGTTTTCTAGCACTCCCATGCACCATAGTCTTGTCTGTGAAAGATTATTAATGGGAACAATTTCAGTAGTTTACCACTTCCTGTTGGGCATAGTGGCATATGCCTTCAATCCAGGCACTTGGGAGACAGAGGCAGGCAGATCGTTGTGTGTATGAGTACTTTGTCTACATGTATATAAGTGCACTGTGTGTGTGCAATGCCCACAGAGGCCAGAAGAGGGGGTCAGATCCCCTGGAACTGGAGTTACTGGTGGTTGTTCGCTGCTATATGGGTCCTGGGAACAGAAGCCTGATCCTCTGGAAGAGTAGCCAGTGTTCCTCTACATCATCTCTCCAACCCCTATAGCTACTACCTTTTTTTTCTTGTTTTTTTAAATTATTCATTTTTTATTCAATTTTTAGTATTTCATACAGAACATCTCAAGCAATCTTTTTTAAAATAATTTACTGAGAATTTCATACATGCATATAAAGTGTTTTGATCAAATTCATGCCCACTCTCTCCCCTCCATCTCCTTCCATATCTCCCCATCACTTTTTTTCTGATAACTCCACATACTCTTTCTTCTTTTTTTAATGGGGCTTTTTGCTACTCTAACATTCCCCCCTCTGAAGAGGTAACCCTAAAATCTTTTAAGCATTAGATAAGAACTCCCTAATACTTTTGATATTTTTGGTCTTTGGAACGGAGTATGTTATCTTGATTCTATACTAGACTGTGAGCTGTTTCACACAGTAATTCACTATTTACCTCTATATGCACTATTCTAGTCGAGGGCATGCCATATTCTTGCATTGAAATTACAGTGTGATTAGTAGGTGGGTAAGTGAATGATTGAGATAGCTGGTCCTATGAGCTCAGCGCCTCTGATTTTTCAAAACTATAAAGGATCTTTGCTGGTTTAGTAGCATCTTAGGTGACTTGGATCCCCCTTTAACTCTTACTTTCTGATTATTTTGACATTTTCCTCCTTTTTTCTCATCTTGTACAAGATATATGTTTAATTAGTATATTAGCTATGCTAATAGAGTAGTACCTACAAAAAAATACTCATTAAAAGTCCATAATGTTAACCTAGCAGAAAATTTCCAGAGTAACTTTATTAGATTTTGCCTATTAAGTTAATGGATTTTTAATGAGTGTCCTAAGGAGACATATCATTAACTAGAATTTGCTGTATATGGATTAAAACTTACCCATTCATCAAAATCAATTGTATGGCATTTATTTTGATTTTCATTTCTGGCCACTTGAACTTGGAGTTTCAGTGTGAACCCAAAGCAGAAGACATTTAAGATGGTGTTTATTCATAGTTTAAATTTCAGAAACGCCTCTGGAAGCTTCCTCACATATTTTTTTTAGCAATTCTTGGAATTATAAAAAATGAATCTCAGAAGCCTCCCTATAAAGTGTTAAACATTTCTAGCGGCCTCAGTGCCTGTCAAGATGTGGGCAGTATAGCACAAAACCTTTTAGAAGGTCTGAGCATCGAGTGCTGTGGATTTGAACATTAATACAATTACCATAATTTTCTCCATGTGGTGCTTTTAGCCAAGTCTTTACCAGCCTTCTTTGGCTCATGCAGTAAATAAATGCTTTCCCTGAAAACTGAACACCTCAGCAACTGATAGTCTTATGGAGGAATATTTTTGAAGTAAATTATTTATGAAGTCTAAGTTGATGATCAAATGCAGTATTTATGTGGTATATTTCAAGAACAAAGGAAAATTGATATTTGGTCAGTTTGGTTATGAAAAATTGTACAAAGTAAAGAAAATAGTTTTGTGAATTAAAAGAATATAATAGAAAATTTATTTGCAGTGCATTGATTTGACTTTCGCCACAGATGGAGAAGCACAGCCCACTGTCGTCTTGTACCTTCCTTCCTCTCCTCCTATGTCATCTTTTCTTTTTCCTTTTTTTCTTTTTACTGGGGGATTATCTACCCATAGTTCAATAAAATGATCTGCGCCAGTAAATGTTGACCTTTAATTCCATGGGAATCATTCCCAGGTTATTTATTTAATCCTGGACATCCATCAAAAGCAAGCAGGAAGGAAGAGACCAGCAGAGAGAAAGGGCCCTTAGGAAAAGGAGCAGCATCCCACCTGTTCTAATCGATTATCCAGGCTCCCTTTCAACAAATCTCTGTTGCTTTTTTACTTCCTGGGAAAGTCCTTCATTGTATTTATTGGGGTAGGCCACTGGATGAAAATTGATGGACATAGCGTAGCTGAATTGTAGAGAGACTTATTCGTACTTTAGAGTTGTGTTATCTCAAACAATTCAGTGTACTAGCTTAGAGATCATTATTTGAGATCACGGAAGCCTGGCAATGAGCAAAATGCAAGGGCTAAGTAGGAGCTACACTGGAGTGAAAGCTGGAGTGAAGACAGTGTGTGTGCACGAAGAGACCTTCCCCAGGGGAGGAACCTGCTGCTTTGCTAAACTGGTTTTCTCTTCCATTAAGACCATTTTTGTTGTTGTTGTTGTCTTTTTGAGACAGGGTCTCCCTGTGGAACTCACTTTGTAGACCAGAGTGGCCTCGAACTCACAGAGATCTGCCTGCCTCTGCCCCCTGAGTGCTGGGATTACCGGCATGCTCCACCACACCCGGCTCGAGACCATATTTTAAGTGTCATTTTCTGTGGGCACAGTCACCCGGCATAGCATAAATACTAATGAAATAGCTAATAAATGTGTGAATGTGTGCTTGAATGAAGGACTAAACAAAAATATTCTTTCTGGACTTGTATTCTCTTAATGGAGTCTCTGTCAATTCTTTGAACTAAATAATAATTCCAGGCGATATAGAAGCTGTCAATTCATTTCCCAAATTCAGTACCCAACCCCATTCCTAGAGCAAATCTCTAGAGACTTTGCCAGGGCAGGAGATATATTACCAACAACCTAGTTTAGGAAGTTTTAGAAACTTACTCTTCCACAGAGGGGGAAAAAAAATCTTTCAGTAACCGACATGCAGTTTAGATATTTTTGCCTTGTAGGTTCAAACTTTTAAGTGAAGACTGATAATGAATGACAAGTGTATGTTGTAGACAGAAGTGTACTGTGATTCACCACGGAGTTCTCACCAGAATGGAACAATTCACAGATATACCTGAGGAACTGGCAGTCTTGGCTTTCATCAGGGTGAATTCCAGAGCATGTGGTGCATCTTCTGCCTCTGCTTTCAGTCTGGCTGAACACTGGGCTCTCCGTGATGCTGACCCATCCACTCACTGGGAGGCCAAGAAGCTGGGACAAGGAGAAAATAGATTGAGTTGTGTTCATTTGTTCTTGCCTCATAGACTGGGAAAGCATGCTACTGGCTTGGGTGCAGGTGGCTCACGAAGAGACCCCTGGAAATCCCGCCCAGTTCCCTGTCAAGGCTGTAGTCCCACTTTTTTCTAATATAGCCCCACAGATGACTCATTTTTTTTCAAGTGTCAAAGATCAGATAAGGATTGTTCTTTCCGTAGATGGAATTAGTGAGAGTAGAAAAGCCAGAAATGGGGCTTTCATATCAAAACTGCTCTGACTTTCATAAGACAAGAGAAAATCCTCTCATGGCAGTATTCCTTAAGGCTTTCTGCTGGCAATATGATTCATCACCAAGTTGGGGATTTTGAATCTGTTGATGTTGTCTATAGTTGTGGGTCTTATAAAATCCTTCTTTAGCTTCTCCTCCCCAGTGTTGTGATGTGTGAGTTTAGGTGATAATTTTCCTAACATACATTGGCAAACCTAGAGAATATTTAGCCGTAGTTACTCCCAGCCTTTTATTGCTTACTTGGGACCCATCACACTTCTGTGTCCCATGTCCAGAAGGAGGTCATCAACTGGCCCAGGCTTTGCCATCCCAGTTTGCTTTGAGACTTTTATCTTACCCCATTTTCTTATGAACTTTCTTATTCCTGTCCATCTTATATAGCAAGGTCTTTCTAATCCTTAAAGAAAAGTACGGGCTAGAGAGATGGCTCAATGTTTAAAAGCACTGACTTCTCTTGGCAAGGACCTGGGTTTGGTCCCAGCACCCACCTGGTAGCTAACAACTGTGTGTAACTCCAAGTCCAAGGGATTCAATGCCCTCTTCTGACCTCTGTGGGCATTCCATGGCATGGGTGCACTTACCTACATGCAGGCAATACTCATACTATGAGAAATAAATTTTTTTTTTTAAAGAAGAGTGTATATCCTCTGAGTGTTATGCTACCTTGTTTAACCCTTTCAAATCAGTCTTTTGCCTGGGAGAGTGACTTGGAGGTCTCCAGTTCTGTTGTGATCCATCCACTAATGCATGCATACAACTAGCCAGCCACTTACTGAGTATCTCCCATGTGTTGGATGCTGGACTAAGTATACAAAATAAATACAAAAAAAAATTCATTCTGGTCTATCTGCTTTGCAAGCTCACCTCTACTCAGAGCAGAGGGATAAGTTAATAAATCAGTATTATCAAGATTTTTAATAATGGGGCTAGAGAGAAGGCTCAGCTATTAAGAGTTCATACTGTTCTAGCAGAAGAACTGAGTCCAGTTCCCAGCTCCTATAAAGGGGTGGCTGACAACCATCTGTAATTCCAGCTCCAGGAGGATCCAATGCCTCTGGCCTCAGAGGCACCTGTACTAAATGTGCACATATACCCCTACACAGAGACACGTGCATACACATAATGTTTTTAAAAGTTAAATTTCTGGGGCTGGAGAGATGGCTCAGCAGTTAACAACACCGATTGTTCTTGCAGAAGACCCAGGTTCAAATCCCAGTACTCACATAGCAGCTAACAACTGTCTATAACTCCAGTTCCAGGGGATCCGACAGTCTCTTCTGTCCTCCACAGGCATTGCACAACATGGGTGGGGTGCACTTACCTACATGCAGGCAATACATGCATACACATAAAATAATAAATGAAATACTTAAAAATTAAATTTCTAAAAATGTCTTTTCAATAATTATTGGGATGCCTCTGTCCCCAGAACTCTGGAGAAACAGTTGAAGAAGTTATTTATTGGTGGTGGTACCAAGGATATCTTCTCCTGAGGTGATACTGTAAATGTGCCTGAAAAATATGAGTGATCTTTGCTAAGAAAAGAGGCAATGGATTCCACGGCAGAAGAAACACCCTAAGCATAGGGATGGAGGCATGGAAGATGGGGATGTCCGTGAACTGATGAGTGGGGTAGGAGAAGGAGCATGGACTGAATTCTTATGGGACTTCTGTCTTTGCTTGAAGATAGGCCTGTGTTGAGAGCCTCGACCTAACAAGGTTTGCTCCATTCCTGTCATTTCAATGCTGCAAATAAAGCAGAAGACAGAAGGGGCCACTGCAGTCATTTTGTAGCTCCTGTGGAGATGAGTGTGTGTCTAGTCCTGGTGGCATTTCTCTTCTGTAATCACAGAAAACACCCATTAGCTACTGTCCCTCCTATAAATATTTGTTGTGAAGTTGAAGTGAGAGCTCAGATATCCCAGGACAACATGGTTTTTGCAGCCTGTAGAAATGTTAGCCTTATCATTTTTAAGTGTACCTTGGTACCTGGTGGACATGATCACTCACTCCCCAACACTGTTCTAACACTGTGCTTCCACCCGTTATGTTCCCAGAAATACCATTTCCGCTACTGGCCCTTCCAGGAACAGCCCCAGAGAGCCAGAGGACGAGGGAACAGAGATGACCACATCATGATAATGGCAAATAATGATTTTCAGAGGCTTTCTGGATCTGGACTGTTCCTTTTTACAGTTTGCCATCTAGAAGATGATTGGAAGCCCCAAGAAATAAGGTCAACTCTCAAGTTGCCTTCATACTGCTAAAGAATCAGAGGATACCAGAGCTGAAAGGAATAATAGAGATCTCATTCTAATGCTCTCAATTTATAGATAAGAACTGGGACTCAAGAGACGTGAGATGAATTTCCTTGATCTTCCAGCATTTTAGTGACACAGCTGAGACCAGAAATCAGGTCTTATTACCCATTCCCTCCTGATCCTATGACTGTCACTATTCTTTGCTATCTCTCCTATATGAGGTTTCTCATCAACTTTGGTTATTAAGCCAGGCCTGGTGATATCAGTTGAGATGGACTAGTTATTCAAGAATATAATCCATGGGGGCTGGGGAGATGGATCAGTGGTTAAGAGCATTGCTCTTACAGAGGACCCAAGTTCAAGTCCCAGCACCCACATGGTAGCTAGCAACCATATGTAACTCTAATTCCAGGGGATCTGGACACTGTCTTCTGACCTCCACAGGCATTGCACAACACAGGTGCACCTACATACATGCAGGCAATACACTCTTATACATAAAGTAAATAAAAAATTAAAAAGAATATAATATAGTCCTACTGACACTAGTGGCCCACTGTAGTGCAGTTGTGCTTAGCTAGGAATAGTTGGATCGCAAACACAGTACTCTGTCTCTTAAAGTGGCAGATTTAGATTTAAAAAAAGAATAATTAAGTAATGTATTAGTTATTGCATATTTTAAGGATGTTATCACCAGATGTAGACTGGTCTGATTTCAATTCTGGTTGTATCACCTGTGAGACATGGATGCTCTTCCATATGCAACTTCCTGTGAGGTACTTGAGCTCTTTGAACCTTAACTGGTATATTATGAAGATTAATAATTACATTATGAAGACTAAAGTAGATAATACAGGTAAAGTGCCTGTCACATAATATATTTTTCTAGCAAATGCTTGTTCTTACTGCCATAAGAACTGGAATAGTTGCAGATAATTACTGTCAACTTCTAGATTTGGGAAATGTCTTTTTCTGAACTATCCTTCAGTTCACGCAACCTTTTTCCAAGCAAGGTATGAGAAAGACTCTTACTAGACTCCTGTTTATAAACACATTCCAGTTCCACTTCTTTCAGAGGTCATCTGGTTGAATTATACATTTTCCTAAAGTCTTCAGTTACATAGGACTGGCTGGTTTCATGTGTACTTTTAAAAATTGCTGTTGGTGTTTGTTTGATTTGTCATTAACTGAAGGACATATTCATGGGCAAAGTAAAAACACAATATATTTTGGTGATAATTAATTAGGAAAAATCAATGACTAATGCTCCTACAATGTTTTACAAATTTCAAAAAAAAATTTTCTGTGCCTTTCGTTTATTTTCCCATTAAACTTGCAAAATAAATTTAGTTTCAGTTTTATATTTGGGGAATTCAGAAATAATGAGCTTTCAAGTGAAAAAGACCTGGGTTCAAATCCCAGACTCACCACTTACAGGCTGTGTAAAATGAGCAAGTTGCCAAACCTCTCTGAGACTTGTTTTCTTGATTTATTGTAATACTTGATGAATTGCTATGGAAATGGATACAGCAGTCAGTAGTGTATCCAGTGACACAGTGACAAATAGAGCCAAAGCTAACAGCCAACAGGTCCAATCCAGTGAACAATTCAAAGGGTCTTTGATAATTGTAGTCAAGGTAGCACACTAGGCAGTGGGCTCATGGTGCACAAAGACAAAGTTACAGTAACTACTGAATAATCTTTCATTCCCTTCTTTGTTTCAATTCGGTAAGTGCTAAAAATGGATTAGATTCTGAGAGTAACAGTGAACCAAAGCCAGCAAGGTTCCTGCCTTCCCAGCACTTACAGTCTAGTAGAGTAGAGCACTATTCAGTCAAACAGTGCCACTGGGGAAAATGCAATAAAGAATAAGCCAGTGTGGCTTTCAGGAATGTGTAGTTAGGTGATGTGGCCTTTGCAGAGAAACTGATAAATGCCTGAAGAAGTCATGCTTAACTAAGTTGAGGTGCATTCGGACTATGAAAAGGAGTAGAAAGACAGTATTTACACAGAAGGACTAGTTTTTGAAATGACTATGGCCAGAGACAGAGCAAGGAAAGGAGACCGGTGTGGCTACAACCAAGAGATTGGAAAGGGGCTATTGTGTGAGAAGGTGCTGAAATCATGTTCTAGAGGACTGGCTTTATGAAGACCAAATATGGTTGAGAGAACCTTAAGAGAGTATTTTGACCATTTCAGTTAGTTTGATGTAGCTATACCCAGTTAGACACCTTTAACTAATAAAATAAATTGTAGATTTTTCTTGTAGCTTGTGTAAGTAAAATTAAATTGCTACTCAGAGATAGGAAATAGTCAACATTATCCCAGTTTCTCACAAGTTTGAACCCTAAAACTATAGCTTGTCATTAATGTTACAAGAATTCTTTGCTTTTTAATTGTCAAAAGTTATGTTATTGCCTGGCATGGTGGCACACACCTGTAGTCCCAGCACTTGGAGGCAGAGGCAGGCGGATCTCTGTGAGTTCAAGGCCAGCCTGGTCTACATAGTGAGTTCCAGGACAGCTGGGACTACAGGGAGACCCTGTTTCAAAAAGACAAACAAAAAAATTACGTTATTGGGGCTGGGGAGATGACTCCATCAGAATAATGCCCACCTGCCACGTAACCATGAGGACCTGAGTTCAGATCCCCAGAACTGATATAAACCCCAGGAAGGTAGTAAGCATCTGCAAGCCCAGTGGTGGGGCTTGGGTTGGAAAGAGTGGAAACGGGGGATCCCTGGAGCTCACTGGCCAAGCAGCCTGGCCAAACTGATGAACTCCAGGTTTATCAAGACATAATATTTCAAAAAATATTGAGCAATAGAGAAGTATTAAACATTGACTTCTGGCCTCTACAAGCATGTGCACACACACACACACACACACACACACACACACATGCACACACCCATATAAAATGTACATATGCAACACACCAATGTACACACACAAAAAGATACACAAAAATGATGTTCCTGCTCTACTACCACCTATGCTTGCTTTTTTGCTCTCTGTGTTTGTTTGACTGTTTGACATTGTTGAGTGTGTTAAGGCTCCTTGTATCAGCATGAAGCAGATGTGTAATGGATGCATAGGTGGATAAGATGATAGGTGGTTGAGTTGAATTCTTTGTCCACATAGCTTAACCCCATTCTGTATTATTATGGTTTTTCTCTATTTTCATTAAACATATTAGAAGTCTTCATTGTTCAGGACCCAAATCTAAAGCTGATTCTTAATATCTCTCTTTTTCTTAAACTTTATAATCAATATATTAACAAGGTCTTCAGCTTTGCTCAAAAATGGACCCTAAATTACACATTCCTGCCCTCTTCACTGATACTGAAGCAGTTCAAAGCACTTGCATCTCTTGTAGGGTTTGTGTGCCAGCCTTAAATGCTTTCCTTGTTTCTACTCTTCCTTCTGTTGAGCCGTTCACTACCCTACGATCATAGTGATTCTTTATAAAGGTAAATCACATCAAGTTTCTTTCCTGCTTAAATTCCTCCAGTGCCTTTCCATGGTAAATTCAGTAAAAATCTAAATCTACCATGTTGGACAAAACCTACATTCGTATTCATATT
>NW_008341417.1:526401-538527 GCF_000622305.1 Nannospalax galili | reverse complement strand
CTCTCTCTCTCTCTCTCTCTCTCTCTCTCTCTCTCTCTCTCCACCCCCCCTCCACCTTCTGACTTGTATATCACATCATGCTGCCACCCATCCACCATTACACCACAATGGTCTCACTTATGATCCTCAGGCATTTCTAAGATCTTCTGCCTTTGTATCCACACTGTCCTCTTTTGCCATAGTCCTGCTCAAAATACTCACATGGCTCTCCCTTTCTCCTTGTTTAAACTTCAGTTCAGATGTCAGAGAACAGCACAGAGAACAGCTTCACCTCACCACACAGACACCCCCTCTGTTACCAGTTCTCTCAGTTCCCTATTGTATTTTCTTCTTAGCACTTGTCGCTATGCAAAATTACCTTGTTCTTATATTCATTATTAGGTTGTGGGTTTTTTTTTGACAGATTAGCTGCTTATTATACATTGTTGAGTGTATAATTACTTGGGATCCTGGGAGTATTGTTGATAAATTGATCAAACAGCACAGAAGAAATGTGTGTCAGAAATTTGGGGGAAATCTCTTAACAGTTCTCTCCAAGACAAAGTAGAGAGGTTTGAAATGAATGATGCATTCAGATGGATTCTCAAATGGATGAGCAACTGCCTCCAAGACCAGAGCTGAAGGACTTAATCCCACCCACTTGGGAGTCTGTGTTGCTGTGAAATATGACATTATATATTTGGACTTGCTCTTGTCATTATTATTCATCACCAACTTAGATGCAGTCATCAAAGACTTGTCTTGTAAATTTATAAATAATACAGTGCAGAAAACCAAAAATAATGCATCAGTTGTGAAAATTCAATTTTTTAAAAGATCGACAAGATAGACAGTTGAACTAAAATTAACAAAATATTTTTAATTAGGGATACATTTATGGTCATGTGTTTTCACTTAAAATTAAAGAAAGGGAAAAACAAAACTTCTCAGTGTAAACTTAGTAGTTACCTAGATTTACTAGAAAGTATTTGGCTGCTAAGGATGAGTAAAGCGAACAGATATTTGTGTGTTATGTATCAATCACTTCAGGATGCTTTGTTAATATTAAACTATTTAATTTCTCTAGCCGGTCTAGGTAGAAGTGTACTCGTTTCATCAGTGAGAAAATTGAAACAGAAAGGAGTTGAGCTGTTCAAGGTCAGTGTAAAAAGAGCCATAGATCAGTCTGTTACCAGATTACACATCGATCATGAGACTACATCCCTCCTGGGCCCAAGTTCACTTAGATCAAGGTCAGTAAGAACCCCAGTCCTGGTCAGATTCCATGTGGAAGTCATGTGTTCTATTCTGGGCCTCACATTTATAAAGGCCATGGAATTGAAGGGGATGAAGTAGACAGTTTAGATTTAGTCGCTACAAGAAGCAGTCAAATAGCCAAGGGTTCTCTCATCGCATGAAATTGACTGTTCAAAGTCAAGCATGTTAGTCACGCAGCAAAATTCCAAACCTGGTCTGTCTGACACCAGAGCCCCTCAGTGCTGACTGCAGAGACTGCCCAGCAACACTCTCTCACTCCTCTCTCTGAGCACCATGGAGAAACTGAGGAAACGGCTTTTGAGACTCCAGACAAGGAAGAGCCCATGAGGCCTCGAAAAACTGCATGTGTTGTGATCACGTTAAGCTCATAGTTCAGTTTGCTGTTCTTTCCCTTTTTCTGAAAGTTATTAACTTAGGACTGGATCCTGTAGACACCTGACTCTGTGTCATTATTGCCATCTGTTTAGAGATGGGTTAATCCAATGTACTTGAGGGGCAGCCCCTGTGCATGATCAGTCTTCTCTATTGCATGTGACACACCATCTCTCTTCTGCCTCTTGGTCACACAGATAAGTGGTGACCTTGGTGTCTGAGGCAGTCTGCTCTTTGACTCTGCGGCTCATCTGCAGTGTCCTTCCCCCCAGTTCTGTGAGTTTTGACTTCTGCATGCCCATGGCCTCTTCAGTTTCTCAGCACAGATCAACCTTTCTGAGAATCCACATCATAGCACTGCTATGGTCAGGTTGCCAGGTCACCAGTTGACTAATGGCCTTCTTTGAGGTCTGCTGGTAGGCACTGCCTTGCCTTCAACCCTATTGATCCCAGAAGTTTGCCTGCCACTTAGATAGCCTCTAGGAGGTGGTGAGTCACAGACCCACCTTCTCTATGACCCATCTGTTCTTGTGGTGGGCAGAATGAAGATGACTTCTTTGTGGTATCATAAAACCTGAGGAGACATTAAAAGTTTGGTTACATTTTTGGACCGTCTTAGCTGTTGAGATGTACATTCTATTAAGAAGCAGTGTTCTTCCCCACTGCCCTTCCTTCAGAGGCTGCTTAAGGGTCCGGGTAATGATTTTACAGTGTTTATTAATACTTCATGTTCCCCTCCTCCCACTCATTTCTACCAAGGACTTTGCACTTGTCTTAAACTAGAAGCAAAGAAACTTCCAGGAGATCATTAAGAGGTAGAGCTTTTGTGATTTCTTGCTTGTTCTGTTATGGGCACCACACACAGAGGGCTCTGTTTTGATTCTTGATGTTGGGGGAGGATAGCATTTATTTTTCAGATGCACTTTGGGGTAATGGCTGTGGAGCCATGCAGACATGACTTTGCAACCTGGTCTTGCCATGTTCTAGCTATGTAACTAGCATTGAGCAAGTTACTTAACTAATGAGAACCTCATAGAGAATGAGATTATCTACGCATTCACCAATGACCCCATGTGGCGTTGACTTCATGCAGGCCTCACAGGGTAGAGCTTGTTTGGTATGGGAATCCCACTGATTTATTATCTTTTAGCTTTTAGAATGTGTTGCCTTCATTTTCCCTGTTTCTCATAATCATCATGTGGAGTAGCTGGCAAAATGTTCTCTAATCCCTTTGCCTCAAAGGTTCAAAGCAAATTGGAGACTGAACTGTAGTGGACCTGTGAGATAGGCATTAAGAACGAAGAGCAAAAGGTATTGGCCTATGCTAGGACATTTGTAAGGCTAGGAGTCCCCAGTTTCGATGACACTGTAAGTTGTAGATCTGTATGGACAACTTTAGAGGAGGAAGAGAAATGGCTCTGGGAGAAACCTTTGAAGAATTCCAATCTGTGAAAGGCCAGACCGAGGGTACCTACAGATACCTGCAGAGGCCATAGAGATATTAAGAACAGGAATGTTTAGAAATGGGGCGGGGGGGAATAATCTCCACTGATGTGTGGGAAGAGGTGAGGACTGAAAAGTGTCCATTTGATATAATGACTTGTGAACTGTCTTATCCTACGTATGCTGCAGAATACCATAAGCTAGGTCATATATGAAGACCAGGACTCTGTTTGCCAGTTTTAGAGGCTGTGAAGTTAACTATCAAGCTGCTGGTATCTGATATGGTCCTCTTGCTGTGTTCTCACATGGTGAAAGGCGGAAAGGCAAAAGAGAACAAACCCATTAATCCAAGCTCTTGTTCTATGAGCATCAATGCACTCATAAGGATGTGTCCTCACAACCTAAGCATCTCCCCAAAGGCCTATCCCCCAGTGCTGTTACTTTGGGGAGTAAATTTGCAACGCATCAGTTTTGGTGGGCATATGCAGGCCATCCCAGAAACTTTAGTGAAAGCTACTTTCTTATAATAGTGGGGCAGAAGATAAAAGTTGAGGAATATATGATATTTATTACAATAGCAACAACTAATTTGATGAGCATTTAATGGATACTGTGCCAAGTATTTAGTATGGATTATTACAACGTGATGAGAAATGTAGTAACCATACTACTTTGCCTTTTACTGTAAAGAAACATAAGGTATAAAGCTGTTAACCACCTGAAGTCATGCAGTTGGCTTATAATTGAGTCAGGGTTCCAGCCAAGGTAGTCAGGCAACATTGTGGGGCAAGACAATTTAGAAAGCACTTTACAAAATTGGAAAAGAAAGAAAGAGAATGGGATAGCCACTGGAAGACAGTTCAAAGTATAAGGAGTCTTCCATTGTTTGTCTGATGGAACAGAGTTGAATTGCTTATGGGAAGGTTCTAGCGGTGCTGCAGTGCTCCTGGGTTGACGACACCAGAGAGAGAAGGGACAATCAGAAATCTAAGGGCCCAGAGAAGGAGAGAGGGATCATTGTCAAGACACAGGCGCTTTGTTTGACTGATGAAGAAAACAGACATGGCACTCACCTGGGAAGCAGCACTCGCTGAGAAGGGAGTAGAGAGTTCCTGAGAGAGTGATAGAGCAGCAAAGGAGCCAGGGTTTGAGGAGAATGGGGAGAGGAGCAACTGGAAGTTCAGAGACTAGGGGAGCAAGATGACTAAGAAGACTTAGAGCTGTAGCAGGATGTTGAAAGCCCAGCAGAGGAGCATCAGCAATTCATTTCGAATCCACCCTCATTGTGACTTTTCTCCAGTATCCTCAGCATTGACTGAAGGCAGATAGGAAAAGGTTATGCTTTTGCTTTACTTTGTTCTCTTCTGTTAATCTTAAGAATCAATTGCACCCCTGCCTGCCCTGCAAGACCGTGACAGCATCTCATCTTCATCTCCCATATCTAATCCACTAGAGATGCTATCATTGTAGGCGGTCATCCTTGAGCTCTCTCCTCCTACTAATGTTGTTAAGTCTGTTTCCCATAACCTCCCACCTTAACTATTCAGTGGGCTTCTAGAGCTTTTCCCTAGGTGAAAACGTGCTACCTCTAACCCATTCTGCACACCACAACTAGCATGCCCTTTTGTGACCACTTCCCAACATAACTTTCCCGTCTTTCCAGTGCTCGTAGGAGGCTTAGAGGAGGTCGGCTCCACCTTGGCCTCCCACCTTGACACCACTGTCCTTTTCAATCTCTGTCTTCTAGTTACTGGTCTTCTTTCCATTCTCTGAACTCCCTTATCCCCGTCATGGGACCTCCCTTACAGTCGTACAAACTTAATGTCATATTCTCTCAGCAGAAGGACAAGGGCAAAAGGCGAAAACATGCATGTTAACTGAATCTTCTATTCTCAAGAGGTTATTTTTGACACCTTACCCAGTCACCTCAGCTTACAGCTCATGCCTAGAAGTGCATTCCCTGAATACTTCTAAGGGAAGCTGAGAAAGCACTAGCTTTTCAGAGATCTCTTTGCAGTCTCCAGTAAAATGAGCCATGTAATTCAAAGAAGGGGAAGATGGGATCTAGGTGGGCAACTTGGAGTCTCATAGAGTGAACCACCAGGTTGGCCTCAGGATGCTGCTGCCTGGTTAGCTACCCACAGGGATTCTGGGTACACATTACCCTGGAGAGAGTCCCATAAGCTTGGTTCAGCTCAGAAACTCATTGTACAATGTTAACACCTGTTACTTTGAATTTATAAATCTAATAGGCTAAGATACTAAACTGAACAGCCTTCTTACTACTTAGTCAGAGACTTTTCAAGGAGTTCACTGCCCAGTTACATCTCAGTCTTGGGCATATGAAGAAACACGTGTTTGCCCATGGGAACATATATGTGTTTGGATCTGTTTCATGGAGAATATCTTGTAAAAAGTGATAGGGAAAAAAATCTGTTTTATGGAATCCTGTTTCCTGATGTAAATTCTAGTTCAGGACTTTGCTAACTATTTCTTAACCAGGGTGAATGCTTTATTTCCCCATGCCATCACCACTCTGCTGTGTAAGTACAGGAAGAACATTGACTCCCATAACCAGATGCTGAACAAGATCTGCACTGTTTTGGATACACTAATTTATTCAGAAAATTCAGCTTATATGGCAGACCAAGAGTTATGCAACTCCAAACAAACATGTTTGTCAAATTGATCATTATGTTTACTGAGGTCACTTTATCACCTGCTGAGTTCTCTTCTGATAGCCTAGGCTACCTTGGAATCATTTCCCAAAACAGCCAGATCTTAGGATCTCCTGTGGACTTGCCAGGTACAAGTCTTAAGTAAAGACTGTAGCCTTCATGCCGTCAAACTCTCACCTCGGCACACAAACATGAATCGTGAACAAATATTCTCACATTTAAGCATGTTTGTGTTTGTTGTTTGACACAGGGTCTTGCTATATAACCCTGGCTAGCCTGGGACTTGCTTGCAGTGTAGATCAAGCAAGCGCTAAAATTGCAGGTATACATCACCATTCCTATCTTCCAACAACTTCTTGCTGTGCCTGCAAAAATGACTACTTATTTAAGGGGCTGGTTATATATCTATGAAGTTTTGAGATATAAGAATCTTGATTGTATTTCTCAGAGAATTATAATTATATGAATAGGTTGATTTGTGCATGTGCATCATATACATATATAAAATATATATTTATGTATTAGTCTCTCTGTATGTGTATATATATATATATATATATATCATATGTCTGTTAGTATTGAATTATTAGCACCCAGTAAGTATATGTATTAGTCTCTCTGTATGTGTATATATATATATATATATATATCATATGTCTGTTAGTATTGAATTATTAGCACTGCCAGTAAGTAATATTATTCTTCTCATCTTACAGTTAAACTAAATCTCAGAGACTTGAAACAATGTCACAAAGTCAAAATGTGCTAAATTTGAAGTTTTTAATTATGTAGGGATTAAAAAATGATTCTGGAAAAACAACTTACTTGCCCTTTTGGGGCCTCCATTTTCTCCTTTTAAACTGAGGATACTGAATTTTCTCATCCCTTCTCAAATGAGGATCTATGTGAGAACCACGCATAAAGCTCATAAAGCTTCTTAGTGCCCCCGTCCTTGAAAATTCTGAGTTTTGGAAGGGACCAGAGAAATGGTATTTCTAACAGGCTCCCAGGAGATACCCTCAGCCACATTTTGAGATGTACTCAAGATGAGCTCTCAGATTCTTTCCAGCTGTTTCTGAATGCAGGGTCAGCAACAAACTCCACACTCCATCAGTCCTGTGCATTGGCATATTGCCAAAAGTACTTCAGAGAGTAACTTCCCAAATGGTCTGGTCAAGTTTGGTAGTTACCCAGGAACATTCTCAGTGTGGACGGAGAAAACTGCTGCCGAAAACCATTTCTTCATATATTTGCTCTCTCATTTTGCAGCCAGTATTTGTTGAGCGTGGCATGTGCAGAGCGTTGTGCCAGAAACTGGAAATCCAGCACGCCTAAGGCACACATCTCTGATGTGCTAGAGACTATGGAGAAAAATTATCAATATACTGTTATTACTTAAGGGAGCTCATGACAATTAATATTGTTTCTGAGACTTGTCATGATAACTTCAACAATCATCTAAAACAGGTTTATTTTCTTCTTTGGTCTTAAGTCATAAATTTTTTTTCTGGTATTTGTTTTGATGTTCATTCCTTGCTTTTGGGGGTCTCTTTTTGTTGTGTCATGTCAGCAAGTGGAATTTCACTTATTTTTTTTCGAGTCTAAAGATCACCTTCCCATTCTAGGTGAAATCTTGGCTTTGTTCAAAACCTTCATTTCATTTTTAGCATATAAAGACAGTTAAAAGCAAGAACAGATACTCTCATCTAAAGCACTTTCCTCACTATTATTCTGTTTTCTGTGAAATTAGAAGTCCCAGGGAGAAGAATTCAAATAGACATTACCACCCTGAGCCTTTCCCCTAGCAATTTACTTCTTTAAAGAACAAAAAGGTATAGGATTCTTGAAAGGAGGATGTCTCTTTTAAAAAGAGAATGGAAAGAAATAATGTCCTGAGAAGGTTAACATCTTTTGAGCATTTGTTATGTCAGTGGACCACTATCTCACATTTTACATGAGATACCAGGTTAACTTATAAGGTGGAGGTACTATTATGATTTCTGCTTTGCAAGTATGAAAACTGAGGCAGGTGGAAGGTAGACAACTGAGCCAATGTCTCTGAGTTATTTGATGGAGGACACAGATTCCAAAACATTCCTGCCTGCCTAGAAAAGCTCAACAATCTCCAGTCTTTGCATCCTTGCGTTTTTCCTAGGGTGCTCTGACTCATTTGGCTTACTGGTTTCCTGACTCATCACACCAAGCAGGAGCAGGTCCAGTGCATTCTGGGCACTCTTCTATGTCCTCGCCTGCTCCCTTTTCTAGAAAGTTCCACCTGATCAATCATCTTCCTTCCATGGGCCTTGAATGGATACCTTGTCATGGATAATCACCACCTCTAGCATCTGAAAGGAGTTGGTCAGCTTGCCAAGAGTAAACATGAATGTGTTTAGGACTTTAATGTTAATTGAAAATGACTTCCAATCACAAATATGACATTTTTATGAGCCTCATTATATATCCTTGTGACTGGAAAAATACATCAGTAAGTAATGACTCAGTGAAAAGTCACTATTGCCGGTGTTATTTTAAAAGATTTGGTAATAAAAGTTACTCAAATTATTGATAGCCCATAATTAATATGAAGTAAAATAATGCATTTTCAAACAAAATTCACCATGATAGTGATGGGTGTGAATTTTCATTTTATTTGTTTGTTAGGTCAAACATTTACAAAGATAACCTATCCACCAAATATCCAAGGAATCTGTAAACAGATAGCACATTGAACAGGGTCTCAGGGTCCCAGTTTTTTTGTTGTTGGCAAAACATTTTTCTGCTTTTCAAAAGAGTGGTTTTATTTTTTTCCAGCTCCTTAAAATGGTTCCAAAGTCTTGACTAGCAAACACCTTTTTAAAAAATCAATTTTTCAATAATTTAGAGTGAATCAGACCCATATAACTCCATTTCCCTTCGGGGGGCTCTGCTTTCAAAATGATTAAAATGAGACAGCTGTATAGATCTTGAGGAAATGTGCTTGGAAATGTCCTGTGGTTTGTTATGGACCCCAAAGCTTTGATAAAATGGGACAGAGCTCAGATAAGCTTCCCAGATGTGCCACTAGCTGACAGTGGATGCCAAATGCCCATGCAACCTAAGTCACCCCCTTAGTTACCAAAACTCAGATTTGGAGCCAAACACAGGAGACTTTAAAGCTACCACTCCCCACCTTCTTCCAATTCTGAGTTTTGGACACTAAGATAGAAATAGGCAGGTCCCTTAGGATTTCTAAAAAGGAGAAATGCTCCTTTTCCTCTTGTGGGCCTGCATCAAGTTGCTCAAGATGCAGCAGCTACTTGGAATCAGGAAGGCAAAATTTAGACCCCACAGGTGGTGAAATGATGAGCTTCATTGGAATCACCATACCAACCTTGAAATCTTTGTGTCTGGATGGACTTCTTTTGTAGAAATTTATTTCTAGTGCTTATTTCTTTTTCATAAGCCACAATTTTGAGGATTTCTATCTCTTCTTTATCTTAACTAATAAAAATATTGGCTCATCAGTTTGGGGGAAGACAAGTACATGAGTATATGAAGTTTAGCTGCCATTATTTCATACTCCCTATGATTCAGGAACTGTCTTAGCAATAATAACTCATGTAACTTACATGACAGTCTTCTAAAATGGATTGTTATCTCCATTTTATAAATGAGGCACAGAGATATTAAATTAATTGCCAAGGCTGAAACTACCAAGTCAGGGTTGGAACTAGTCAGCCTAAATCCTTAACTTTGTCTGAACTGCTTTGGGAAAGCAACTTGACATTTCAAAAAAATAATAAGAGCTGGACTTAGTCTCCAGCTTTTAGCTATGTAGTCAACTTATTCTCAAACCCTGTCACTAAGTACATGAGTGACCTCTGCCTCCAAGTTTTTGCTTGTAAGTGGCTATGGTATGGTAGCACCTCACTATTTCTGCTCTTTACTGTTATTTACTTTGAGCCTATGTTTAGCACACAGTGTGTTTGTGACTTGTTCAGAAGGAGACCATTGATTTGGTTAATCAGAGAGGACCTGACACATACAAAAAGCTGAGAAGGAAGGAATACCAGCAAGGGGGAATTCAGAACAGTGGTGTTACCATTTCCAGAAAGGTACATGGTCTTGGCATTTGGCTAGGAACCAATGAAAGCTTCTGAAAGTGTAGTGACAACTGTAAGCACATGAAAGAAATGTTTTGAGTCAAAAGGAGGTGAGAGACTTTGTGGTCTAAAGGACTAAGGGAGACAGCAGGTGCTGTTTCAGGGTGGTTGAGTCAGTAAATGAAGGGGCCTTGAAGGTCTGGTAAGAGCTGAGTAAGTGACTAGGGAAATTAATCTGTCATCCTCTGCTGCTTCTCTCCCTGAGGCACAGAGCAAACTACCCTGCCTTGATACCCATCCACGTCACTCTGCAAGCTGTTTTCCCAGCCTCTCTTCCTAGCCTAATTCTCATCCTCCTGGGCTTCAGTAAAATAAAATGACCTCTACATGGTATATAAGCTCTTTAGCACTGGCTACATCTTACTTATGTACCCTCCTATATGCTGGATCCCATCAACATGGAAGGTTTGGTTCTAAAGTCAGTGCATATTATGAAATTTCCACTAGACAGAATTATCCTTGAAAATCCTTCTGGAACTAAGTCCACAGTGGAAACTAATAAACTATCTCAATTAAATCCAATATTGATAAACATTCTAACACACACCCCCCCTTTTTTTAATAGCCTATTTTAGAGTCTAGGTTGTATGGAAAAATCCAGGTCAAATGCAGACAGCCAGGTTGTGCACCCAGAAGTGTCATGCATCAGGCCATAATTCCAGTGGTGCTCCCTGAGTTTGTTCACTGTATTTAGAACTATACACAGTGGACCTGTTGGGAATATGTAGCAATAAGAAATAGATAAAGCATTAGAAACTGAGGCTATCAGAGGATTTGTGTCCCATTCCAAGACTGGGCTTCTGAGGGGATTGGTGAAAACACTTAACGTTATTTATGTTCCTTTTACTCAGCAACTCCTCCCTCTGCTCCCTGAATCCCATGTACCATTGATGTGGGGTGTCATATCTAGGATTCAACCCCAGTTCCACTTCTTATTCTAACATCAATTACATGTGAGCTTTCATGGCTTTGTTCACAAGTATGCTTTTGATGTCCCTTTCAGATTATGTATATTGCATGAGGGCTGTTGTTCCCCTCATGACCTGCTGGGACTTAGCACCTGTGTGGTGTCTGCACATAGTCTTTCCTGGTAGTTCCATGAAAACACAGTTGTGGCTTGCTGTCTTTAGAAGATCATCAAACCTCTTTGAGGACTGTGGCAGCCTGCAGAGGCATGTCTTGTAGCGTGATAGACATGCAACCTGCCTACACTGGTTCTGACTGATGATACCCAAGCCGGACACTGATCATTATCCAGACACTTGATAGCTCAGGTCCATCTTGGCTAATTGCCACCTCATTAAAGTTGCATTTCCAACAGCCCTCAATGCTCTTTTCCCCACTAATTTTCCAGCCTCACTTAGACTGGCACTTTTCTGAGTGAGCATAGCTCAGTGTTACATTCTATGGCAGCAGCAGATGCATCTTCTTGATGTCTAATTTTTTTTTAAGTGTAAAAATGAGGGCCACTGAGATGGCTTAGTGGGTAAAGTGCTTGCTATGCAAGCCTGAAAACCCAAGTGTGATACTCAGAACCCTTATAAATGTAGGTGAAATCCAACTCCACAGAGATGTTCTCTGACCGCCACAGGAGTGCCATGGCAACCCCACCCCATGCATGTCACACACAAATAATAATTAAGACATTAAAAAACAAAATTAATTTTAAAAATTTAAAGTAAAATCAGCTAAGGAAAATTCAGAAAGAATGAAAGCAGAAAAACAATGCGATTATTCTAAAATTCTCAAATGTAGTTTACTTTGTCTTTTTCTGGTATTGATTGAGCCCAGCTGAAACCCTACTTTATATGCTGTCTTGTAGACTGAAGTGTTAATGTTACTGCATATTCATATTTACATTTCCATTATGCTCTTTATGAGCCTAGATTTAATAGCATACAGTCTCATCAAGTAGCCCTATGATATTTTAAGGTTAGCCACTTAATGCATTTAATTTTCTCTCTAGGATATAAATGTTATTCTGTAAGTACATGTGAAAGCTCTGCAGGGAGTTTCCTCGATTATTCTCATCATTTTCTGTATCTTACGGGTGGCTAGAAATGGAATCACTAGGTAAAAATACACTACAAAATAGTTTTTTTAATTTCAGATTCTACCTAATGTTTCCTTGTTATAGAAAACTTAGAAAATATTAAAGAAAAACAAAGCATTTCATGTAGCATTGCCCTCAAGAAATGTCCATATTTTATACATTTTCTTTAAGTCTGTTTTAA
>NW_008341417.1:525989-526185 GCF_000622305.1 Nannospalax galili | reverse complement strand
AATTGAGGATTATTGGAGATCATAAGCACTTTGGTCTGTAGCTCATGTGATTTCTTCAATTGAATTCCAGCTGTGGATTTCCTATGACAAAAGATACACTTTGTATTTAAATTTTTTTATAATTTCATATAATTCCATCTCACCATCTTACTTCCAACTCCTCCTGTCCCCCAAATTCCCTCTCAAATTCATGACC
>NW_008341417.1:479742-525930 GCF_000622305.1 Nannospalax galili | reverse complement strand
ATATCCTACTGAGTCCATTTAGTGGACTCCTTGAGTTGACTCCTTGAGTTTGGATAACCTTTCAGAGAGCTGTTCCCTTGAGAAAACTGATTCTGCCACTCTCAGTAGCCATTGTTTACCTGTACCTCTTCACTAGGGGTGGGGCCTTGTGAAATTTCCCCCATCCATGTTAGCATGTCAACTGGTGTTGTCATTATGCAGGCCTTGTTCAGGCCATCATGTTGGGATTTCATGGTACAGCTTCCCTGTCATATCTAAAAGACTATCTAGCAGCAGATTCTTGGTCCTCTGGCTGTTACAACCTTCCCACCTCCTCTTCAATCATGTTGCCCGAGTCTTTACAACAGATGGAGACTATTAAGAAATCCATAATGGGTCAAAATGACTGTGTGATGTCCCAGCCCTAACTGGGATGCAATGCCTATGCTGAAAAGAAGTTTCTTTAATGACAGATGAGAGTTTCACTTATCTGTGTGTACAAGGAAAATATCTTTAATGCAATCGGAAATTATATTAGTTTAGTAAAATGGCAGTCATAGGTTCTTTGTTAGGGCCTATGAGCTCTTGAGCCACAGATATGTGCTACGCTTTCAGTAGGTATGAATTCCCTCCTGTGGAGTAGGCCTTAAGTCCAATTAGCTAGTTGTCAGGTTACTCCTGAGATAAAAGTGCCTCTGTTGTTCCATCTTGCTAGGAAGGTCATTGTTGTGGTTCACAGGCTTTACAGCTAGGACTATTGATTGCTTTTGTCCCTTGGCAACTTGTGTAACTTTATGATGCTCTGAGAGCTGTTCCTCAGGGCAGAGGCTTCCAGATCAGGCCCAGTCCAAAGTGTGTGGTGTCTTCAGCAATAGGATCTTTCCTTCAAGTTCTGGGAGTCAACCAAGGGTAATGGCAATAGCCAATATTGTTTGGGGAGTCTCTTTACCCCCTTCCCCACAACCAACAACTCTAAGGGCGGTCTCCCATGCCTTGTACTGGGTTTTTTTTTTTTAGATACTTTATGGCTCATGGTGGGGGGGGGCATTATCACCCCATGTGACATGACTCCATTTAAGATATGTGTGTATATATATCTCTATCTCTGTCTCTGTCTCTATCTCTGTATCTATCTCTATCTCTATCTATATCTGTATCTATATCTATATCTATATATTCTTTGAGAGTTTCATGCATGCATTTTGATCATGTTTCTCCCTCCCCAACTTCTTCTCTAGGATTCATCCTATCACCTTCATGGTTTGGGGTTTTTTTTTTTTTATCACCCATTAAGTCCAATTTGTATTGCCTAAATGCTTTTGATTGTGGGAGTGTGGAACCTGACCTGGCGTGTAGTAGACCCACCAGGAACCACACCCTTAAATACAACTGACTGTTCCTCACCCAGCAGCTATCATATGGCCATAGCTCCTTTGTTATGGATGAGACTTCATTCCCTCCTAATCCCCTTTATGCTTGGATTTTGTCTGCGTGGCATTTGAGCAGATCTTGTGCATGCTGTCATAACTGTTGTGAGTTCATGTGTGCCACAGCCCTGCTGTCTGGAAAACACTATTTCATTGTAGTCATGGAGCACCCTCTGGTTCTCACTGTCTATGTCAAGATCCCTGAGCCTTTGGGGGAGGGGCATAATATAGGTGTTCCATTTAGGGCCAAATACCTGCTCTTATTCTTTGCATGTTGACCATTGTGGGTCTCTGTAATAATCGCCTTTTACTGCAAAAAGAAGCTTCTCCGATGAGGGTTGATAGATGCACTAATTGATCGATATAGTAATGAGTCATTAGTTATTTTAATATTTGGCTCACTTACCTGGCTGGGCTGGTGTGCAATATTTGTGAGCTGGGTTAGGCCTTCTGGGAATGAAGACAGTGTAGGTGGGCAGGCAGAGTTCAGAGTAAATGTTTTTGAGGCTATTGTGTATTGTCAAATTGCTCTCTGGAGAGAGATGACAAATTACATTTCAACAGTTTGTAAGACTAGAAAGGTTATAATGCAATAGAAAACAACATGCCATTTGTATTTCAATTACGCCTTAACTGGTAGTGAAGTTCAAGTTTTTCCCATATGCTATTTATTTATATTTTATTCTGTGAATTGCTTACATTCTCGTTTTGTTTTTTGAGACAGGATCACCCTATAGCCCCAGCTGGGCTGGAACTAACTATATAGACTAGGCTGATATAGATCTGCCTGCCTTTGTTTCCTGAGTGCTGGGATTAAAGGTGTGGCCACCAGGCCGTATCTCATAGCATTATTTTTTAAAAAGAAAGAAGTAATTCTATTTTAATCTTGTTTTACTTTTTTCTTTGAGAAGAGACAGACTTCTCTGTATTCAATCTGTCACTTAAACCATAAGTCTATAATTTCTTATCTGATAGGTGAAGAAATTGAACCTTTTGAAGTTAAATGACACCCAGTTAGGTTTGATCCACTCTGAAGGAAGGCTGGGGCTCTTATCCTGCTGACTCATAGATGAACTCATTCCTTCATAGACCGGGAGTAGTCACCAAGCATCATCTTCCAGAACTCCTACAGGAGCAGTGAGCAGGACAGTGAAGGTGGACATCCTGGACATCCTGGACATCCTAGTGAGGTGGACATCCTGGACAGCAGGCACATAACAAACACTGTCCCCTACTGATGGGAATAAACTGCTGTCCAGAATTGGGTGAGAAGTTTTCGATAATGAAGAGAGTTCTGAATTGAGACCTCAGTATGGAGATAATTTCAGCAATGTGATTAGTTAGCAAGAGTGTTCCTTAAAGAAGTTTCAGTACACATAAATGACTAGGAATGGGACTATGCCTGACATGGTTAAAAAGATCACTTTAGAAGAATGTAGTGAGAAAGGGAAATGACAGGATATGAGGCATGAGATTTAAGAATATAAACCCATATGAAGTGGGGTTCCCAATGTTCCCTGAATATAATAAGAAGCTTTGTAATGATTTCAGAAGGGAAATGAGAATTCAACTTTCTTACATCCAGTTGACTTTTCCTGTGTGTCTACCACATAGGTAATAGTAGGTAGATCTCAGAAATACCCTACTAAACACTGTTGCGCACAAGGAAATTATAGTCTGGTGAGGAGTCGAGAGTACACACTGTCAGTAAAATATAGCAGTATGTTTCACAGTGTGCATTCTGGAACAAGTGGTGATTTTTTAGGGAAAATAAATTGTCATCATCAGACAGATGAGATTGTTCTGTTCATGTTTCCTGTCCAACTTTGTTCAGCTTGGCATTTCTCTGACTTATTTGCACTAAGAGCTACCTTCCAATAATATGGTGATGTGTTGTTGAACTACTATATGACAAACCTTGACCCTGAGAAGTGCCAGATCCTGGCAGTAAGGGTTTGGGGTTATATGCTGGGTGCCGTGTCTATGCACTACTCAGGGTGTCGGATAGATGGACATGGTAGCTTTCATGGAGATGAAGGTCCCCACACTGCTTCCTGGGGTGTGAGGAGAAAGGATGGCCATGTGATGGAGCAGGAAAGGGTATCCACAGGGAAAGAACAGCCTGAGCCCAGACACGGAAACAAACGTAGCCCCTTTATCAACTCGGGAAAATGAGTTTGCAGACTTTGTAAACAGAAAGGGCCATTTTTAAAGTTTGCTTTTTTTCCAGCTTAATCTAACATATTTTTTAAATGAAGGCAAGTAGGCTGTGATCCTCCTAGTTACAATCCAGTAGGCACTGATGATTTCTCCTGTAGAGTAGGCCCAGTCCCCTGCCTGGTCTGCTTGACAGGCTCAGCGGTCTCTGTCTGAGCCTCCCTTCCTTCCCCTGCTGCTGCACATTCTGTGAAACCCAGCTAAGAAGGCCAGACAGAGCCCCAAGTTGTGTATAATTCTCCTGTGTCAGTTGGCTCTGCCTTCCTGGAAGGTGGATTTCCTGTTAGTACCCAGGCTCTTCTGACAGAGCAAGCTATTTCTGTCTTCTCATTGTTTCTGAATATTCTCACACTGACACTCACCCCACTTCCCCCTGTGTGTTCTTCTAGGCTCACTTGCATCTGAGTTTTTCAAGGCAGAATAATTAGAGGACATCACATTTCTCTGTTAGAGGGTATGCTCATGCACAGCAGGACTCAGGGAACAAGAGCTCACAGACTCCATGGGGTGGGGGCCTCTGAGCTGCAGGAAAGAGCTTCACAGACTCCTTGACATCCCCTTCTGTGTAACCTCCCATGCCACTTGAGACAGAAGATTTTTCAGAGCTTAGCTTTGCTTCATTGGTACTAGGTGATTAGTAAAAGAGCCTTTTCCTGTTTAGTACTTACTGTGCCAGACATGATACCAAGGGTGTTCTGTTATTGTCAATTTTGTACCTCCAAAAAGTGTGTTATTTACTACTTTAGAAATGAAGAGAGGGAGGCTGGGGAGTAGTTTGCTCGAAGTCACTCCGCTGCTCAGGGAAGATGCCATCATTTAAACTGAGATTGCAGGTGTAAAGTTTGTATATCCCTACCCAATTCCATGAAATGTTCTGATTGCTAAAGTGTATTTTCTGGGAATTCTTGCTTACTTCTGTTTATGCATCAGAATTCTATGGGAGCTTTTAAAAGTATAGATCCTAGGTACCCACTTCATAACTACTGACCACAAGTCAGAGATGAGGCTCAATGATTGGTGTTTTCCAGACTCTCTAAGGGACCTTGTGCATCAGGACCAGCAGTGGGGAATGACAGGGCTCCGCCTCAGAGTTTCTGCTTCAGTAGCATATGGTGGGACCCCAGCAGGTCCATTTCTAACAAATTTTCAAGTGATTCTCACACATGGGGTTGAGGAACTCACTGTGATAACACTGGTCTAATACAGTAGCTGAAAAATAAGGGAATAAAATAAAGTATTGAGAGCAGGAGGGCTCTGGAAAATTGCATCCTGCTGATGCTTCCCCTCCCTCCCCCTCCCTCCTTCCCTCCCTCTCTCTTCTCTCCTTCCTTTCTGCCCTTCTTTCTTCCCTCCCTTTTTGCCCCTGAAGTTTTTTTGGTTGTGACCAAACTTAATTAAGCAAAGAGAGGAGAGATGTTGAAGTGGGATCTGGAGTCAGTCATCTGGCATCAGTGTGCAGTCACTGCTCACCAAGTTGTGAGCTCAGTTTCTGCAGCAGAAGAACTGAGTTTCTCCTTGCCACCTCACAGGTCCGAACTGCATGTCTCAGGGAAAGAAATTTATCTTATCTGAATCCAATGGTTTCATGTTCGCTCTTCAGTTCAGATTTCTAGGGAAATCAGCTATAGTGTGATTTTATTACTTAGGAAATGACACACGAGAGAAATACGAGGTACAAATCAGTGCGTTTCCAATGCATTTGCTCAATAGTCTGTCTGTTTATGTGTATATCCTAGCATTGGCTCTAGACCCAAGGGATGGTGTTAGGTTTCCAATGGAGAGTAAGGTTTGAGACTGGTAAGCACAACCTTAGTGATGGAGCTTGCAAGCATGGAAGGTTTGCGCTGTTGTCTCCCCAGAAGCAGTGGGCACTACTCAGCAGGACCATAGTGATGGAGCTTGGAAGCATGGTGGCACATTGTAGACTGTAGTCTTACCAGGAGCAGAAGGAACTACTTAGCACAACCTTGGTGACGGAGTGTGCAAGTATTGCACCTGGTGGACTGTAGTCTCTAAGGGGAAGGAACTACTCATAGCAACAAAAGGGCATCAAAGAACTGGGTTTCTGTATCACCCACCAATAGAAAGGGAATGGGCTTCATAACCAGCACAATTAGATCCAACTCATTTTCTACCATTTATTTAAAGAGAGATACCACACAAACTAGAAGTTCATGTGTCTTAGCATTTTTTTTCTTGGTCTATCAAGTGGGATGACCTTCCCTCCTTCACAGAATCAGTTTTAAATAAGGTGAGGGATGTAAAGGGCCCTGGTCAATGTTTGGATCCAGTTGGCAAGCTGCTGCTTAGTCAAATTTAGTTCCTTCCCTCATACCAGACTTTGCACCCTAACTTCCTCAATATGGGAGGGAAACTATTACTGAAAATTAAGCAATATACAATATATTGCACCTTTTTTTACATTTATCATCTTATTCATTTAATATTTCTTTTAGTTACTGTTTTTTTCCCATACAGGAGAAATGGAGAAGTTAAAAACATAACCCAGGGGCTGAAGAGATGACTCAGCAGTTAAAAGTGCCTTAGTGTTCTTCTAAAGGGCCTGGGTTCAATTTCTAGCATCCATGTCAGGCAGCTCGTAATTGCCTATAACTTCAGCTTTGGGGACTCTGATACCCTCTTCTGGCCTCCATGGGCACTCACACATACATGCACAAACACATGATACACATAATCTATGTACAAACAAAAATAAAATAAATCTTTTTTTAAAAATATGCAACCCAGGGTCCTTAACAGCTAGTAAACATAGAGTGAGTGTGAAGCTAAGAATGACTAAATTCAGTGCTTGGACTATTTCCACCTATGTAACTGCCTGAGGAAGAACCCAGGAAGAGGCCATATAGGGAAAATCTAGTTATTTTAGAGTTGATTTTTGTTTGTGTCTGTGGCTGTAGAAAAGTATTCATCCTTTTGCCTTATTTTTCCAATTCCCTGAGGTTATGAGTTACAAAGCTGGAGGATTTGGGGTACCCATTTCTCACCTCCACTGTTCAGTCAGGCTACTAGAGAAGTTCAGTTCCGAAGATCCTCAAGCCAGGGACCATGTGAGTAGGGCAAATGCTCCAAGATGCTCTTTATGGTGTTGCTCAGAATAAGAACAACTAGAAAAGGCACTATTGAGTTGTAGCTGAGCCCCGTGTGCTTGGAAATGGAAAATTAGGAAACTATCTCTACCCTTTGTGTGCCAGTTAATAATCTGCCACAAAGAACCACTCTTTGTCGATCTGATTTAGAAAAAAGGCCTCGAGGCACCTTCTTTTACTTATGACAAGGCCAAGCATAGACCCTCCAGTTTCCCATTCTTTATCTTACAAATAAGTCACTGAAATGATTGTTGTCACTAGTCATTTAGAACTAAATGTATACTAGCCAAACTTTAAGACTCTATCTTTACCCTTAATCTGAACCTTATGTCCATCCTGGATCTGAGCCTGCGATACCATACAGCCCTTCCTGCAGGGGCCTGTGCTAGTCAGAGCTATCCAAAGAACAGAAACAATCGGGGACAGGCAGGGAGAGAGAGACAGTGGAGGGCTTTTATTATAAGGAACTAGCTTCCACAATTGTGAAAGATGGCAAATCCTAGGATCTGTAGGGTGAATCTGCAAGTTAGAGACTCAAGAGCCCATATCTAAAGGCCTGAGAACCTGGAGTGCCAGCATTATCATTCCAGTCCAGTCATTGGTCAACTGGCTCAAGCAAGATACAGGAAGAGCAATGTTTCAAGTTCAGAGGCATGAAAAGTGCTGATGACCAACTGGAAGACCTCTAAGCAGAAAGGATATTCTTGGTCTGGGAAGTATAGCCTATTCAGGCCTTTACTAATTAATTAGATAAGGCTCTCTTGCACTCAAGAAATCTGCTTTACTCAGTCTCAAGTGGGAGTGTAAAATTCATCCAGAAAACACATCACAGAAATACTCAGAATATTGTTTGATCGAATATTGGGACATCATGCGGCCAACCAAGTTTCTCTATTTCCTCCCTGAGAAGAGGCTAGACCAGCATAAATCATTCTCTGATCTATCCAATCTAAACCCATCATCTCTTAGCCTTGTTTATGTCTCTCTATGTGGTTCAGCATTCCATCCCTGGAGAGAAGCAGCTAGGATAAACAAAAGGAAGAAAGATTTCATTGGGCTCATAGTTTCAGAGGTTACAGTCCACAGTGCTTGTGTCTGTTGCTGTGAGGCATGTGGCAGCCTCATGGTTGTGGAGAGAGTAGTGGAACAGAGCTTTGGAAGAATATTGTGTGAAACTTTCTAATATTTTATGACTTCTTTTTCCCTTCTAACTTTTTGTATTAATTTTATTTTCCATAGTAAAGTTTTGTTATCTTAAGCTTCATGTTTTTTCTATTGCCTTTTGAAAAAAATTCTGTTGTTCATGCTAGGACCCAGTGGACTGCTTACTTCATGATTGGTAGGATGCTGAAAGAGAATGGTGTTTTCTAGTCATACTTAGATACCTGATTTCCTTCTTTTGGTCCGTAACTGCTATGATTGCACTAGTTTTCAGTAGCACCAGAGGCTGGTGACCAAAACATTAGTATATAAACCTTTGGATGACATTTTAAATCTAAAACATAGCACTTCCTGTTAAAGAAAAGCCCCCTTTGAGTAACTCTGAGACTTCTGCAGGTCTCATGGTTGGACTGTTATTGGAACAATTCCACCCCACAGTGTTTCCCCTTCCCTTACAATACACTTTGGAATAAAGTCTTTCTTTCCTAAGTCTGGGTTTGCTTTTAATATGACAGAAACTGAGTTATCCATTTCCCAGAGATTGTTTAAATAATACAGTACATACAAATCATAGAATGGGATCTCTTTCTCTCTCTCTCTCTCTCTCTCTCTCTCTCTCTCTCTCTCTCTCTCTCTCTCTCTCTCCTCTCTCTCTCGTGTGTTTGTGTGTATCTGTGTGTGTGGGGTGTATGGTGGTATAGAGTGTGTCTTTCTCTCTCTCTCTCTCTCTCTCTCTCGCTCTCTCTCTCTCTCTCTCTCCTCTCTCTCATGTGTTTGTATGAGTCTATGTGCATGTGGAGTATGGAGGTTGATACTGAATGTCTTTCTCAATCTTTCTCCACCTTATTTTTTGAAATGGGTCTCTTCCTGAATATGGGGCTCACCAATTCATCTTGGCTGGCTAACCACTAAGTCCCAAGGTTCCTCCTGTCTCTGTTCCCCAGTCCTGAGATTATAGATGTGTGCACTATCACTTCTGGCTTTTTAAATGTGGGTGCTTGAGATCAAAGTTATGTCCTCATCGTTGTCCAGCAATCATTTTACCCAGGAAAGCCATCTCCTCAACAGCAATATGATACATTTTCAAAAAGAAAATATGATAGTCATTGAAATCATTGGTGTCAGAATAAAGATGTCTGATATACCACTGAGTATAAAACAGACTATAAGATTCTTTAAGTATATTAACTCTTCTATATGCAACTGAATATAGGCATGTCTTAACAATTTGGAAGACTATTATGTGAAACTTCCTGTTATTACTAATTATCTCTGAGAGAAGAAATTTTAAGGGGAAGAGTTTTTTAAAAATCCTTCCAAATTTTTGTATCAATTGTATTTTCTGTAGTGAAATTTTGTTATCCGAAACTTCATATTCTCTGTATTTGTCTTTTAAAAAGTCATTTCTGTCATTCATGCTAGAATCAGGTGGACTGGTCTTGTGATTGTCCAACCTTGAGTACCTCCTAGGGGCTGTGCAATCTCAAATGTCATCCCTGGAAACCACTTCAAAAAGTAGTTCTCTCCAGCCACTCTCTCTCTCTCTCTAGCAGCCTGTTGGGGCTCCATAGCCTGTTGGAAATTACAGTCTTGCTGCCCTTAGTGCTCACTCTGGGAGCCCTTCTTGTGGCTAGAGTAAGAGGGCAGAGTGGCTGGTGACACTTCCGGGATCTGTGTCAACTGTCTTGAGTTGTTTTGCCTGATATCTGTTCAATTTCCCAGATCCTGTGTCTAAAGAAAAGTATTAAAATGAAGAAATTATATTTTTATTTATAAAGTTTGAAGATTCCATTTCTTATCACTTGGCCATTTCCCTCCAAATTTATATGACACCCCCACCCCAGTTGACCAAGAGATAGTTTAAGTGTTACTAAATTATAGCATCCATTTTGGAACCCTTCTTTGTTCCATTCCCATGGTTTCAGGGATTTGACTCCAATATTTTTTTTTACTATTTTATTTATTATTTTATGTGTATGAGTATATTGCCTGGATGTGTGTGATGTGCAGTGCCCGCAGAGGTCAGAAGAAGGCATTGTATCCCCTGGAACTGGAGTGATGGACAGTTGCTAGCCACCATGTGGATGCTGGGAATTGATCCCAGGTCCTCTGCAAGAGCAGTAAGCGCTCTTAACCACTGAGCCATCTCTCCAGTGCCTGATATTGACTCCAGTATTTTGACTAAATGCCCTTGGCAAATTTCACTTCAATATTGGAGAGCATGTCCTCCACCTGGAAGTGAGATCACTGTCTTTGTGTTATAGGTGGACACTTCTTTTTCTTGACCTTTTGACCTATTGCAGCAGTCAAAGAGAAGGGGCTTTGTTTTACAATCCAAACCACCATTTTTTCTTTAATGCCTCCAAGTGGGTGGTCTTCCACCAGAGGTCAAGTTTTAGGCTTGAACCTCTGCCTCTTAGCCCATAAATCTGTGGGGTCCTTAGGGTGCAAGAACTAATGCTTCCACCAGCATTTTCTTCTCTACTTGAAGGAGAACAGAATTATGTACTATGGCTCTAGAACATTCCATTTGAGGGGGAAAAGTCCTGGTTGTTGGGGGAAAAGCTTAAAACCCATATTCACACTCTGTTCCTTCATATATTTGAGCTGTTTCTGATTTCTGATGAAATGTAGGATATGAAAAGAACCTACTGTGTTGTCAGGATAGTTAAACAATGGCCGATTTAGCCCTTTTATCTTTATGTTCAATATTTACTGACAGCCTGGGTTTTGAAGCACTGTGGTTATCACATTCAAGCCAAGTTCTGTACAGTGGGTTCTCTTGTGCAGTTACATGCTCTGCAGTCCCCATTTTTTAATTCATATGTATGTGTGAACCTCCTTTTGTATGTATGTACCTCCTTTTCAGGATTTCACACATATAGCATGTAGTCTCTTGAGTATTTTTTTTTTTTCCTGTGTGGTTGTGTTTTGCCAACCAAACTAGACTGAAGAAATACATTATTGCCTGCTTTTCCTAGTCTGTCCAGTGGTCTTCTCATAGTCTGTGAGTTATTAGGACAATAGCAAAGATCACTGATAACCACACGAACTATTTAAACAGAGTTGATCAGAGAAAACTCTAGCATATGATTGAGGTGAGGGTGAGCGTTAATGAAGAAAAGTTTCACACATATCCTTCCTTTTACAAACGTGGCACTTCTCTTTTTTAAAATTTAATTTATTTATTTATATTTATTTGTGTGTATGAGTATATTGCCTGCATGTATGTAAGTGCAGCTGTGTTGTGTAATGCCAGTGGAGGTTATAAGCAAGTGTTAGATTCCCCTGGAACTGGAGTTACAGATGGTTGTTAGCCTCCATGTGGGTGCTAGGAATCGAACCCGGGCTCTCTGAAAGAGCAGCCAGTGTTCTTAACCACTGAGCCATATCTCCAGCCCTGTCACACTTTAAGAATCACTTGCAGCTGGAGTTGCTCATGATTGTGTTGAAGGTCCTGGGTAAAGGCATTACCTGTGTTGGACAGTGTGCCTGTCACTGCAGCTTAGCAAGCACAGGCTTTATTTATGTCATGTTCTCCTGAGCCCTATTGTGCACTTGGTGCAGAGCCTTGGCTGGGCAGGCACTGTGGTCCTCCATAGTCACAGTACTAAGTCTCCTGGTAGGACTGAGTGATCCTGGCTCTTGGCAGTGCCCCTTATAGATGAGTTTGATGATGTGTATCTATAAATAAACGAAATTCAGAGGAATTGAGACTCTGAAAGTTGGGGAGGTAGGCACACAGAACCAAGCCAGATCAAACTGACTGCTGAAATCACACTTTTCATAATAGCAAGCTGGCTCCCTGTCAAAAATGTGAGGAGTAAGGCTTTAAAAAGAGCACTTCTAAGGTGAAATGCATACTTTTCAAAACAATAGCAGAAAGCTTTTTCTAAGGTAAAACAGTTGAAAAAAGAGAAATGATATGTCATTTAGCATTCACTGAGAATAAGCAATTAATCCTGCCCTCTGGGGTGAATTCAGCCCAGCTTATTTGCACATGAAAGTACAAGATTGGCTTCCTTTCTATGAAAGTAAGACATCTGGTTGGAAAGTGAAAAATTCGGTCAATTACCTGAATCATGTTTGGTCTACATGATAGAAAAGCCCCAGATGTCTTGAAATCACCAGATGTTTGGCCTTGTGCAGTTACCACCAGCCCTGCTGACTGGCTTTCTCATGTGAGAGGTGCTGTTGATATTCTATAGACCCAGCCATTGTTAGGAGGCTGCTGTCATTTGCAAACCAGTAGTATGCAAACAGGATTGCAGACCCACATTGGCCCCTGAAAAAGTGTTCCCTGAGAGGTGCCTGAGTCAGTAAACAGCATCACCCAAGGAAGTATATTTGCTTCCTTTATTTTTATGTCATCTTCTTCCTATTTTTTTTAGTGATCAAACATTCTGTCAAATGATACTGAATCTAGGGTTTGTTTTTTAATAAATCAATGGAACAAAGTTTAAAAATTAAGAAACTTATGTCAGTCCCTGGTTTCTTTATGTGATTTTCACTTAATTGTGGGGAAAAAAAAAGTACAGAAACCACTGTTTAGAATCTTGTAGTATCCACAGCAAAATGACAGCCAAGTTATATTGTATTGTTTCCTAAGTCTGCCTTTCCGTAGAAGTGGAAGAGTTCTCCATGCTGATCCATCTGCCCCAGTCTTAAAAGTTGTGCTCATCTGACAGTCTTTGTATTTTTCTGATAAAACAACAAAAAAATGATGTTTCCTTTTGAAGTTATCATTTGGCCCTTAGAATTCCAAAGACAACACCTTCAGCACCCATTCTTAAAGTATTTCACTCTGAAGATATATCATGGAAACCTGACCACAGGGAGACACTTTCTGTACTGGAAAACTGAATAACATCACTGTGAATATTTTAACAACTCTCGTGGTTTCTGAAACTTGCTCTTCTGACCCTCAAAGCATATCTCTCCCCATGCACTAACATTATAGATCCCTCAGGCTTTTCAAACTCAGCCAGAATGAACTATGTGACCTTTGTGTGCTAGGCAGCATCCAACACGCCGGTGTAGGGAGTGGAATAGCTGCAGCACTGTCTCACATTTGCTGGTCTTTGTCTTATGCTGGTGCCATGCTAATGTGTTTCCTTGGCATTATCTTGATGAATTATCGCTACCATTCTGGGAGAAAAATAGCAATTTTACAAGCAAGGAAATTTTCATGGAAAAGAAATCCCTTGCCTAAGGTCATGAACTCTGGAACTCGATAGGCCTTGCACCCTATCTAAGCCTATCCTCTCCCTAACCTGAACTCCACAAGCTATGCTAACCTGCTTCCTTAAGGATGATAGGATGAAAAGAACTCTGCCATCAAGGCAGTTATGATAGAACTTAGAAGAGTTCTGCTCAGGACCAAAAAGCCATTGTACATGTAGAACACAATGATGTAATTCTGGAGACCATGCTGCGGGGTTCTAGAGGAAAGAACAATTAATTATGATCTACCTAGGGAAGGATTTTTGGAGGTAGCCTTAGGCTAGGTGAGACCAAAATAGGTCATGAGCAATTATCTAGAGAATTAGGTCACTGTGGGTACCAGAGTTGATAATTTGAAGCTGAAAAGATTACAGTTTCTGCTCTGAATATTTCAGAATTGCCTCCCATACCTCTGGACTCTGTTGGATTTTGCTAGCTATTATAGACTTCATGTGACTTATGGCCCTGGGTTAGATAAGTGCTCTATTCTATGTTGGGGAGGAACAGAGCTGCCCTTCTACAGCAGGGGGTGTTAGGGAAGAGGATGAAGTAACCTGAATTGGGAACCCTGTGTCTAGACCCTGCTTCCATAACTGGTTCACGCCAACAAGCCAGCTCCTGTGTTTGTGGTAGAGACCTCTCTGGAGAAGGAGAAGCTAGAAGATGCAGCATGTTAGAATCTCATGACTCTTGTGGTTTGTTCTTAAATATAGCCTGCCAGAGGTGCCTGCTGTAGATGCCTTCCTTTCCTGCCCATCATGGTTCATACTTAGCCCCTTCTGCCAAATTACATGGTAGGTTAGGAAAATCCCAGGCTCTGGAGTCAGACAATTATGGATTAGAATCCTGACCCTGATCCTATCTCTGATTGAAGCCCCCCAATTCCATAGGTGATTGAACAAATTTTATAACTGTTTTGTGCTTTTGTTTCTAAACTATAAAATCATAGACTCTAATGTGTAGACTCTTAAGTCACAGAACCTAATTCTATTACTTTGGGAAAGTAGTCTCATATCATTAATTTGCTACTAGCATTGAACGTGACAGCAACAGAAAAATGCCAAGAGCATTACTGAGGGCTAATAGATTTCAATAAATGGCCTCTGTAGTATTGTCATAATTAGCTTGTTAAAATGCAAGTTGTGTATACTGCTTTTGGCTCACCAACCTGTCGAGGTTAGTAGTTACATGTTGGACTACTATTTGAACCAACTTGTCCAGCCTGGGAGGACTTTAGGGCTCAGTTCCATGAAAGCATGGCATCCATAGTCTTTTGCCACCATAGTATCATCCTCTGTGCCTAGGAAGAGGAGAGGGCTGCCGGCCACCTTATCCTGAATGCATGCATTGCCCTTGATGTCTTCCATTGGCCTGACTTAAAGATGAGAGTAACCTCTGATGGGATCATATTAGGATGTGTTTTCTTTATCCTAATAACATTCAGGATCAAGAGTTTAATGTGGGGCTGGAGAGATGGCTCAGCAATTAAGAACACTGACTGCTCTTGCAGAAGACCTGGGTTTGTTCCCCAGCACCCATATGGCAGCTAACAACCATCTGTTACACCAGTTCCAGGGAATCCAATACCTTCTTCTGACTTACACGGGCATTGGATGACATGTAGGCAACACACTTATACACATAAAATTAAAATAATGAATAAAATATTTTAAAAAGAGTTTAATGCACTGTTCTTTGCTTTCTCTACTGATACTCAGCATCATATGGGAGCATGTATAGGCATGCACGTTTAGCCTTTTTGTCCAAGTTGATTGATATGTGTCTTGTGATCTATCTTTTCTTTAAAAAAAAAAAAGACTATAATTTTTGTTAAGTGAACATTGGGAGTGAGAAAAAATGGATACAGAGATAAAATAGTCTTTGAGTTTTCTCTTTCCCTTGGAGGAGATGAATAATGCCTAATATAAGGTAAGCGTGTATAATAGTTATTCAAAAGTGAATTTAAGATATAGGATATTTTGTTTATTAATACCTACTGAAGGTCAGAATACAAAGTCAGAGGTCTTAGATATAGCAAACAGTCCAAACCACAGAGGTACTTCTAAGACATGTTAACCAATGTATATAATTCCTAAGAGGCATTAAACAGGACTCATCTGCTGGAAAAGAAAATCCATGAGGGTGGAGATCTCCTCTGTCTGGATCCTGATCTGTTTTCTACCCTGGGACAGTTTGTGGCGCACAGTAGATGTCCAGTAATTTCTTTAGAGGGTGATGAAGATATCATGAAGTTTGATATGAATTTAAAGTTGGATTTAATCCTAGCTAAAATGAGATGAATTTTAGGAGGCATAGCAGAAGCTATCCTTCAACAGGCAGCAGAACAACAGGCAGCAGAACACGCCAGGTTTGGGCTTCTTATTAATTTCTCTGGTTGAGTGAATCGTCTGGACCAAATGTAACTCCAGTGCAGGAGCCACACTTCTGGAATGTTCTTCAGTTTAGTCATCTTGTATAAGTTGTTGTTGTACCAGATCTAGAAGATTCCTGGAGTTGTCCTGCTCATATGATCTGAGTCAGGCTAGGTCTTCACATGGGGTATGTCTGTGTGAGGCACCACACTTCATAGTTTCCACCACATGCCTTAATGCCTGCATATTATCTAAGACTTGCATTTTCTCATTTTTATTCCCCATTCTTAAATCAAATGGAAATTAGCAGGTTGAGTCTGAAACAACTCCAGGACCGCTTAAACTGACAGGGCAAAACATCCTTGGGCACAGTACACAATCTGGTTGACCTGTTGGCCTTACCAAACTGAGCTGGCACCAGCATCCCAGAGCCAAGCACAAGGAAGCAGGGTCGCATGCCACCCACACCCAAAACTCTCTGACATTTCCGTGGGCCTGGAGCCAGCTCTCCCCCTGGGTTTCATCTCTTGTCAGAACACAAAAGAACACTGAACCTTCCAGTTAATTCAACAACCCTTCCTCCCTTCCTGGAGAGGCTAACAGTTCTGTTGACCATTATAATGCATCTTCTGTCTCCCAGCAATCCACATAGTCATTAATTTCTGTTGCTGACATCAGGAAAGAGGATTATGTGTGTGTCTGAAACTGTTCCCAAAGTGCTCATTAGTCATAGATAATTGAAAAACTGGTAGGGGAAGGTTTGGTGTAATAGGAGCCCCTTGCCTGAGAAGAGGGACTGCAGCCACCCGGTAATTGTAGACTCCAGCTTTGACCACTGACTCAATCTTCCCATCCAGATGGGAATTTAGGGAGCCCAAGAGCCCTTAGGGCTATCTGACATCTCAAGGTAAGGATGTGTATGCAGCCAAATCCAGAGCATAGGCAAACTGCCTGTGGGTCTCTTTCCTGCCTTTAGCCTGAGGTGCGAGGCTTGCAAAAGATGCTGAGAATCTGCTTTAATTTTCTTTTTATTTCAACTTAAGCTAGTTTGGTTTGATTAAAAAAACAAGCAAAACAAAAACAAAGCAAAAACAAGGAAACAAGGTCATGATCTGGAAGCTGCCTAAGTGGTTTGTGAGAGTACATCACAGTTTCCTCATCCCTATTTAAACAATCCCCAGAATGTTTTTCTAGAATTTTCTGGAAGTTTATGTCCTTAAATGTTTTAGCCTCTACAAAGATCACAAATGTGATTATACTCTGAACAGTTCTGCATCTTGGAATTGTTCTTTCCTTTATCTTGGACTTCCTTCCAGAGCCAAATCCATACCTTAATTCAGCCTCATGTATTTTAATGGCTATGTAGGATTCTGCTGAATAGATAATTTTTTTAATTGACCAGACCAGAAGAGAAATGCCATTACAACTGTTACACAAGAAATGCATGTTCAAAGTAGAACATGAGAAATCACAGGTTAGCAAAAAGCACAAAATCACCCACCTACCCGATTGAAAAACTATTATTCTGTAGTTTTCCTCTTAGGAATATAGGTTGATAAATTCATCAACCTTCTCTGTTGTTTTTACAGGCAAGTTATACTCTATATAATATCATACAGTCTGTGCTTTCCACATGATTTGGAAGGGTTTTTCTTAACTTTTTATTGAATTTTTGTGCATTTCATGCAGAACATCTTAATCACCTTTACATCCCCTTTCCCATTGAGACCCTCCCATAGCTCCGCCACTGGAATTCATACATTCTGTCATTTATTGTTAAGGCCTATAGTGTCAAGTTAGTGTCCGTAGACGTCTCTCAGTGCGAGTTCATCCATTGGGGTCTAGTCAGCTTATCTAGTGTCCCTCCCTTTAAGAAGATCAGCATTTCCTCACCTAGCAGTAATCAGCTGCCAATAATTCTTCAACTAAGATTGGGCCTGCTACCCATTTCCACAGTTCTGTGCTGGGTTTTTGTCTGCTTGAGTTTGTATAGGTCTTGTGCATGCTGACACCATTGCTATAGGTTCATATGGGCAAGGTTCTGGGAGCCTGTAGGACTGTATTTCCATGTGGTCAGTTTTAAAGCCAAAATTATTTCCCACGCTAACCTTTCTTCACACTGCAGGTTTATCTTCTTAAAAACCAAATCTGAGTGTCCAGAGAGATGTGCCAGCAGGTTTTCCAGACTTGCTGTCTGCTGGTCTCTGCTGCCTCTCTCCCAGGCTTCTCCTGTTCTCCGCCCAGTGTTTACCTTGCTAATAGACTGCACCGTCACTTCCTGGTCCATCTAGACTCCTTACCTGTGCTCTGAATCTGGTTGTACACACACCCTCACCTAGAATCGTGAGATGTCTCTAAGGGCTCTTGTGCTCCATGAGTTCCCTTTGGTGGTCAACAAAAGGTGGGTATGTTTTGTCCTGATGAAGTTATCTCCTGGAATATTCTAGCATGAATGCAGCAATCCCTCACATGTCATTCTAGCCCTTGCCCAAGTGTTATTTCTACCTGGAAGACTTTGTTCATTCTCTTGGGTAAGCCTAAGGAGTCCTCTTCAATTCTTTTGGAACATCATGTAAATTCTGCCTTTCTAGCATCTTCTCCATGGGTTTCTATCATCTTAGTTCAAGACTTCAAGGACTTTTGAGACCCCAGGGATTTATTTCACATATCTACCAGTATCTAGAACTTGGCATAGAGCACATAGAAATCTGTGTGGACCATTTTCCAAATTGTTTCTAAAAGGTTTGTGAAACACACAAGTGAATGATTTTCAGAAATCTAGAAGAGATCACAGAGGCTGAAGCAATGATGTCAATGTTGTAAATTTCCTTTGAGAAAAGCAGTGCTGTGGTTTATTGAATTTTATGGCAAATGAAAACTTCTGGGGAAGGTTGTCATTTGGCTTTTGACAGCCTTAGTCCCCTCAGGATGCCTCTGACTGGAAAAAAAAAAAAAAAAAAAAAAAAAAGAGGGAGAGAGAGAAAGGGAAATTTCTGGAAGTTCTCATAACACTCACCTATTTCTACCTTCCTGTCTTATGCTGTATTTAAAGCTCCTTCCTGCTTGAGGTCAGACATGATTCCTAAAGGCTACACTTCTAGTGTAAGAGGGATGTTCTTCATTGTGTACATTAACTTTCATTCCAAGACCACTGGTCTGAGAAAGCTTGTTCACAGCCCTGGACTGGAGAGCTGAGACAGACTTGGGGAATGAGTTGTTGACTGGGAATGCTTCTCTGCGATAGACAGAGGAGAGTTTACAGAGCAAGACCCTCAGTGGTGATATAATCCTACAACATCTTGGCTAGCTCAGCAGTGTTCTGGGTGAGGGGGACCCCACCAGCCTTCACTCCTGCCTCATTGGGACACAGGACCCTGGAGAGGGTCTCCTTCTGCATGCAGCTCTATGGCCGGCCGAGGCACCTGAGAGTCTGGCAGCTGGCCACTGTCTACACCCTCAGGCTTTGAAGCTAGTAGGCATGACCTCCCTTGATGAGAGAATTCAGGCCCTTGCATCCTCTTCTCCTCTGCACTTTCTATATCCAAGCTACTATGACCTGTTATTTCTTGCTCCACAATACCTCTCATAGCTGCTTCTGTTCCTGCACACCTTTCCGAAGACTCCCATCTTTTCTCTTTGAGGACTGGGGATCCTCACAGCTGTCCCTTCTTTCCTAACTTCAGCCTTTCCTCTTCTAAAATGTTGCTAGAAAGAGCTTCTAAAATCACAAATCCAGCTTCCATGCTCCCTAGTATCAGCTCTTGAGTGGGATCTGGCAGTGTCAGTGTTGAGACCTAAGCACTGCCATGTGAGTCTAAGGCCCCCTCTCCAGCCTTGTCTGCCCTGTAGCCTACTCCTGCTGCCTCCCACACCGTGGAGCCTGTGTTCAGAGCCTTCACCCAGCCCTGCAAGTCCTCCATGATGCTTTCTCCCTTCTAGCCTGTTTTTTTTTTGTTTGTTTGTTTTTTGTTTTTTTTTTAAATCAAGATTCTCTGCCTGCTGGGAGATCTCCCTACATGTGCATTGACCCCAGATCTGCTGCCAGCCCAAAACTCTGCTCACAGTGATCTCCAGTCTCCTCACAAACAGATTTTCTCATTGAGCAACTATGCTTTCTAAATATCCCTAGAAAAAGGGCCCCACCCTGATAATCCCCCCCCCCCTTTTGTTTAAAACCTTGTCTATAAAAATTGCTCCTTTTGGTGTTTGTTTGTTTGTTTGTTTGAGGCAGGGTCACCCTGTAGTCTCAGCTGGTCTGGACCTTGCTATGTAGACCAGGCTTGCCTTGATCTCACAGAGATCCACCTGCCTCTGCCTCCTGAGTGCTGCGATTAAAGATGTGTGCCACCACACCCTGCTAAAAAATATTCCTTTTAAATTGTGGAGACTGGAGATGAAGGTGGACCAGAATTTCCCATTTTGACCTTCCTATGGAAATCAAGCTGTTAAAATAACTCTGATTTGGGGCAAGATCTCCAAATGGTGGGTGGTAATTTTTAAATGTACAATAATGCTGCTGCTTCTTGAAATATTTCTCTTGATCTCTTCATCTATTCAAAGCACATCTGAGAAAAATTTGTGCCTCAAATGTCAGAATGTAGGATTTGATGTCAGAAGAGACTGCCTCCAACTCCTAAGCCGTGTGGCTATGGGGAGGTTACTGTTCCAAAAACTTCAATTTCCCCATCCGTCTGTGAGATGGGGACAATATAGGTTACTATGAAAATGAGGTGACAAAATGCATGTTTTGTAGGGATTAGAAAAATGCATCATGGGAGTGAAGTCTATGACGTATTACAGAGCATATTTCATGACATAATTAAGATACTATCCAGACTCCAAAGCACAACTTTCCCATGGTTCTTATGCCCTGAGAATTCCACACAGACCATAGGTTAGCTTCCCTTCACCTGTGTTTGTGCATCTGAACTTTGTTATCTAGACTGGAACCATCAACTAGACAGAACATAAGAACAACACACAGAACTTTGGTTTTTATACTACTCATGATGAAGTAAATAAAAGAGATGAATTCATTTTGATATCTTTTTTAACTTAATGGATCAAAACTCTCATTTCAGCATATAATTGGTATAAACAGCTCTTATTGCAGTGCTGAAGGCTGAACCCAGGATCTTGCTCATGCTGTGTAGGCACAATACCACTGACCTGAATCTCCAGCCTGATATGAAAATTATTAGCAAGATATTTTGCAATTATTTTTCCAGATTGAATCTTTGATGTCTGGCCTGTGTTTACCACCAAACACACATCTCAATTTAAACACTAGGTTTCCATCGGAAATACTTTGGTTAATTTTCTTAAATGAATTTTGGAAAAGTAAATTTGCATACCCAAATTATTCTGGACATATTTAGCTTTTCAGTAACTGAATTTGGTATCTTTAAATGTAAATTTGGGCCTGGAGAGATAGGTTAGTATTTAAGAGCACTGGCTGCCCTTGTAGAGGACCTGGGTTTGTTTCGCCACACCCACATGGTAGTTAACAATAGTCTATAGCTCCCGTTCCAAAGGATTTGATGCCCTCTTCTGGCCTCCACAGGCATTGCATGCACATGGTGCACTTACATACATGAAGGCAAAACACTCATGCACATAAAAATAAATAATTTTAAAAATTAAAAAATAAGTGTAAATTAACTGAAGTCAAATAAAATGAAAAAATCTTAGCTCCTCAATTGCTCTAGCTGTTTCTTGTTTTTAGCCCATCTGTCTCTTGTGGCTACAGTACTGGATAAGGAAGTCCTAGAAGCCATCACATCATTTCCGTCTTTTGGGCCTATTTCCATATTCAGTAATAAATGGAAGTTTATTATTTAAAATAGATATGAGCATGGACTGTGGGGTGCTCTGTTTCCATTCAGAGGAGACTGATGGAGCCATTTGTCCTCCTCCCTTGCTCGGTCTCCCTACCTTCTGTGTTCTGAGGTCCTGTGGCACCTCGGCCTAGCCCAGGAACTCCCTAAACAAATGCAGGTAGTGTTGTAGCATTCAACAAATCCCTGACACACATTGAAAATCCTAGGATCTTGGGATTCAAAACGATCTTAACATGTACATGTTCTAAGTGCAGTGCATAAATACTTTTATAATTCTTTGCATGGTGTTGGGGCCAGGCCTCTGTTAAACACCTGGTAACAGATGGATCATTTCATTTTCTTCTGACTCACATGGTTCTCTGTGTTCTTATCTGGTTTTCCTAACTAGGTTGGGAACAAGACCCGCCTTTTACAGCCTGACAGTACCCACACAAAGCTAGACAATCAATAAATTATTAACTGAAGGCCTGCCTGACTGTAAGAATTCAAGGTCACTTGAAATATCAGGGTCACTGTGTTGCACAACTCCAAAGTATATCCATCAGCTTGTTTGTATGGCTGTGCAAGTAGCAGACTCATAAAATTTCCAAGATCTCTGCTGGGCTGTCTTTTTCAGCTAAAAAATAACATTTAAGAAGTTCTTTCTTAGGATGAAATATTTCTTTCCCTTTTCTTTTGATAGAAAATGACTACAAAATAAATTTTCTGTTTCTTTTGGAAGGTATGTTCACCAAGTCTTTAAGAGGTTATTGTGTTTACATTCCTTTTGGAATTTCTCATTAGTGGAATCTTTTTCTGATTTGAGTGACACCTTATATCTCCTAGGTTATAAAGCGCCCCAAAGCAAGATCTATACACAGAAAATTCATATACCAAGGTCACCAAGTGACCAAAGAGACACTTCATGGCTGTATGGTTTCTGTCTGTGAAGTTGAGAAAATTCAGGCGAAGAGGAGGGAGCAAAAAGTTTCTCTTAAGAAAACCCTCTGTTCACTTGAGTGTATTCTAATCTGATGGATGTTTGTTTTCTCTCATGTCCACCCAGGAAACCTAGTGTTGCCTCCCGGAGCTTCTCTCGGAAGTGGGCTCACGCCAGAGGCAGCCAAAGAGCTGGGCCTTCCCAAGGGGATCGCAGTGGCAGCCTCCCTCATTGACGCCCACGCCGGAGGACTAGGTAAACTCTGCTTCTCTACCCACCTGTTCTGTGGGTTCTATGGGCAAACAGAACATTGCCCAGAACCCAGGACACTCCTTTTCTGTTTTTACTTATTCATGGTATAAAACTTTATACAGTTAGGCATTTGTATAGAATTAGAAAACTTTTAAACAAATATAAATTTTATTTATAAATTGTTAATTCCTTTATATACCATCAAATAAAAAATGATCTAGATGGTTCTTTGGCTTACTGAAAATTTGAAAAACATATGTTCACTTCCATCTATCACACGTGATTGCAGAGTACTTTCCTGTACTTGTTTTTACTATTGATACTATAAAACCTTTATAAGCAGAATAGATTTATTTAGTATAATATTTGCTTTTGGTCTAAACCCAATTAGTTCGTTAAAGTCTTGATTTAATCTCCTATATAAATTTCAAATCTGTCCATGAATTTATTTATTCATTTTTCAAACACTCTTTAGCTTCTTACCATATTCTGGAATGGTGCTAGGGAATGGTGTTATAGCTCAGTGGTAAAACTCTTTCTCAGAATGTACATAGCCCTGGATTTAGTCCCCAACATCTTAAAAATAAATATAAATAAATAAATATGAATGAAATAAAATAAAATAAGACCAAGCTTTCTTCCCAAATTTTAATAAGAAAACACATAATGAAACAAAGAATTAGAATTAGAGTTAACTATGGTGATTCTGATCTCTTCTTCCCCTCTACTGCTGTTTACTTTTCTTGGTTATTATGATTCTCAGAATCTCTCAATCTCTCTAGCCTTCCTTTATGATCACATTTGTTAACTGTGGCTTATAATTTACAAGGTGAACGTACAAGGGCATGACACTGAATTTTCAGAATAAACAGTACAGAGTAGAACAGAACAGGGCAGAACATGTCAGGCTGCACCATTCACAGTAAGGGTAAGTACTGTGCTTTGGACCTATGTTTCCAAATGGATCATTTCCATTTCCATATACATATATGTAAATATATACCAAGCTGTGGTTCCAAATCGTTGGCCAAGTATGGTGGCCCACATGTTTCAGCTACTCAGGAGACAGAGGCAGGAGTTCAGGACCAGCTTGAGTGGCATAATAAGACTCTAGTCCTTTACTGCTTTATCTTAATTTATCTTAGTTTCTTTATTTTATAGGCAAGAGCTGTCTCTTTCAATGACTTGTGTGGATTGTGTTTCTAGAGTTCGTTCCCTGGGTTTTCATCTCTGTATCTTGGCACATGTGCTCTCTGCCCAGAAATGATTGGTCCTAGGCTTAGTCTATTTGCTGCTGCTGTATCAGAATACCTGAGACTGGAGGTATAAAGAGTAGAGATTTATTTCTTACAGTTCTGTAGACTGGAAGTTCAAGGTTCAGGGACTCACATCTAGCAAAGGTCTTGCTTTGTTATCCTGTGGCAGAAGGTAGAAGGGCAAGTGAGCACTTGCACATGCGTGAGGAAGGGGGCCGAGCTCAACCTTTTATTGGGAATACATTTCATTAACTCCCATAATACCTTTCAATACTGTCACAGCGGGGGTTGTTGAGGGCCAAAATAATTTCCAGTTGGGTCATTCTCCATTTTGAAGGTTCATAGATGCTTCTTTCTCTGCAGAGCCTTCTGTGGAAAAGTCAGATTTAGAAATCCTCTAAATTGTGCCCCTTTCATCATATTTATTTATTTGAAGAAATGATTACATTGTGTTGTAATTTTATGATTTATCTGTGTTTTCTATCAGACTATTAATTCCTTGAGGACAAGGACATTACATGATTTATCTCATACCCCTAGTGGTTAGCCTTGTGCTGTGTTTTTGTTAGGTGGTTGGTAAACATATTAAATGAGTGAAGTCACAGTAATTTTAGAGTGAAGGTTATTCTGTTTCCTGATATGAAAATTATTAAATAGCATCTTGTCCTTCTGTAAAGCCCATGAACTTACAAAAGCAGGATGGTACTCATCAGTCTGGCATGCCTGTCCCTGTTCCTCTTTCTGTTCTTAGGGTCTGGCTCAGAGAAAGAGTAAACAACCAGTACTACCGGATGGCTCAGTGGGATATGCGGTGTAGCTCTGACCACAGGCAAGGGTGTTTCTCTCAAGTACTTCACTGGGCAGTGCTTCTGGGTGGAATGTCATGATTTGGGATTTTAAGCACAAGCACAGGCGGAACTGGAGGTCTAGACAGACAAGGAGTGACATCCCAGATCACTGGGAAGATCAGAGAAGCTTTCTTCATCACACTTTTGCAATTGTCCCTGGGGTGACAGTCTCAGCCATTCTGCCTCACCCAGGTGATAGACACTTGGCTGGGGCTACTACGTGCTATAAGGAAGAGGGCCATGTACTGGGGAGCCACAGGCACTGTGGTTTTCTTGTCTGCTTCCCTGACCTCCCTAGGGGACGTGTCAAAACACATCTCCTTGGTTCTGCCCAGTACTCACTGTGCCTTGCAAAAGGGGAAACTCCCAGGTGACCTCCACTTGTAATAAGTACAAAGCTCAGTGACAGAAATTTTACTTCTGGAAACTTTGACTTAGGCCATCTGTTCCCAAGTTCATCCTAACAAGTTTCCCACCTATTTTCCAAAAGTAGTTTGAGAGATGGAAAGACCTTAGATTCCTTAGGTGTCTACACTGACTAATAAGGGCACAGGAAGTGAATTCTCACTGCCCATGGGACAGGAAGACTTAAGAATTCAGGTGAGTTTCATCCTTACACTTACCCTGCCTCTTCTCACCTTCACCTTACACCAGTTCAGGACTAGGGTGTCTGGGAAGGCCTGTGACTAAATATTCCTGTTCATTTTCCACCCTTCCTCTGTCCTTTTGGAGTACAGAGAACAGAGGCCTGAAAGGCCTGAAAGACCATCACTGTCCTGACGGTGAATGAACGAAAGATAAGTATCAAATGTCTGCAGACCTGTCTGCTGTGAGTCTGGACATGAGAAGACTGTCAGTGCACAAACCAGACACGTACCATTCCTTCCTGAGAGAAGATTCCCATCATGCTTACTCAGCCTGCGTGGATGTAGCTTCAGAGGATTGCTTAGGGACAGCTGCTCTCCTGAACCGAATGGGCTGCCTGCTGGCACTTCTGTTTCCTATTCCATGAGAAGAGCTAGCAGTGGCCCATGGGTTTGCTCTGAGAGCTAATGATATATGTATATTATATGCTATACATCATATATGTTATGTATATACACATTTTATAATTTTTAAAAAATATTTTTGTTATTCACATACATGTAATATGTTTTCATCAAATTTATCCCTTATTTCCTCCCTTCCAATTCCTCCTCATCCTCCTCACTACTACTTTTCCTTCTCAACTTCATGTTCTCTCTCTCCTCTCTCTCTCTCTCTCTCTCTCATATGCCTGCTGAATCCACTTAGTGCAGCCTGAATGTGCATACATGTGGGACCATCTTCTGGAGTATGGGAAGCCTCTCAGGGCCTGCAAGCCTGAAGAAAACTGAGTGATCACGTGCAAGTCTTCTGCATGCAGTTCCAGCTGCTGTGTGTTCTTGTGTGCAAAGGCACCACCATGTCCTGCAAATACTGTTTCTCTGCAGTCCTCTACACCATTTAAACTTTCCTGCTCTGTTATTCCCCTTTGTCCTTCATACTATCTGTGTTCTATCCCTATTACCTTGAAATTCCACCTCCTATGTCCCCTTACTGATTTCCTGCCTTCTATGGGTACTCTAATTTAAGATTTATTTAAGATTTATTTATTTTCATTCAAGCCTATGTGTGTGAACCTGCATAAATATATGTGTACCATATGCTTGCAGGAGCATCTTAAAGCAAACATTATAGTGCTTGGCACATACTAGGCTCCCAGGAGTGAGGCCTCTCTTTCTGGTTTTCTCACTTCAAAATCAAAATACTTGTTATAAAGTAATAGCTTCATAGATGAAGTTCTCTTCATGAAAGTTATCTCCCTGGTGAGAAGTATTTCCCAGGAAGCTGTCTTCCCTATAGAAGGTACTTGGAACAAGAGCTCCTGAGGTTCTGATTTCTTCTACCTCCTCAGAACATGGCCTGATAGAATGTCCTCCTCCAGCCTTCTATAGCAGAATGCGGGATTCACTACTCTAAGAATGTGTGTAGGTTTAGGTGAGAAACAGCCCTAAGAACTGCTTAGATGATCTCTATGGTGAGAGATCCAGAATGTCAATAAGAGCCCCAGCTTTAAAGGGAAATTGGATGTTGCCCAAGATTTTCATAAACCAGCCCTGATGACCATTGGGATGTTATATTCTGGCCTGATGTGACCTAGGAGGGACCCCATGCTCTGACTAGTAGAAGGGGTCAACCCTCAGCTTTACAGAAATACCCCATGGACTCTCATTCCCAAGAACAGCCTGGGTTGGGAGGATAAAGATCAAAGAAGCAAGTACAACTCAATTCATGTGTTTTCCAGCTCTGAAAACAGAGGAGGAAAGACTTTGTGGGTATGAAAATCAAAGATAAAGGAACATTTTGTTCTTAAGGTACTGGTTAGTGAGTTCTCCAGCAGACAGCCAACAGATAGGAGTAGCTTTGTTTGCACTTCGTGGGGGTGGTTCTGGCCAGGGCTCCTGCTGCTGATATTTTTCTAGCTTATAAAAATAGCATTAACTTTATTCCAGGTCTGTTCTTGGCTCCAGCACCCCAACTGTCCTGAAAGGAAATAACAACCTCATTTCTCTCGCAGGCCCCTCTCCTCTCAGTGGCTCTTCCCTATCAGACAGCCTTCTGATTTAACCATCAAAGCCTAAAGATGGTGCCATCTTCCCCGGGAAGCCTTCCCTGACTCCGGAAACTAAATTAAGACCTCCTTTGTCTTTGTTCCTGCTGAGTGTTTTTAGATTTGCAGGGTTATGTGTCAGCTTGTCCCCAGCAGCTTGTAAATTGCTTTCCACAGAAAAAGCCATTAATATAATCATATATAATGAATGAGTGACTGAGGAAGTGAATGAATCTCTGGTGCTCCTTCCATGGTAGATGCATATTTTAGCTGAGATACTGCTGTCCTTGTGCAATAGCTGTACCTGGTTCAATTCTTTAGGAACAAGAGTTAAGTCTGAGCAATTCCACAGCTACATGCTGCAAATCTCCATTCTTTATGTTCACAATCACATTAGCCAGTTTTGGCTAAAACCGTTCTGGCAAAGTTTAGCACAACTCTTTGAGTATCAATATTGGATTCCCCATCAGATGTTGAATTCCCATCAGAGTTGCAGTATCAAACCAAAAATGAGGATTTAAAAAAATGTCCTTCCTTTCTTTGTTTTAAAAAAATATTTATTGATTTGGAAATTTCATGCAATGTACTTTGATCATATTCAGATCCCCTTCCCAAGCTCCATCCCCACCTTACTACCCCCCAACTTCATGTCCTCTATTATTATTTGTCTTTATGTAGGGCCTATCAAGTCTAATCTGTGTTTCCCAAATGCTCTTGGGCGTGGGTCTATCCCTTGGAGTCTGGTCAGCCTAGCAGGCATCACACCAGTCAGTAAAAAAACCTGACTCTCACTCTCACTCTCCCTGCAACTATCAATTATCAGTAGATTCTCAGCTAGGGCTAGGGCTTCCTTCCCATCTCCCCCATCCATGCTGGGTTTTTATCTTGCTTTGGTTTACACAGATCTTATGCATAAGTATCCTGTGGTATCCAGATGGAAGTTTCATTGTATTCATCAACTACCTCTGTCTCTTACAATCTTTCCAACCCGTCTTCTGCAATAATCCCCAAGCTTGGGATGGGACAGTGTGATATAGGTGAACTTACTACTCTTATTCTGCTAAACAGACATAGTATTAAACTGAATCCTAGTGAATTGTTGTTGTACCCATAGATTAGTGCCTCTCTCAACTGTTACCAGAGAAGTTCTTCCTGCAGCAGATAGTGATTAACACAGAGATACACAACTGGTCACCATACAGAGAATAAGAGACTGCTGCGTTCTCAGCCCTAAATTGGACACCTATAGCATACCCTTTTATTTGTAGTCCTAGCTAGCCTGGAACTTGCTAAGTAGACCAGGCTGGCCCTGATCTCACAGAGATTACCCTGCCTCTGCCTCTGAGGGCTGGGATTAAAGGGTATGTGCCAACATGCACAGCTTCTTTTTTTAAAAAATATTTTATTTACTTTTATTTTATGTGTATTACCTCTATGCATGTAAGTGCACTTGTGTCATGCAATGCCAGCAGAGGTCAGAAGAGGGCATCGAATTCTCCTGAAACTGGAGTTATAGACAGTTAACTGCTGTGTGGGTGCTGGGAATTGAACCCAGGTGTTCTGCAAGAGCAGCCAGTGCTCTTAACTGCTGAGCCATCTCTCCAAGATCATGTTCATAGTTTTAGCAAGCTTTGACCTTGAGATTGACAGCATATTCTTTCTCCAGACAAGTGGATCTCCGCCAGGGATAATTTGGGGCACCCCAGGTCCAGTTGGCAATGTTTGGAAAAAGTCATTACATGGGTGGAGGGTGGAATAGCACTGGCTTGGGGTAGACCAAAGCCAAAGATGCCACTAATCATCCTACATGCCCAGACCAAGCCCACAACCAACAATTTCCCAGCCAAGGTTCTGGAGAGATGGCTCAGTATTTGGGAGCACTTGCTGCTCTTGTGCAGGGCCTGAGTTTGGTTCCCAGCACCAAACATTGCAGCTAACAACTGTTGATAACTCCAATTCCATGGGATCTGACACTCTCTTCTGGCCTCGGAGGTAGGCAAAACACTTTTCCACATTAAAAAAAAAATGTTAACAATATTTTTTAAAAAGAATTTCTCACCACCGACATTCCAGGCACTGTGGCTAAGAGGCCCTGCTCTACCTCCCAATACCTGCAATGATATTGTCTTTATTAAATTTATTTCTGTAGAAGCAAGAGCAAAGCCCAAATAATGGCTAGTAACTTAAAACTTTTTTTTTTTTTTTTTTTGAGACAGGGTCTCCCTGTAGCCCCAGCTGTCCTGGAACTCACTATGTAGACCAGGCTGGCCTCGAACTCACAAAGATCCGCCTGCCTCTGCCTCCCAAGTGCTAGGATTAAAGGCGTGCGCCACCACGCCTGGCATAACTTAATACTTTTTAAAGTACTGTTCTGAAACATAAGCTCCTCAGTAAATGTAGTCAAAGTGATAAGAAAATGGAAATGGTGATTGAGGAGTAGGTAGTTGGGAGGGGATCCTTTGGGGTTCATCTTCCTGATGTCAAGTGCCCTGGAGCACCAGCCCTCTTCTTATGCACACAGACTCTGTCTTTTTCCTTTGCTCGCAGGCTTCACTGTTTAAGGAAGTTTCCCTTCTCCTACCTAGACAGTCCTATTCATTCACCAGCATGCAGTCAACATGTCCCTCCACTGTGGAAGCCTCCGCATGTAATCCCACTCTGTGAACAGTATTAATCTTCCATATCTGTTTCTGATATATATCCTGATTCAGCTTTTCCCTTTGCGTGGCACTCATTCAGCATAGGGCCCATAAACAGGCCTCCATGTGTCCCTGTGGTCAGTGAGATAACAAATATGAAAGGATTCTGTGAACTTGAAAATAGGGATTCCTAAATCCAGAAAGGGTGTCTTTGAAAAATAAAGATACCAAATCTTAATGACTATGTTTGGGATGGGACCATGGCTTTCAGTGTAAATGTCACCTGAACCCAAAGGAGACAGCATGCATGAGCACACTGGCACTGAAGACATGGGGTCAGGTCTGTGTTGCTCAACTGCCAACTAGTTAAATCAAACCAAAGCCGAGTGGTGCTGTGGAAGAGCCAGGTCCAGGCTCTGGCCAAAACCAGACCTAAAAAGGCAGAGTGTCTACAAAAAATGGAATTAGAAACACAGATAAAGCCACACTGGGGTCTGGAAGGAGAAAAGCCGTGCCAGTCCCCAAGCAGATATAGCATGAACAACGGGGGAGTTTCTGCATGTGATCAGAAGCAAAAGGAAGAAATAGTGCGATTTCAAGCTCATTGTGTTAAGTTGAGGTTTGGGTTAAGGAGAATCACTGTAGCCTGAGACCTGAGCTATGTGAGTAGAGCAGCTGCATCTGCTGTAGGAGGCACAGGGAGAACTCGAGGGAGGAAGACTTTGGGGTTTTCTGTTCCCAGGCTCCATGGCTTTCTTGGAGAGTTATAAAGGACTGCCTGAGCCAGGATACCCATCTTTTACCTGTAGACAGAAAGCTGGGAAGGATCCAGGCCTTGGCACTGCTGCCAGCCCCTCCACCTCTCCCCTCTTTAAATCTGGTGCCACATAATTCAGTATGTACAGCTGTGATCCTGCCATGAAACCTTAATGTTTTCAGTTTGATATGCACTCTTTTGTTTGGACAATGAGTAATCACAAGGTTTGGAAACTAAAAGCCTACCCAAAGATTTTTATACCAAATTCTTTAGTTTGCAGATGAGAAAACCAAGCCTCAGAAACACAATGAGTCACCATGGTTATACCAGCAGATGACCATAGAGTTGACTTTAAAGTCTATGCCTTCTCACTGGCCCAGGATGGCAGAGCACTGCTCCGCTATGTGACACCATCTCCAAATTAGGACAAGAGATTGACTCCTGGTATGTTATTCCTTACCTTAGATTCCATTTAATGGCTTCCATCCATGTCATGGTTGGCTGTTAAATAGGTGGTTTTTCTAAGCTGCATGTGAATAAGCTCTTTGTTTTGTTGTCACAATCTATAGAGTCTTGAAAAGTCTCCCTCCAAGCTGGCAATAATCAAAACACCTGGTGTTCAACTTCCTCCAAAGAGCCTAACTCAGTTATTTTTATTTCACCTACAGTTGACCGAACGCATACTGGGTGCCACATGTCGGTGAGGTGCTTTAATAATCACCGCTGTCATCGCGTAACCACTCTGTGAACTGCCATTGTTTTCTGCATTTAATATTCCAGGAAATCAAGGTTTATTAACTTGCTTATGATAAGGTTTTAACAGATAGTGCTGTCAGATTATGGGTCCAAGTCTCTCTGAGTCTGGGTCATGTGAGCGTCCCATGGCATGCCCATGCCTTTACTTACATCCACCTGTACTTATACCAGCCCACACCTGTATCCAACGGAAAACAGTACTCCTAGTTAACATTCTTTGAGGCAAGTACAGTTCTCGATCCATTTTAGGGATGAGAAAGTTAAGGCCTGGAGCAGAGAAGTGAGCTTAATATAGGCTATTTAAAGTAACCCATGAATCTGTGTTCTGTCAGGCAGACTTGTTGGACTGGGCTACAAGTGGGATAGAGAGAGCAGCAGTAGTAATGTTGGTATTAATCTTATTAATGAGCTAGTGTGGATGCTAGTTTTAAAACTACCATCTTGGGAACCAGGGAAAATTTTCATCTCCTCCTAGTGTCTGAGAAAATTGATACTCCAGGAAGCAAACCTGTTTGCCAAGGTTATAGAACCAGGAGGGATTGGATTAAGACAAGACCCCATCAGGGTGCCCCACCTACATCTTCATGCTTGTTTTGACATACTGTGTGCATGAAACAGGGAACAAGCAGAGCCCAGTATGTGGAGCAGAATGTCCTGATCCAGTATGAGTGAGTTTGTGTGACTGGAGCCCTTTATTCCCAGCATACCTTTTACCTTCTCAGCGGCCCCAGAACCTTGTCTGCATCTCCAAGGGGCTCTAGCCAGGAGGCTCCAGTTACTCTCTCATGTATTAGTCTGTGGCTGAAAAGATGACCTGCCATTTTTCTTTGCTGAGCTTGGGAACAAAATTAGTAAACACACAACAGTCCAGCCCTGGGTTCTCATACCTACGTGTTAAGAGGACCTGGCTCTGAGTTTGAAACACAGAAGACTGTGTGAAGACTACTGTTTGGAGGCCTGGACTGTAAGACTGCGCTTGTGTCACTGGCTGTTTTTCATGGTGTAGAAACTCACCACTCACTGCTTCCCGTCCATCTGCTGACCTGGAGCACTCCTGTTTACTTTAGGCTAGGCATATCAGCAGCTGGTGGGAAAAGGTACATCTCGGCCTTCTGCCCCACAGCAGCCTCCCGTGTGAACTGCTGCTCCCTCGGGATCTGAGTAGGACTGCTGTGTTTCCTTGTTTTCAGTTTCCTCCTAACTGTGCATTCAGATAATGTCGGTATCTGAATAAAGTACCTGAATCAAGAGAAACAACTTTTTAAATTCCTAATCCAGAGCATCTTGAATATTGCCTCAATGGCTTATAAGAAGCTAAGGAAAGTTGTTAGAATATAGGAAAACCTCAGTAGACTTGAGTTATATCACCAAGGCAACACAGCAGATTAGGTAACACACAGCAGATCAAGCCCTGACTGCACAGGGGTACTGAGCCCTTGGGAAATCACTTGTCATTTGGTGCCTCATTTTCTCTACCTGTGAAATAGAAATAATAGAACTTACCTTGTAGAGTGGTTTGAAGATTTAAGTGGACATGCTGCCAGTGTCAAGGCAGAACTGCATATAGAGCAATATGGGTATAGCCCACACACCGCTCTTTGAGAGGCGAGGAAAGTATTGGAGAGAAGAGGGAATGGATTTGCTGGCTTGACTAGGATAAGTTAAGAAAAGCATCACCTGGGGTGAACATTGGAACCTGCATTTCAAGAAGCAGGAACAGCATATGCAAAGACTCAGAAATATAAAAAGGCCTGATGTAGATAAGGAGCATTTCAGCTTGAGAAACTCCCATTATGCCTGTGAGACAGGCAGAAAGCAAGTATGGAAGACAGAGTGGCACAGCCTGAGCTGTAGCGCATAGCCTGGGGTCCTAATGCACTTAACTGCCCTGTGCCTGATTCTCCTGTCAGTGGGGTGAGAATAACGCCTCCTGGGGTGCCTGTACAAATTCCTCTCCTGACACTTGGGAACTCTGCAGACCTAGCCACTCAGGCCTGGAAGCTGATGAAGAAGGCCTTGAATTCCCAGCCAAGGAGGTTGGATGTTAAAATGAATTTGAATCAACTTTGTTTAAGTAGCTTCTTCAGCATTGATTGTGACATGAGCAAAATGTGGAAGGTTCTACATGGATCGTGTGGCTTGAGAGTGTACCTGTGTGTTCTAATATTAGTGAGGAGACTGGAAGTTTTAGTTAAGGCAGTCAAAAAGATGCCATCTCATGTTAAGCTTAGAGCTAAGTATACTTATGTATATTTTATATACTTACATATACTTATTCTGCCAAGGCTCTGAGGAGAAGACAGTGTTTAGGGCCTGAGCTCTGCAGCACCCTTGGCCAGTCTGCAGAGTAGTGGCTGACCAGACACTCTGTCCCCATCTCCCACCATCACTGTTTTCACTGCCTCTTCTGAGGGTAGGGAGCTTCACCTTGCATCCACGCTCCTCTCTGCACCACCGTCTCTTGGAAGAGGAGCTTTCTCTTCTCCTTTCACTCTTTACCTGGTTGTCTCTTCTCTGTTTTACAAATCCAAGCAGAAAATGTAGAGCTTGCTCATTGTTAGCTGGTGAATATTCTTCCACAGCCTTTGGGATATTGTACCCATACTTAATGTCCTCATCTTCATTTTGTGGGTGACAGTGACAACTCATCCCCCATGACTTCCCTCTGCTCCCACTTTGCTTAGAAATGACTGTTTACTGGAAACAGACTAGAAATGCATGAAGGGACAGCATAAGAAAATAGGTGATTTGGATCACTTCCAATTATCCACAGTAAAGTGAGTTTACAGTACAGATAAGGAAAAAAAATAATTCTTTTATTTAAACAGAATGTCTCAGGAATTTATCTGATTTATCTATCTTTATGTACTTATTATAGTGATTTCCAAATGAGTGTATGTCTGGTCACCTATTGTATTTGAATGTATAATATCCCCTATAGTTTCTTCATTTGAATGCTTAGTTACCAGAGGATGGTTCTATTTGGGGAAGTCCTAGAAGCTTTGGAAGATGGGATCTGGCTAGATGTAGTAGGTCACTGGGGTAGGTCCTGGAGGTATCCCTGGCTGCTTCCAGTCTCATTCTGTGCTTCCTGATCCAGCATGGTATAAACTGAACTGTTTCCCCATGGCTTCCCTTCAGTGATTGATTAAATTCTTTGAAACTATGAGCCAGAGTATCTTCCTTCAGGTTGTCTATGTTAGTCATTTGGTCACAGAGACAGAAACATAACTAATCTTGTATCCAGTTAACTAAAAGTGCAGATTAGGGACTGGAAAGATGGCCAGTAGTTGAAAGCCCTGGCTGTTCTTGCCAAGGACCTGGGTTTGATTCCCAACACCCACATGGCAGCTAACAACCATCCATAGCTCCAGTTCCTGGTAACCTAATGCCCCCCCCCCCGATTCCATGGGCTTTGCATGACACTTGTGCACTTAGGTACATGCAGGCAAAACGCTCATACACATAAAATAATAATAAATAAGTTTTAAGTGGAAATTAAAGGCTGCACTTGCCCTCCACCACAGCTTCTGATCAGTGTTTTAATCGGGGCCTAAATATCTTCATGTATCAGCCCCCACATGAGCCTGATAGACTTCACCAGGAGAAGGGGCTAGAGAGATGGCTTAGCGGCTTAAGAGCACTCACTGCTCTTGCAGAGGACCCAGGTTTGGGTCCCAGCACCCACATGGCAGCTAACAACTGTCTATAACTCCAGTTCCAAGGGATCCAACTCCCTCTCTTCTGACCTCTGTGGGCAATGCATGAATGTACTGACATACACTCACCCACATAAAATAATAATTAAAATATTTTTTGAAGAGGAAGAGAGGTGAACTAAATAAACTACAGTTGTTTTCCTCAAAAGTTATGTGTATATAATCCAGAAAGAGAAAAATTACACCCGAGTAATGGAAAAACTGAATCTCAATAATTGTGTTTCCAAAAGCAGAGCACTGAAGAGATGGTCTGACTAGTTACACTTAACTGTGGTCTCTGCACAGATGTAATCTTTACCTGACAGCACTGGCTTTGGACAAACATCTCTGTGGCTCTGGTGTGTCTGATCCTACCGTGTAACACTGTATAGCTTTACCTAAGTCCATGTAAACCAACTTATCTGTACATGATTTTTAAAACTATTCAATAGCCAGAGGACATGTAGAGTTTTTGAATCAAAGCGTCTCATCTTTTGTTTTAAAAGAATGTGTTAGGCTGTTGATCCATGTTATTACAGGTTCCTGGGCTGAATTTAGCTTGGAAAGTTAAAAGTGTACCAGCCCGTGACTCCCTACTGTGAAGCCTTGAAGGGGTATCTCCTACCAGTGTCATTAATAAGAGTGAAAACTTTCCACACCTTCTATAAACAGGCCTCTCACAGCTGAAACTTGTAAAGAAAAACCCACACAATTGGAGTCTGTGAAATAACATCAACTATGCCCAAATAATATAGCTCTTCAAAGGAGTTCATATACTGTCTGTTATGATATGATGTAACATTATTGCCCAGCCTAATTCATGTGACCTAATAATTTTTTCCAGTTGTGTATATCCCCATCATTAAGTATAGCACATAGACAATAATATTTAAACATCTAAGTACACAATGACATTTCTGCCCCCACTTGTACTGTGAGCTTCTTGTGGGCAATGGTATCTTTTTATATTCTCTTAGACTAGTACTTCAGCAACATGCTAAGTGCTAGACTAAAGTGGCAAGCACAGAAACAACAAAAAAGTTGTTTGACTTTTGATGTCTAAAAGATGTCAAACATACTGGCATTCATTGAGGGATCTCAGTGTGACAGCAATATGTTGAAGAGACCATATCGTATGATCTCACAGCCACTCCAGCAAGTTGCTCCAGCTTACCACTCCTAATGATAATCCACTCATATCAGCTGCTGCGCTCCTTCCGGGAAGTGGGAGGAGTAAGTATTCTTTGAAATGAACCTGGACTAAGGTGTGTTTTCTCCACAAGAAACCATAGAAGGCAGAGGGTTCTAGGCAGAGAATAACATGAGTGCAGACACTGCAGTGGATTTGGGAAATGAAAACACTGCTGTTAGTCCTCCATAAGGGATTCCTGCATCATGAGGCTATAAAGATCAAAGAGGTGGAGACACATTGGGAGCCCTTGAGTACCATGTTGAAAAATTTGGCTTTCCCCTTCTTCCCACAGGCACTGGCAAATCATTGAAGGTAATCTTAAGAGACTCTTTTCTAGCAAGGCTCCCTATAGGTTTTTTCATTTGTTTAGTTTGGTTTTTATTTTGTTGGTTTATTTGTTTTGAGACAGGATCCAAATCCAGGTTATCCTGGAACTCACTATGTAACCCAGGCTACAATTCTGCCTAAGCCTCCCAAGTGCTAGGATTATAGGTATGATCCATAGCATCCAGTTAAATCTCCATAAAGTTCTGTATGTGATAGTTGAGAGAAAGGAAGGATGGGTCTTGAAAGAAAAGATAGGAAATTTGTGAACTAGTTAGAACAGATCCATGGAGAGAACAAGAATTATTTAAATATATGGATTTCTTTTATTACTCTGTCTCCTTATAGTTGACTAGTTATCAGTAAACTAAATGTATAAAATTATTTTTCCATTCATTTGAAATAGGTGTCTGTCATACTTGCTGTGTTAACCTCAAAGTTGTCAGCGTGTTTCTAAGCCCAGTTTTCATTTAAATCTATTGTCTTTGGTGGAGATATGCTGAGAAGTCATCCACTTAAAGCAGAACTCTAAATTTAGAAGTTAAAAAAGAAAAAGAAAATGAATGATTTTAAAAAGCTGAGAAAATGCTTTTTGTAGGGTCTATATGCTATAAGAGAGTCCAAGGACCATTCTCAGAACTTGAGGTAAAAGCATAATTTTGCAATAGAACATCATATAACTGTTAGTCCTCACTAAAGAGAAATCATTATGGTGAACACCAGAGATATAAATATGAACAAATTCACTCCTTCACCTCAAAGAAAGGTAAAAACAGGACACCAGGTTCCTAGTTTGTGTAGGAAAAGTAGGTATCGAGTAATGTAGGCATCTAAACACCTTTTGCTTGAGCAGCTCAGTGACACTCCACCTCTCTTAAGAAAATCAGCATTGCTTTTGCACCAAATGTTGATTAAGACAGAATGATAGGGCAGAGAGGAGGGTGAGGAGGAAGCAGCAGAGGGAGGCAGTCTGTGATGATACCCACAAACGTGGGAAGACCCACTTGCCAAATGTTGAATAATTCAGTAGTGCCCTGGTGTTATGTATGAAGGTTGACACAGAACTGTGGGGAATACAGGCAGGGACTAATTTTTTGAGGTCCTTGAATGTAATTTTAAGGAGTTTTTAATTTTTATTCTTAAGATGTTGTCTTGGGGGGAGTTGTTTGTTTTTTGAGACAAGGTCTCACTATTGCAGGCCTGGCTGGCCTGGAACTCACTGTGTAGACCAGGCTGGCCTTGAACTCACAGAGATCTACCTGCCTCTGCCTCTCAAGTGCTGGGAGTAATGGTGTGCATCATCACATCCAGCCCAAGATAATAGTTTTTATATGGAGACTTTGGAAGTAGGGAGGTTAACAGATCAGAAAAGAGATACTGAAGACTGGAACAAAAGCACTATCATGAGAGTAGAAAAGGAGAGAAGAGTTTAAAAATTAAAAAGTGGCTAAGGAGCAGTGATAGACCATTATCAAGGTCAAGGAGACTACATGTTTTACTCTCTGGAGTCGGAATTACTCTCTGGAGTAGTACGATCTTCGTGTGTGTGTGTGTGTGTGTGTGTGTGTGTGTGTGTGTGTGTGAGTGAGTGAGTGAGAGAGAGACAGGGTATCTTTCCCTGTAACCCCAACTGGCCTAGAACTCAGTATGTAAACTAGGTTGTCCTTGATCTCACAGAGATCTACCTGCCTTTGCTTCCCTAGTGCTGGGATTAAAGGTGTGTGCCACCACACCTGACCTAGCATGATATTCTTTAATAGAAATACTCAGGGGCTGTGGGGTCATGCCAGCTTAAATTTAATTTAAATCTACCAGCTATGTTTCTCCACAAGACATCTTGTGAAGACTAGGTTTTCATAGGTCAGAGGATGAAATTTAAAGGTCATGCTTTCCTCCTACCCATATGTGTGTGTATTTGTATGCTAAAAATTGTGTGTTATTAAAATGTTAGTAGAATAAGGTGATCATAAATATATATTTTTTATTCATCTATTTGAGCATTTTATTGTTTTTGTATCTGACAAGGCTAGGCTATCCCCTCATACCTCCAAATCAGAAAAGCTGAAGAAAATTCAATGCTTATACACATAGACCAACACAAAGGTATTCTCTCTCTCTCTCTCTCTCTCTCTCTCTCTCTCTCTCTCACACACACACACACACACACACACACACACACTCCTGTTTGAAGGCATTCAAGAGCTACTTGGTGAAGGATTTGAAGGACTGAGATCAGAAGAGAAGCCTGGAACTGAACTCCACATTTCCAGTCTTTTACACTCAGCACTTGGTGATTTGAAATCTGCAGCTCAGAGGTTGAAAAGCTAAATACCCATCTGGGCAGGCTGCAGCTGGAAAGTAACATTTGAGTGCATGGGGTCAGAAGAAAGGAAAGGTATTGGGAACCCTCTAGGCTTTTAGTTGGAACCCAGGAGTAACAGTAGACTACACATTAACAATGTTCACAAAGGTCCAACTCTGAATCAACTAAATACCTGATTAAACTTAGTCTGTCCCTCTTTCAGCTTACTGCAATAAGCCAAACCATATTCTTCCTAGAGGGTGGTAATACAGACAGAGACCCAACTTGTATCTACAAGTGTTCATAGACATTATATACATTCAATTAAAATGACAAAATCATACAACATATGAGAATTCTCAAAACTCAAACTCACATAAAATATGTCCAGATATTGACAGTAGTAGACATGAACTCTAAAATATTTGTGATTAACATGTTCAAGAAATTAAAGAAGTATGGCGGATTCAGCAGAGATCTGGGATCCATGGGAAGAAAGGAGAATTCTGTAACTGAAAGCACAAATGGTTGAGATAATAATTGAACAGATAGAATAAGGAAAACAATAGGCAACACAATTGAAGAAAAAAAGTGACTGAACCAAAACATGGGTCAGAATAGAAAGCTCCACATTGCAACCTGTATACCAGAAAGAAAGCATGGGAAATCCACAGAGACGTACATAATACAGAAGTATGAGATGTGGAGACAGTAAGACATTCATACAGCAGAATGGATGGAATCCCAGAATGAGAGCAGAAATAAGATTAGCTGTTTTAGAAGAGATAATGGCCAAAGGTTTTCCAAATTGGTAAGAGCTGTTTCACCTTTGAAAAGTCAGTTAATGTATGATAAAAATGCCTATGATACATGTATAATTGTTTTGAAAATGCTTTTGATAAAAGTATATATTCCATACATATTCATAATATATAAAGTCCTGACAAAGGAAGAATACACTGGAACTTCCTTATTGGGACTGAGGATTTAAGAAAAATCCTAATGCAAATACTGTTCTGAAAATGTTCCAACTCTCATTAATTCTATTCTACATTATATTGGAACACCAAGCCATTTGCCTTGATCTTGGCAAATGTTCCTTAATAGGACACCGGCATCAGTGCAACCATAAAGGAAAGGTTTGTAATTTGTGCTACATTAAAATCAAGAACTTATTTTACTTGCAACATGTCGAGTAAAATGAGTTAAAATTCAAATATTGGAAAGAAATAATGCTGACACCATATATGACACAGTTACACACGCAGAAAATCAAAAGAATCTGTAAATGAAATATTAAAATTTAACAGGATAGTAATTTAAAAAGATTTGAATTGCCAAAGAATTCAAAACTCAGCTTTATATCTATGACAGGAAACAACTGTTTGGAAAACAAAATATTTTCAATCGCATGATCTTCAATACTATCAAATACCAACAAATACAGATGTGCAACTTATTGGTGCAGAAAGTTATAAAACATTGTTGAGTATAGCTAAAGACATCATAAATAAGTACATAAATGGAGGGATATACGACGCCCGTCATTCGGAAATCTCGATACTGTAAATGTGACAGTTCTCCCCACATTCTATAGATTCAATGCAGACCATTTCAAATTATAGACAATTTGTGTATAAGGAGCTAGAGATTGGCAGTCACTCTGAAACTCATAAGGAGAGGGCCAATAGTAAGGCAACCTTAAAACAAGCTTGGAAGGACTTAGTGCTACCAAATATGAAAGCTTACAATGAACAAGGCTTACAGGGAAGATTGGGGTGAGGGCAGACTTCACTGTTAAGGACTCCAGAAGCAAACACCCACATATGGACAGCTGCTTGGTACACTGCTGGCACTACAGAGCTGTGAGTAGAGGATTGGATTTTGAATAAAATAGTACTAAGTAGATAGCAACGTGGAAAAATGAATTTTGGCCCCTTACTTGTACTTAGCATAAATTCCAAATGGATTATTCACTGATATCTGAAGTGTGAGATACAGAGTTACTAACAAACAGAAGCTCTTCCTCACCTTGATCTTGGCAAATGTTCCTTAATAGGACACTAGCATCAGTGCAACCATAAAGGAAAGTTTTGTAATTTGGGCTACTTTAAAATCAAGAACTTATTTTCATCCAAAAAATTAAATTTGCTGAATTGTGGTGGCACATGCCTTTAATCCCAGCACTCAGGAAGCAGAGGCAGGTAGATCACTGTGGGATCCAGGCCAGCCTGGTCTACATAGTGAGTTCCATGTCTGCTGAGGCTAAAAGGAGACCCTGTCTCAAAAAGAGCTCACCCTAGCAAAGAAAATTAAGAGTGAAAATGCAGCCTTACATAAAGTAGAAGTAATCATTTTCAGTGTATACTGCATAGGTCTCGTATCTGGACTAAAGAATTCCTGCAGGTCAATGAAGTATAGGCATGCTGACAAGAAATAGTCAAAAAAATGCTTGAACAGCTTTGCAGGAAGGAGGATATGCAAATGAGCAAGAAAATATTTACAATGTATTTTAGCTGTATTAGTCACTACAAAAGTCTAAATTAAAGTGTTTTTACTTTTGTTCAGGCTTATTAATCCAGGATCTAGGGCACAGTAGACAACCACTGACCTCATCTCCAGCCCAGACAGACTAAATTTAAACCATAATATTCCTACTGAGTTAGTGGACATTTTAGAAATGATAATTCCAAGTGGCAATGAGAAAATGAGAAACTGAAATGCTCGGGTACTGTAGAAGCATGGATTGGAGTCACACAGAATGTGACACTGTCTCCATAGTAAACAGTCCTACTCTGCATATATAGAGCAGGATAAACACCTGCAGTTACCAAAATACAAGAATACACATAGCATCATTATACTGACAAACTGAGAAAAAAAAATGCTGTCTGGTGACACACATCTATAATCTTAGCACCTGGAGGGTGAAGCAAGAGAATGAGTTTGAGGCCAGCTAGGCTATATAATATATTTGAGGCCATTCTAGGCTACCTAACCTGTCTCAATACATAAATAAGTTACTAAATAAGTAAATACAAAATTCCTATCAATAGCAGAACTAGCAACTAAACAACTGGGCTATCCACACAATGGAAGATGATAGCATTGTAATAAGAATAGGCAAAGTGAGCTGCACCTCACACACTAAAATATACTAAATGTTTTCAAGCTTTTAAATCGCACAAATCCTATTGGCTAGGCATCTGGATAGTGGTTATCTGATGGAACATGGACTTTGGAAAAGGTTAGGAAAGAATTTACTTTTTATGTGAATAGATATGTTTAATTTTGAAGAATTCACTGAACTTTATACTTGGCCTTTTAATGCAGGTTATACTTTATTGGTCAATTTTATTTTGACTATCAAAGGAAATAGCAGTTATTTTATGTGTGTGTTATTTTATGTGTGGGGGTATGTTTGGATATGTGGGGGTTGTGGGGAAGCCAGAGGGTGATGTCAGGTGTCTTCCTCAGTCATACCCTATCTTTTTTTTGTGTGAGATGAGGTCTCTCACTGAACTTGGAACTCAACAATTGGCTAGGCTGACTGGCCAGTAAGCCCTAGGGAGCTCCCTGCCTCCACCTCCCCAGTCCTGGGTTTTCAGGTGTGCACTGTCATACCAGGATTTTTTACATGAGTGCTGAGGATCAAACTCAGGTCTTCATGATTGAGAGGTATACATTTTACCAACTGAGCCATTCTGGCATGTTACCGTCTTATGCTAGTTGCTGAGGATGGTTTGTGAGCATGACAGCACTTGGTTATGAAGAGTGGAGGGGGAATGAACGCTTTGACAAGCCATTTGAGAAGTTGTTTGATAGGAGTGAGGCACTCAAAGGAGGGACTCCTAACTCAGCACACTTACAGGCCTCTGTTAGAAGCTAATCAGTGGTTGTTTCTACTCCCAGCATGCCAGATAAAGCATGAATCATCAACAAAAGAGAGATTATGTCCAGAATCCTTTGTAAATACACAGTACTTGTAATTGGTAAAGGTTCCAATTCATTTTTCTTTGGGGTATTTTATCAGTGTGCTTCCCTTAAGCTGTATGTTAAGTATCAGCCTCTTTTGCTAAAATTAATCTGTTACTGCTTTCTCCATAGAGTGTTAAAGAATTATTCTTATATACATGACCAGGACTTGAATCCAACAGTTCCCATTAAAAAGAAGGCCTGGGACAAGAGAGATGGCTCAGTGGTTGAGTGTTTGCTGCTCTTGCAAAGGACAGAGTTTGGTTCCTAGCACCTATGTCAGGCAGCTCACAACTGCTTGTAGCCACCTACAGAGGATCATATACCCTCTTCTGGCCTCCACAACCCTGCACTCAGACACATGTATACACATAATTAAAAATTAAATTTTAAAGAAAGTCTCCTATACTTGAAGCTACAAATTGGCAGGTATATGGTAGGATTGGGGGACACATGGGTGATGTTGAAAAGCTCAGGCTGTTAGGTCACAGCACCTAATGACAGCTCAGAAGCTGGTACTGAGCCATTGCAGAGTTAGGAGCCCCAGCAAGAAGCTTGTTGCCTCTGCCCATGATGAAGAAGGCCTGAGGAGTGTTGAACCTTAGAGCAAGGAAAGGGGGCTGACTCGGACACATTCTAGGTTTGGCTGGAGGGACTTTGAGATGACTGAATGTTATTTTTTAAATCACTTAATTTTTTTTCTACACAACTACAAAAGAAGACTCTGAATATAATCTTCCCCTTTTGTTTATAACTCACGCTTATTGATCTTGCAAGGTGGGACTAGAAACTAACACTGATACCTAATAGAAATATAGAGCTTAGAAGAAGAAAGAGCAAAGGATGTATGAAAAATAAGATGGATATGCAGCATGTAGCCAACAGAAATGTGGATCCAGCAGCATTGCACAAGAATACACAGAACACCACTCCAACAGCCCTAATGGTTGGAAGAAGGGTGAATTCTGGAGCCACACTGCTGAGCTCAGATTCCATGCCATCACATAATCTGTTATCACTGGCTATTGCTTTATCCACTGGATGGAATGCTTTCAATCTCTGGGGTGAGACATCCTCACAGAGGTTATGAGGATTAAATAAGTTAATTTATATAAAGTACTTGGATCAGTAGCTAGCACAGGTAAGTAGCACACAAGTACTTGCTGTGGTAGTGGTGGTGGTGATGATAGTGGTGGTAGTGGTAGTGGTGGTAGCTGAAGATGATGGCGGTGATGATGATGATGATGATGGTGATGGTGATGGTGATAAGTGATTGTAATGATGATCAGTACAATGATGGTGGTGATGGGGGGGTGATGGGCATGCAGCAAAGAAAAGCTGGGATTTTTTTCTGCAAGACTGGGAATGAGTGGCCATAACCAGAGAAGACATACATCTCTCTTATCCTAAGGCCAGAGGGAAGAGGACCTCAGAAACAGTTGCCTGGGGACTACACAACAGGAGTTAGATCCTCCTACCAGAAGGTTACTTTGAGAATCTCTTGACTCAGTCTCTCTCAGTCAGCCTCTGTGGAGAGAGTTCTGGGCTCCAGGCACTGGAAGCTCATTGAGGACAGCATTCACACTTTTGAAAGAATTGTTTCCCTGCAGCTGGGCTCAGTGAATGACTGAGGAGTTGAATCCACAGATGAGCAGATGAATTATCAGATGAAGACAGAATATTAATCACTGCCTAGATCCTACCGTGGACCAGTACTGTTCTGTCAGAACAAGATCTCTCTCTTTCCCTCTTCTTTCTCACTTCACTTTTAAGTCATCCTTTCCCTTTTACAAATGAGTGTCAGGCTCAAATAACATATGTCATGACTAAGTGGGAGTATCTAGAAGTTTCTCCTTCAAACCGAGTTTCCCCTCTGGCTGGTTCCCCTTACCTTTGGAGCCAGGTGGGGTACAGGACAAGGAGAAAAGATGGGCATCAGGAGCCGGTACAGAGGTAGAACCTTTGGGAAGGCTGAATCTCTGTCTGCTGTTTTCATTGTGGTTCCTGAAAAATACCAGTGCATTCCTTCTAGAGCTGTCAATAATTCTCTTTTTCCTCTCCTCTTCTGCACTGTTTATTTACCTAAGCCGTTTTTCTCTTTGAAACTCTTTCACCCACATGTCCTGAATTGTGCTACAGCCCTGGACCTTTATAGAGCCTAGCCAGCTGTTCAGCATGTCCCTTCACTCTGAGACCTCCAGTCTGAGGGTTGCCTTACACGCCCACCCCCACTCTCTTGGGCCCTGGGGAATGGGGGGAGGAGGTTAAAATCAAAATCTAGCTTCAGGATCTGTTTTCCTTTTTGGCTTCTTACTGTCTGAAGCTTGTGGCCAGACTTGATTAATCAGTCTAGGTATAGTCGAGCCCCTTGACCCTCCCCAGGGGAACTCCCGGTCTTATAGAAACTTGGCCTGACTTTGGCTCTTAAAATGAATTCCAAGATTTTGTCTGTAAATGTTCAACTAACGCCAACAAAACCTCTAGAAGTTTGAGATGGAACCCAAACTCATTCCATGGGAACAGGCACAGACAGAAGTTGGAGACAGAAAAACTAGCCTGCTAGTTATGGTTTTTTTCTCTTACATTTTAGCTCTTCTTACTTTTCCCATGTGTCTCCTTTTCTCATGTGTCTTAAGCTCTTCCTATGTCCCGCTGGAGTCATCCTGATCTGTCTTGCTGCCCTGCCCAGTCTTGAGGTACTTGTCAGGACTGCTAGTTCCTTTGTCCAGCTTCAGTATGACAAATCTCAGATAATTTTATAGATGAAACCATTTATTCATCAGCAAGAGAAAATTGCTAAAGGACACCAACTTACATTTTCCCCTGGAAAAATTGGACACTAGCATGTATCAATAGTTCATATGCTGTAGGCACAGGGCTGTGTATCTCACACATAGTGACAAAATGTTAGAGTTTGCCCAGGACTGTAGTAGGTCTGGGAGGAAAAAATATTTTCTTCACCCATCTTGGGTTTACATTGGAAGCCCATATAACATACAACAGATAAAAAATGCATACAATTTTTAAATTATTTATTTAATAACCAATATCAATAGTTCATATGCTGTAGGCACAGGGCTGTGTATCTCACACATAGTGACAAAATGTTAGAGTTTGCCCAGGACTGTAGTAGGTCTGGGAGGAAAAAATATTTTCTTCACCCATCTTGGGTTTACATTGGAAGCCCATATAACATACAACAGATAAAAAATGCATACAATTTTTAAATTATTTATTTAATAACCAAATACTTAGAAGTAGCATTTCATTACAATAGCATTGACATATTCAATAACAATTTTCTGAGCTACG
>NW_008341417.1:474070-479296 GCF_000622305.1 Nannospalax galili | reverse complement strand
GATACATACAGCTTTAACATATTCAGTAACACACTCCAGAGCAACAGTACATCCATCTCTTTCACAAGTGGGTTCAAGTTTCTAGGTTCACAGTTGAATTAATATAGTTATATATTATTGAACTCAGTATAAGCCCTGTAAGACATAAAATTGGATGAGTTTTTAGCCTTTAAAAAGGATCTCCCATTCATTTTAGGATATATTGCTCCTTGCAGAAAGACTCATTGTTTTTGTTACTAATATTGAGATGTTGGGGCTTGCATCTCTAATCTGTATGTATCTGATTATTACTAGTCATAATCGGTTGCACTTGGATCCTAAGCACCTGTGTATGTCTATAAACTCATCAGGTAAATTTCAGTGGTATTGTTTATCACCTCTACTAATTAGCATGATGTAAATTTCCATGATTACCCCTCAAATATAATACATTTTTAAAAAATTTGTTGATTTCTTTTTCGTGTGTGTATCACACAGAACATCCCAAACCATCTCATTCGACTATACACCCACTTCCTAGATGGCACCCTCCCATAGCCTCCCTCCCCCCACTAGAGCCCTTATACTCTGATATCCCTGCTACTGTCTGCTGTGTTGTCGGCACCCCCAGCCATTCCCCACTACTTGCCCTTCTGGTGAATCTAGTCCCCCTATCTAGAGGTCTATGTTTTAGGAGGGTCAGCTGTTCCTCATCTAGCAGTAAACAGTTGTCAATATTCCTTTAGGTAAGATTGGGGTCTGTTGTTCATTTTCCCAGTTCTATGCTGGGTTACTATCTAGGAGTCCCTTTGGCCACTCTGGCCACAGTGTCAAAAGAAGGTATCTCCTATCTGGCATTGTTGCTTGTTATGTAGCCTTTAGCTATTCCCTGGACTCCTGATCTGCCTGACACAGATCGGACCTCTTACTAATCTGGTAAGTGATATCCCCCCCATTACTTCTCTATCCAATTTCCCTGCAGCCTGAACATCTCCAATAGACCCACCCCACCCTGTCTCCCTGCTAGCCTTGGTCCCAGGCCCACTCCTGCTCCTCAGCCTCAGAGCCTGGACCAAAGTATTATCAGTTCTAAATGACAATAGATGTCAACCCCAAACAGTTTTCCAGGATTATTTTTTAATTGAGTTTTAAAATGTCTAAATTGTAAAATTTTCTATGGAATGAATAGGATTGAAACAACTAATGTTTGGCAAACCAGTACTACAGACAATACTCAAAGCAATACAAAAAACAGAAGATAGGAATGAGTTTACACATGAAGTTATGTAAAGAAAACAAAGGAAGGTATAATAACGGAAAGACAAAATAGGGCCAAGAGCGCAATCAAGTTAAAATGGCAGGAACCAATACACAGCTTTCAATAATAATTCTAAGTATCAATGGTCTCCATTCTCCAGATAAAAGACACAGGCTAGTGGACTGGATTAAGAAACAAATTCCATCTTTTTGTTGTCCTCAAGAAACTCATCTCACCTTCAAGTATAGGCACTACCTTAAGTTGAAAGGATGGAAGAAATTATTTCGAGCAAATGACACTAAAAATAAGCAGGTGTTGCAATTCTAATATTTGACAAAATAGACTTCAAACTAAAACCAATCAGAAGAGATAAAGAGGGCCACTTCATTCTTATCAAAGGAACAATTGACCAAGAACATATATTCACCAAACTCTGGTGCACCCAACTTCATTAAAACAATACTACAGGACTTTAAGACCCAGATTAATCCCAACTCATTAATAGTAGGGGACTCCAATGCCCCACTGTCTCCATTAGGTCAATAGAGTTAATAGAGAGACATGTGAATTAAACAATATCATACATCAAATAGACTTAACAGACATCTACTTAGTATTCCACCCAAGCACCAAAGGACATACTTTCTACTCAGCACCCCATGGAACCTTCTGCAAAATCAACCATATACTGGGGAACAAAACAAACCTAAACAAATACAAAGAGATTGAAATAATTCCATGCATTCTATGAGACCACAATGCAATGAAGCTTACAATCCACCCCAGAAGAAGCCCTAATCACCACATGAATACATGGAGATTAAACAACACACTCTTGAATGATGAATGGGTCAAAAGAGAAATTAAGAAAGAAAGAAAAGCATACAATTTTTTATTTGTATTTGTTTGCTTGAGAAAAGGTCACACTATGTAGCTGGCTGGCCTTGAGCTTGCTATGTAGACCAGGATTGCTTCAAATTCATAGAGATCTACCTGCCAGTGCCCCCTGAGTGCTAGGACTAAAGGTATGCACCACTATACCTGGCCTGTACAGTTTTAATGTAGTCTGTGACATGAGAGCCCTGCTAAGGCTAATAAGACCCAAAGAAACAGTTAAACCTGAGTATTTTATGCTAGATTTGATGAAGAGAAGACTCTGGGAAGTAGGAGAGTGTAGGAGGCATGTTGCCTCACCAACAATAGGGGAAGCTTAGCTATGCCTCTGTTAGGTTTTCTCTGAGACCCTTTCTCTTTTAGATAAGGATGGCTTACTTGCTAAGGGCACTTGTCACATGAAGGTCTTATGACTTGCCTCAGGAGAAGGTTCCCAGGTTTAAGACCTGTTTCAAGGAAGAAGGGGATGATCCTGCTTCCTTTTTCTATGGGTTTCCTTGGATACTCTCAGCCTAAGACTTTCAGTACACCAGTGTGCCATATTCTGAGACACAAGTCCTAATGCCCACCAAACAGAAGTATTTAGAATAAATATAGAAGCTACCTTTTTCACCATACAACTCAAATGTGAAAGTTTGCATGGCAAATTGGTGTTAAAAATGAGCCTCGAATATAGAGCTGACTGGCTTTAGACAAACCTAGTTCTTCAGAATACAGGTTCGTCTCCCCCAGGCAGCCCAGCAGCCTCCTCATCTGTGTGCTTTCTCTTACCTATGCCTGTGTATTAATTCTCTTGCCTCCAGGTTGTTCTGCTGCCTCACCCCCTTCCGTGTTAAGGGACACCCTCCATCTTGCCTCATTTGCCTTAGAAGGTCCCCTGGCTCTCCTTTACCTGAGGCCCTACCCTTACCTGAGACTTAGCTTATTCATTGCTTGTGTTGTGTCTGTTTGTTTATCTACCACTAGATCTCACTAGACTTGGATCTTTTTTAAAAATATATTTTATTTATTACTTTTATTTTATGTGTATGAGTGTATTGTCTGTATGTATGTGAGAGCACCCATGTCATACAATGCCATGGAGGTAAGAAGAGAGCTTTGGATTCCCCTGGAACTGGAGTTAAGGATGGTTTGTAGCCCCCATGTGGGTGCTGGGAATCGAACCTGGGTCCTCTGCAAGAGCAATCAGTGCTCTTAACCACTGAGCCATCTCTCCAGCCCCTAGATTTGCATCTTATAGAATAAAAGAAATAGCATCCATCTTTAATTTTGTAGCCCGTGACACAAGGCTTATCATTAGGGATCAATAAATTGTTAATTAGTATTAATATTAGGCAATTCATTTGTAAAATATCAGCAGTCAACTATGTGACTTAGAGTCACAGTTTTAGATTTATTTATTTTGATTTATAGAAAACATTTGATACTTAGACCTTTTTTGCTTTATTTGTATTTTATGTGTATGTGTTTACTGAATGCGTGTATGCAAGTGCACCCATGCTGCACAGTGCCCGTGGAGGACAGAAGAAGGCATTAGATTCCCTGGAACTGGAGTTTCTGACACTTGTTAGCCTCTATGTAGGTGCTGGGATTCAAACCTGGTCTTCTACAAGAACAGCCAGTGCTCTTAACTACAAAGCCATCTCTCCAGCCCTAGACCAATTTTCTTAATTTTGATTTCTTCATTTTTAAGAGAATATAAATAATGTTTGTGGGTTAACTTGGCTCTTTGGATTAGATTTTGCCCTGACACTTTATATAAACCCTGCAAGTGAAAGATGTCTGTACTTTAGACATCCTGTTGAGGTTAGGAAGGAATCAAATTTTTGCTTTGTCTTAACTGGGGATTTTGCTAGTGTTCTTTACGTCTCAGATTTCCAAGCTATTATACATTAGCCAGCCTTTGAGATTTGATCTCTCTGGGTAGAAATGAGGAACAAAAGAATTCGATCCAATTATCTGAGGGACTGTGCTTTGTTTTCTGTTTCCTCAACCCCATTGGGCTCTGGTATTGGTTTCTGATTGGCTCAAATCATGGAAGAGTGTGGCAATAAGACAGAAATTATTAAGGCCATCTCAAATTGAATTGCAGTTTGAATGGTGCTTCATGTACTTGTGACTTGTGCAGATGTAAACACCTTTTGGGTTATTCTTAATGTTTATGACATTAGCCTGGATTGTAGTACTACCTGGTACCTCATTTTCTTTATCCTCCTGGGTCCCCCATTATTCTGTCATCAGCTGTAGATAAAGGACAGAAAACAGATGTTCCAGTCAATCTGAGTAAGCTGAATAAGTCTGGAAAAGTGCACACAAAGCTGAAGCACGTGGGCCAGCTACCATGCCAAGCTCTGCTTCTAACGCTAAAGCTCTGAGCTGTAGTGGTAGTGGGAATAAGATGAGTCCTTGAAGCAACTGTCCCAGGCATGCTCCCACTCACACAATCCTCACAGTGGCCCCCAGGCTACCAACTACTATCTTTCTTTTAAAAAATTTTTACTTATTATTTTTATTTGATGTGTATGAGTACATTGCCTGCATGTATGTATGTGCACTTCTGTCGTGCAATGCCCAGGGAGGTCAGAAGAGGGCATCCGAAACCCTAGAACTGGAGTTACAAATGGTTGTTAGCAGTCATGTGGGTGCTGGGAGTTGAACCTGTGTGTCCTCTACAAGAGCAATCAGGGCTCTTAACCACTGAGCCATCTCTCCAGTCCCCAGTGTGGCTTTTGAAATGTGAGAATTAATGCTGCCATTCATATAAAATCTGTTTTGTCGGGCTATCTCATACACGAGGAGCCAAATACACTGGACTTGCAGAAACCCAGGAAGGAAAGACCACGCATTGACTCCACTGAAGCCAAGAATATCGCCCAGAAGCTGAGGTGGTACATGAGGGCCCAGTAGCTGTGTAAGCCACCCTGGGTCTTCTACCCTGTAAGCTACAGAGAACAGAGGTCAAGACCCAGGGGAGGCCCTGCACCCTGTGCTGCTCGGCCCATCTGGGAATTGCCTCAGCCCACCCTAATTCTAAATCAAGTGTTTCATTTTGTTTCCTGAAACAAATTTCCACTTACCTATAGATCAATATCTCT
>NW_008341417.1:441008-473622 GCF_000622305.1 Nannospalax galili | reverse complement strand
CTCTGCCTATCTCACTTTCTTCTCCTTTCCAGGCATCCTCATTATAATAATGGTTGCTCAAAAGTCAGTGGGAAACATTTTGGCCACAATCTCTCTTGTCCATACTTTACAATTGCCACATTTTGTTCATATTTTCTAAAATTTATTTTATTTATTATTTATTATGTGTATGGGTGCATTGCCTGCATGTGTGTACATGCACCCCTGTTCTGCAGTGCCTACAGAGGTCAGAAGAGGGCATTGGATCCCCTGGAACTGGAGTTATGAATGGTTGTTAGCAGCCATGTGGGTGCTGGGAATCATACCTGAGTCCTCTGCAGGAGCAAACAGTACTCCTAACCACTGAGCAATCCCTCCAGCCCCAGAATCATTCCAGTCTTACAGAGCAGGAAATGGAGGCACAGGAGGGTTACAGGATTTCACCCATTTGCCAGACTTGAAACCCAGTAGTCTAAACCCGGAGCCCTCTTCTTAACCATTATACCCAAAGGAACTCAGATATCTACTAAATGTCTGTCCACAAGACTTACTCTCCTCCTGGCAGTATGGACGATGACAGAGTAGGAGTGGGTGGTGTCATGGCATGTGGAATCTCTGTAGACCTAAAGCATGGAACTTTTTTGTATGTTTGTTTGTTTGTTTGGGGTTCTTATTTTTTTTGAGACAGGGTCTCCCTGTACCCTGACCTGGCCTGGAACTCACTGTGTAGACCAGGCTGGCCTCAGTTTCACAGAGATCTGCCTGCCTCTGCCTCCAGAGTGCCTGGGATTAAAGCATATGACACCACATCCTTCCAGCATAGGACTTTTTAAAAGGTAAACTTGGTTGAGGGTTTCTGTTAGGCGAATTCTAGATCACATTTCTCAAAGTCAAGACCGTGCTTTCCCAGATCTTTGAGTGCAGGCGACTTTTCTGCTATGCTTCTTCTTGTCATCTGTTGGGCTCCGGGTGACCCCTGTGGGCTTGCTAGAATGATACCCTGGCAGCAAGTTCTGAAAGACACTTTGTTTGGAGGTGCCCTTTGGGACTGTCATTGTAGCTAGCTATAAAGAAAGAAAGTGGTTTCTTGAGGCACCCTTAATGGGTATGGGGTGGCCTCAGGTTAGGGCCAGGTAAATCTGGATATAACATCCAGCATCCCACACTCCTGCTGTAACAGGAAGGTGGAAAAATTACTTCAAAAACCTCCTTCTGGGGCTGAGGAGATGGCTCAGCCTTTAAAAGTACTTGTTGATCCTGCTGAGGATAAGAGTTCAGTTCCCAGCACCAAACTGTAACTATTTCCAAGGGATCTGTTGCCCTCTTCTCGCTTCTGTGGGCACCTTACATACATGTGCACATATACCCATATAGATACAAACATACATCAAAATAAATAAAAATAAATCTTTTTTTAAAGAGACCTTTTTCCCATTATTTATAAACCAGTGTGGTAATAATCACTTCAAAATATTGTTATGCAATTTCTATTTGCAAAGTATCGGGCATAAAACAATCTCTCAATAATCAAAGAAACGTATATTCTTTAACAGCAGGTTTTGACAAGTTTGAAAAGTGGGGAGTTATGAGACTCCATTAATTTTATTATCAGACATAAGCTATCACTCAAAACTCTTCACTTTCAATTTTTTCATAATTTCAGAACAATTGTCCATGATGAATGTGCTACTGTTGTCTAGAAATGTGCTTTAGTAGTGAGTGACAGTTTCCCGCATTCATTCATTAATTTTTTAATAACAATAGAAAAAGATTTTTGGGCCTCTGTACTGTCAAAACTCAATATACAATTATTATATGTTAATTATAGGAAAGGTTTGATGGGTCTCAGCTTGTTCATCATCTAGCAGAAAGACAGCTGTGCAGATAAATAAATGGATCGGTACAATGATGAAACTCAGAGTCAGGAGTTGGGGCAAGAGAGAAATTCTGCCTGACTGTGGTGCTTGGCAGATGCAAAGGGACATAGTCCAGAAAGGCTTCTGATGTTGCAAGGGAGGCTTCAGGATGGAGGTCACAGTCCCACGTAGACTGCTGGGGATTAGGGGTAATAGAGGAAAGGCTCCTCTAGGCATAGGGATTAGTGTGAGCAAATGCCCAGTGATACAGACAAGCAGAGCATACCCAGGATCTGTGGAAAAGGCCTACAGGGAGCCCCACTCATCCCAGGCACTCATGTAGCTCCTGAATAGCATCGCATCTAAGTCTATGAGAACTGGTGCTCCCTATTGCCTCACTTAGTACCCAGAGTATTTTTGTAGATAAGCATTTTTAACAAGGTCTTCAGAAATGGAAACGGGATGACAGGCCATTATCTAAAGTCATATAATCAGGATTGATGCCTAAATGTGAGGAAATACATCAAACTGTGTAACAGTAGTATGGTGGTTTGAATGAGAATTGTCCCCCATAAGCTCCAAGTATTTGAAAATTTAGTCAGTTCGTGGCACTATTTGGGAAAGATCATGCAACCTTCAGGAGATATGACCTTACTGGAGAAACTATGTCACTGAGGGTGGGCTTTGAGAGTTCACAGCCTCTCCTCACTTTCAGCTCTTCTCTCCTTCCTGTGCCTGCTTGAAGATGCGAGCACTCAGCTTTCTGCTCTGACTGCTTCCTGCTTATCTCCCCACCATCATGGTGGGGAGATCATCCCTCTGGAACTATAAGCACAATAACTCTTCCTTCTTGCTTGGTCATGGTGTTTTATCACAGCAATAAAAAAGTAACTAATGCAAGAAGTATTGATAACAAAAAATAATAAAAAGAGCAAATGTGCATGTAGCGCTAAACATGTGCTAACCCGTAGTGTCTAATATAGCCACCAGCTTTATATGACTTTTTAAATTTAAGTAAAATTGAGTAAGATAGAATGTTTAGTTGCACAATTTCACTAGCCTCATTTCAGGTGCTCAATGTCCATATGCATCTACTAACAGTTCCAATACAGAGCATATCCATTGTTATAAATTGTGCTACTGGACAGCACTGCCCTGAGCACTGTAAAAATACTTATGCAACAATCCTATGAGGAAGGTGCATTCAAACTATGTATATGTGAAAATTGAGACATAACTATATATGAAACTTGAAGAAAATCACATGACGAATGAGTCTTTAATTACTTCTCCATAATGCCAATCTAGTACATCTGGTTCTGTGTAGTATAAATATTAATCAAAATAATACAATTAAGTATTTTGTCCTGAGTGTAGAATTATGTCTTCGAAAGAGGAGATTCCTTTGTTATGATTCTTGCCCTCCCAGAACCTCACGTTTGCCCCAGATTTCCCATATATGAGACCGTTGTCCATATGGAATGGCCTGACAAAGAATACCAACCTTTCATCTAGCTTAGTCTAACAATTTATTTGACCGAGTTTGTCAGCTCATTTCTTCAAATGGCTGAATCAAGAGTTGATACAGTCTTAAATCATGTTCAGAATTCATCGTTCTTTCTTCTATGAAGTGTCTGAGGTTCTTATTTCAAGAGAATCTTCTTCAAGATGCCAGCACATGAAACTAGGTGATTTAGTAATTCCTAGTGTGAGCGTCACCTCTGCCTCTGTACAGCTAAATAAATGGGGTGAAACTACTTTACTTCTCTGAAATTCAGCTTTTTCAACTGAGAACTAGAAATAAGATGCATGTATCACAAACTTTATTAAAATTAAAGGATGCTTCCAAGTTATAAAGTATGTATATAACTATAAAGTGGGATATAATTATAACACCAGTGCTAGAACATGGAATGTTTTTCTTCTATATAACCCTATAAAAGTTTCAAAGCAGTTGTGGTTTGACAAATTACAGGATAATGGACTCTTAAATCATAACATTTGCAGTCTCTTTTTTTGTCTTTTATGTAAGTTACAGTAGATATTCAATAAATGTTTGGAAGAAGGATGGATGGTTGGCTGGATGGATAGAAGAGGAAAGGAAACAGCACATAAAGCAAATAAGAGAACTAATCATTGCTTTAACTTTTCCTTTTTAATTGTATTTTTAAGCATACTGCTTGATATACATTATGCCCAGATTTTGAGAGGTGAAAACCATTAAATGAGAGACCTTAAATTAGTTCTTTGAATCAATAAGCTTGTTTTCCTATATGTGTTCAACATTCAACAAAAATTGATTGAGCAATTACTGTCAGCTAAGTATTGTTCAAAGGTTAACACAGTTGAATACGTCTCTTTTTGTTTGGTTTCTGGTGCCTGTTTCTTCAGCTGCTAATTCTGCTTTTAAATGTTCTGAGGAGTGCAGAATAAAATGACACTTGTACATCTTATGAAGGTCCCAGAAGTGCTGAAGGCTATACTTGTTAAAATCTCATCTCATGAATTGCTTCCCGATGTGTATGTGCATTGTATGGTTTCTCTACAGGTTGTGAAATGTATTTATTCAGAAATGAGAAAGCTCTTCCCACCCCACCGGGCCCTGCTTGGGCCTCTTTCTTCAGGGGTAGCCCCTCTAGGCTCTGCAGGGCCCCAGGAAAATGGCAACTCTCAGATTCACATGCTGCTTTTGAATTCAGGATGACTCTGGACAGTATAGAGAGTCTCCTATGAGGGGAAACATGGCAAGACCAGCTTCTTGCTGGTGCTGTCAAGCCTTGCTGGTGTCTATGTCCCAGAACAGAATATCAGAACCTGGGAGGGACAATTTTGTTTGTTTCAAGTCTGGGAGGCACTTAGCTGGTATGTCAGAAGCCTGTGTACACTGTATACTGAGCATTCCTGAGAAAGAGCCTCCATGAGGGATATATTTCTCTCATTTGGGAAAACAAATTGAAATTTGTGGTAGATTGGGGTTACTAAAACTCAGATTTTTCAGACTCCTGGCTTAGGGTACTCACTATTCTCTATGATACGCCAACATTTTCAGGTACATTTGCTTTATATAAGACAGTTATGGTACCTTAAAGTGAGAAAACATTGACAGAGCATGGGGTTTGGCATTCCCAAGAACAAGGTCAAAACGTGGCACTGCTTCTTTTATCTGTATGACCTTGGGCCAGTTACCTGAATACTCTGACCCTTTGTTTCCATATCTATTAAGGGAAAGAAAGTCTATTTACCTTTTATGGATACTATAAAAATCAAGTGCCAGTATTTAAGCATAGAACCTAGCTTATCTTAGGCACTAGATATGTTTGCTTGAAATAACAGAAGAATAGAGTGAGTGATTCTTGAGAAATTGTTCAGATAAGGGTGATGGCAGTGTTTTGTGAATGATGATGGTGTTGGTGACTATGGAAAGTCTACTGCTGATCAAACATCTGTTTTTGAACAGTGTCTCAATATCAGATCAACATAATGATTTTGTTATTTGTCTCATTTTATAGCAGACATTTCTGTCCAAATTCCAATCTTTTCTCATTTTAAATCACTTATTACATTCTAAGTCTAGATAAATCAATAGTGACCCTGCTAACCAGAGAAGAAACATCAAAAAAATCACCATAGATTCCTTCTTTCCTATTTTAAAGGCTTTGTCAGAACTGAGTGACCCTATAAGGTTAGAATTATTTGGATTTTAGGCAAGTGGAACTAGTATGTGTGGTTCATCTTTAGGAAGCCCTTGAGTTTTTTTTACTACATTGGGACCAGTCATAGTCAGCTGCTTTTCTCTCAGGCATATCAGAATCGATACCTTTGAAACTCCAATATGTTGAGATGTATAGACAATAAACACCGACTTCCTAGTCTTGGAGAACAAGCTGAATCTTAGTGATGAAGAACCAATACTTTGGAGTCAGGTTATGTGAGTGTTGAATCAGACCTGCCTTTTGGGAGCCCTGTGCCCTGGTGAAGTTTCTTTTTCTTTCTAACTGTTTCTTCATTTGTAAAATGAGGCTAGTAATAGCACCAATCGCAGTAGTAAGTTGTTTTACAAATAAAATATGTCTACAGTAAGGTCATACAAGAAAGGCTGTTAAAATTAGCACAGATGGTTTCTTCCTATCTAAAAGCCCAGGTGTCCTGAATGGGGAACTTAAGATTCACACAGGAAGAGATCAATGTCATGTATTTTAAAGTAGGAATTTCATAAGAAAAATTCTGACCAGATGTTGCTAAGAAGCTGGAAATCAACAGAACAGAAGTTACTATCACCCAGTCTGCAAGTTAAGGAAGGAGGAGAGGTGGCTTATAGTCTAAGAGCGATGGACACTTGAAGAAGGGGGAGGGACAGTGGCCCTGTCCACGGAGCTGAAGGCTGCAGCAAGGCGCCCTCTACCTGAGTGTTCACCTCAGATGCTTCTCTGGCAAGGCTGATCTTGTCAAAGACTGGGAACTGCAGTCTGTAGGGGCAGCCCTAACCATATAGGGCAAAACAGTAGGCTTGATCTAAAAACAAATAGGCCCAGGACCCTTGCAGGCTCAGGCTCCAGAACTCAGTTACCTGCTTGCTGGATCTGCCTACTGTGATAAAGGACACAGAAAGTTTGGAAGAGCTGTGCTTCCCCTGCTGCTGGGCCTCTGTACAATAAAAGGGCAGTACAAGTGGCCATGTCCTGAAGGTAGATTTGAGAAAGCTGTTAGAGGCCTGCTACTGCAGCCTAGATCTTTCTTTCTGGCTTGCTGAACAACCAGTGTCTTCAGGATTTGCAGATGTAGCCTGATGTCATGCCCCCACTCTGCCTTTAGCCTGGGGGAACCCAGGATCTAAGCCCTAGTAGTTTCTACTGCAGATGTGAGCTAATTCTCCTGCACTGAAATTCTCCGTGTAGGGTTCTCTTTCCCTCACAGACTGTGAGCATGGGACGTACAGGGTCTTGTCTTTATTCTTGCTTCCATGAGCACCATATTCTCACTTTGTGCCCCTCACCTAGCAACTACAGTAGGTACTGGGCAGTATACTAGGCATGTAAGTGGGGCAGTGCTAGCTTCTTGGAGCTTTATTAGAGAAATTTGAGATCTCAAAATCTGCAGTGTCTCTTCTGGAAAAATCAAGGTGCATGAGAACATTGAACAGGGTGACCACATTTCCTAAATGGTCAGAAAAACCCTGTCTGAGAGAGTAACATCTGACATATGAGTAAACAGGAGTTAGGCTCGTAGAGAGGTTGAGGATAGCATTCTAGATAAAGAGAAGAGCTTGTACGAAGGCCTTGAGATGCGAAAGAACATCTTGTACAGGAGATTGAGAGCAGGGTGGTACAGAGCTGATGGGTCGATGTAAGCTGTTCTCCCCACATGCATCTTAGTATCTGAGTCCTGCCCTACTCATATAACACCTGCTACATTCTGTTTCAAGGTGCTTGGTGGCTATTTGAGTAAATGAAGGGAGAAGAGCTCTGACTAATTCTCTATTCATATTTATAATCTCACTTGTTACCCAAGTATCAAGGAATATAGCAAGACTGTGTGAAAAGCCTGAGTTTCTCCCATGTTGGTAAGGCTTTCAACTCCTTGTTGTTCTTTGAGCAGGGACTTGCTCTCATTTGGCCTTTCACACTTGGTGCTTTACAAGAGGAATAAGTAATAATGATGACAAACAAATGTCAGATGCAGACATCAAACTGCTCCTTTGTTTTTGCTTTCCATGAGACTGGGATATAATGTGTTAAATGAGATTCCATTCAAATGAGCTTCTTCCTAGCACTGTGACTGACGTTGGGTATGTCACTCGACCTCTACAGACCTTAGTTATTCCTCTAGGTCCATCTGTGTCATTAATAAGATCTACTAGACAGTGTTAATATCAAATGATCCATGTAATATGCAGCATAGAGACTGGTATTTAGTAAGCACAAATGACTCATGGCAACTGATTTTTGTATGTAAATAATTGTAATTAGTATTATTATGACAAAGTTGGGTGCCATACATAGACCAGAATAAAACAAAACCAGAGTGTTCTTCCTAGTTTGCCCTTGGTAGGCAAATAAGTTCTTTTTGTTTTTTATTTGAGGCTGGAGTACAAATGGGATTTTTCATGTTATGTGGCTTTTTATTTCATTGTATTTTGTGCTTGTTTTTAGCTTTCCTACCTCCATTTTATTTTCTTCTTAAGAGATTTTGTTTTGTTTTGCTTTCTCACAGGAGTGATTGGAGCAGATGTGAGTGGTCATGGCCTGATCTGTGAAGGGCAGCCAGTGTCGTCACGGCTGGCTGTCATCTGTGGAACGTCATCTTGTCACATGGGGGTGAGTATGCTAGGCACAAAGCAAAGCTACCTTGTGCAGTAGAGGCAGCCTAAGGAGAGATCTTGAGCCATTGGCTCCTTCATCCCCTCCACTCTTTCTGCCTCCTCCGCAGCCTGACTTAGATTTTGCCAGGTCATTTTCCAGGACCCAAGTTGTTAAAAAATATGAAAGGGTACTTGATGACTGCACTTGGGTCCCAAAGATGGCAAGATCATATCCAGGGATCTCTCCCCCTATCTAATTCTTCCCTACAAAGGGGTATGTGTTTTCCTTGGCCACTGAGCTCTCCCTCCATTAATATAAATCCATCTCCCTGGGAGCGTCCTGATGATCTATAGAATTAGGCTGCATATCATGACTTCAAAAGAACACTGATAAGCAATTTTCACTTTGTTAATTTTTTCTCATGAATTAGTGGAAAGGCTTTCTCCAAGATTGCAGTTAAAATTTAGTGCCTGCCCTAAAATTTATATCTTCTTTAAATGCATGAGTCTGAAAGCATTCCATTTCGATAAGTACCCATTTCTACCATATTTTTATTTAAAAGTCATTACTCTGTTAAACTGAGATGGACGACTCCTTGGAATTTTCCCAGATGAGTAAAACCAAGGGAGAAGGAGAAGGAGGAGGAAGAAGAAGAGAAGGATGAGGAGAACGGGGGGGGGGAGGAGGAAGAGGAGGAGGAGAAGGAGGAAATGAGCAGAGATGGAGTGGGATGCAGAGCCAAATCTCTGTGGCTTGGGAGGAATTGTGGGCTTTGAGAAGCTAAGTAACTCAGCCTTTTTTTTTTTAAATTAGTAAATGCTTTGGTTGAGTAAATACTCATGCATTCACTATTAACTGAATTCTCCTCTTGTGTTCTAGCTGTACTGAACTCTGGGAATAAAAGGATAGCATTACCCCACCCATAGATGAGACAGTTATAATAAATATTGCATTCCAGGGTCCTCAAATACAGATCCAGTGTGAAATTATGGTGCTGAGCATCTGCTACGTACCTGACACTTATTTTCACTTGTGGTCTCTCATGTCATATGAATGGGGATGTTAGCCCAGTTGGTTTCCAATCCCACATGGAGTCTCAGCTCTCTGCAAATACAGAATGTTCCAGCCCATGTCTCCTAACAGAAGGACTGAGGTGAGGCATAGTGCTTCTCCCTGAGTGAGACCTGCACAAGGCCTGTTCTTGACTACCAGTTCTGTTGTTGTTGAGCAGAAAACAGACAGGGACTGACTGAACTGGGAAGTTCCAGGGTTGTAGAAATCTTCCCAAGGTAACATTTGGCTTGGACTTTAAAGCACTGCATTTCATTGTATAGTTCTCTGAGCTCTAGGCAGTGTTTTGTGGAACATCCTTAACTGACTTTAAAAGTCTTACCTACTTCTGCCCTTCAGCATCCCTGTGCCAGAGCTTAGCTGTTATAGACAAAAAGACCCACAGAGGCTAAGTCTCCTTCCATCAGAAGTGTGGAACAGTAAGCCAGCCCAGCCTTCTTTGCCCTTAACTTGGGTCTGTATTTGTTCACTTGTCTTTACTGAACTGAGTTAAATGCATTTAAATCATCATCTATTTTCATTGGAACACATCTGATCGAGCTTCCTGAGTCTTAGTCTCAGGCATTTTACCCCATTCAGTTGAGACTTCCTTCTGAGCAGAAGCAATCATGCCCTACTTCTCAGTCCCACTGATCTCGCCATGGGATGTTGGTAGCTTTTTCTGTTTTGATAAATTAGGAAAATAAGGCATGGAAAAGTCTAGTGTTTTCCCCCAAGTTCACAAAGATGGTAATTTCTGGAACTAAGAATTCAAATTTTGCTCTGCCTGGCAAAGCTCCCACTTTTCAGGGCTGTGATACCATGCATGCTTATCACATGCCCATCATAGAACAGAGAGGCAATGGGCTTGCTGGTCACTGGATGCTCATGTCTCTTATGGTCCTGTGACCTGAGTGAGCACTTAACTTTCTCTATTCTTCAGATTCTTCATCCATCAAATAAAGGGCAAGGCTTCCTGTTCCATGGAAATGTTGGATAACATACATGATATTTGAATGTATCTTGTAATAGTAAACACTCAAATATAATAGGGATTATTAAAAGAACATTTCCCAGTGACATAAATGGCTCAGAAGGAACAACTGTTGAGACTTGAATAAATTTGATGGGCAGCTGCAGTTGGGTGCAGTGAATGGCGGTCGTAAAATGATAAAATGACAGTTTATTGTGTTGTGCTGGATTGAAAATACAGTCCCCACGCCCATCCTGCTTTGTACTTGAGAATGGGAAGGGACCTTCTAGCCAAGGAGATTAATCATCAGCCTTAATGCTATGTCACGAGGGAGACAGTGGTCATGCTGGCTTCAGAAAATACCTTTGATCTCCCTCAGGTGCTAGGAGCACAGCAAGCAGGCAACAATAACACCTTTGTGAGATCTAGCAGAGGCTCAGGTCTGAGGAAGCACTCCCAGGGAAGCTCAAGGACCCCTTTGTTGTGGTTCTGGCAAATAAATCCACCAACTGTCAGGGAAAATTCACCAAACAGAACACAGGAACCAAAGAGGCCTTGAGTTTGTCAAAAGTGGTTTTCAACATGATCTAAAGGATCGGCTTTTGCCCTTTCTGCTCACTACTAATGCTGCCAATTCAGTGATCAATTGACACAAAATTCCTGGTAGTATTTGCTTCATCTAGGTTGCCTCTTTCTGAGTTACTTCAAAATAACAAGAGAATAAATGAATAACCAAATAATTGAATGCTGTAAATACTCAGACGCTTCCTACTTCCAGGTTCCTGTTACCTCCAGGAATCAGGAAGAAAAGCCTGAAGTTGAACATAATCAGTCCTTTGATATTTTAGAAGATATAAGTATGGGCTGTACATTCATCTTCCTTCTGCATGATTTAATTAACAAGGGAAAATGCTGTTCTTTTCTTAACTTCATGAAAGCAGAGCTCCTTGCTCAGAGTTAATCACTACCAACTCTTTAAAATGCAAGATCACACACAGCTGGGGTGAGCCAGAGGCTGAAAAGTCACAGGGTCAGAGGGAGCTGATCTTGCCACTGCTCTAGCATCCCTTTTCAGGAGCTAAGTCAGGCTTGGCAGCTAGGCCTTCAGTTAGCTTGTTGGAGGGGGAGCCTCCACACATGGAGGAGTCTTGAAGGCTTGATGAGAGTTAGGAGTGTGAAGGGTGCTCCATCTCACAAGAATATAGAGACAGTAGTGCTCTGCCACTGAGTGGACATAAAGCCTCAAAGACAATGGCTCTTTTGCTGGCCTACCTACTAGGTAAATTTAAGTGAAATACTTCATCTGTCAGTGCCTCAGTTTCCTCATCTGTTAAATGTAGGCAGTAACATCTTCCCATTATTATGTTGAGAATTAAATCAGGTCATCTTTATGAATAATTTGGCATTATCACTGGCACAAAATAGCAGCTATGGTGTTACTATCAAAGATGACTCATTAAGGCTAGAATGTAATCCCTGTGGTAATGATTAGAATTAAAAGCATCAGAGCAGACTCCTATTTAATTTATTCAACATAGGAAATACTTATGAGAATGTATGTATGCAAGTTAGTAAGCATACACATTCCCCAGTTCTGTCAGCTGAGAGGGCCTAGAAACAAGATCCCCAGGAGCTAGTTGTTGCACATATGCCTGGTACTCAGATTGGGGTTCCTAATTCCCAAATCCAATAGAGAGAACCAGGAAACCTCAAAATGGTTGCTGCTAGGTGTAGAGCAGGAAATATATAGAAATAATAAAATGCCCGAGTCCATGTATTTTGTAAGAAAAGAGGTATATTTAACCCATAGTTCTAGAGGTTAGGGCATTGGCTTTGGTAAGGGCCTTCATGACAGGGACACCACATTGTGGATGGCTTCATGGAGAGACTGCTTGCCAGGCAGAAAGATCCTGTGGTAAAGCATAAAGCCAGAGGTGGAGAGCAGCTACTCTTGCTTTTCTCCTTTCCCCAGCTAAGACAGGCCTCCAGAATATTCTGTCTTGTCTCCTAGCCCCTCTCCTTTGCCCTTAGAAGAAGAGTGTGATCTCCCTCTGGAACCAGAGCACACCAAGAAGCACTTACACTGCACTCTTCTGTAGTGTGACCTCTATGTTGTTGGGAAAGACAGATGGAGCCTGTGGCCCTGGTGTCTCTGGACTCCCGCCAGAGTAAAGCCGTCTTCAGACCACACCATACTGGTAGAGCTCTGTTCTTTGGGTAGTGTCACTAATGGCACTTTGCAGCTGTCTCAGACCATTGTAGCGAAACCCTCCCCCACACACCCAAAGCAAAGGGCATCTAGGCTTAGAGGAGCCAAGGATGTTCAGCATCAGTGGAGAAAAGGGGAATGCAAATTAAGTCACAGCAAGGGCTGGGTAAATAGTTCAGTCAGTAAAGTGCTTGCCTTGCCCACATGAAAACCTGAGCAGTTCATCCCCAGAGCCTCCTGTAAACATGCCAGGCAAGCTGGAACATGCTTGTAATCCTAGCACTTGTGAAGAGAGACAAGAGGATCCCTGGGGTTTACTGGCCAGCTGGGCCTAACCTTATTGGTTAGCTTCAGTCCAATGGGAAATCATGTCCCAAAGGAGGTCGATGGTGTTCCTTAAGATGACACCTGATGTTGTCCTCTGGCCTCCCCACACATGGACATACACGTGTATCTCCTCACATATGCACGCACACACATGAATGCATACATACATGTGTACACATTTACACATATGAATCAATAAATTCCAATGAGATTCACTGCATGCTTAATAGAGTGATGAGAATGTGAGGAAGCTAGAACTCATGCACCACTGGTACGATTATGAAGTAGTACAACTAATTTGGAAAACAGTTTTTCAGTTTCTTAAACAGTTGTACCTGTGGTGTGATATAGCCATTTCTATCCTGTAAATGCTAGGCAGGGCTATCTGTCCCCATGATTCTGGAAGCTCACCAAGAACACTGTAAAGTCAGATGAAAGAAAGCCTCTCAGAAGGCCAGAAACAAAAGCCTCAACAGCTACTTGCCACCTAGCCTGTGCCCAGCTTCAACCAGAGACTGAGGCTTGCCTGAAACAGCTGTAGAAGCAGTGAGGGGGAAAAACAGGACAACCATCTTTCACGTCCCAGCTTATGAGCCCTGTTTGTTTTGGTTGGGGTGGTAGACCTGTTCTCCCATGGGCCCAGGGCAACAGATGAGGGTAGATTGTTCTAGAGGACACTCTTGGTGGAAGGAATTTAGTAACAGTGACAGTAACAGTTAATATTTATTACATTTTATCATAGTCTGTCAGGACATCTAGCCTCATAATAACTTTATACATCTATCAGAGGTATCTTACCAATATATAAGGATTGAAACCGAAGTTTAGCAATACAAGCTAGCTTCCTAAGGTCACATAGCTAGTAAATCTCTAGTTGAGCTTGCAACTCAGGCTGTGGAATTTTAGAGCTCCGACTCTGAGATCTTAGGGGAGAGTGAGATACAGCTGTGGGGGATGGGTTGGCTATGCACAAGCATATTTTGTGGGAATGAAGCAAGAGTGATCACAAGGCATATCTTTTCCAAAAGCCGATGAGAACTGCAGTTAGGACTGGATCATGTTGTACTACAGTGCTCCCATTTGCCCTTCTTCACAGCCTTCTAAATCACTGCCCCTCAAGAGGCCAGCAGCCTAATGATAACAATAAAAATAAACAGCATCACTTGACACCATTCGCCCATGAGAGGAGAGTATTCATAAGGCTCTTTGTTTAATCTTCCCTCTTTCTCTGCTGTTTCATGGTCAAGTACCAAATCTGGCTATTTGCAAACATACCGTCAACTTCCCAGTCATGACGGTGTTTTTGTATTCATGTAGAAGACTATGAAATGAAAAACACATTGATTTCCCTCCTTTCGCTATGTAATGGGTTAATGGTTCTGTGGCTGCTGAGGGGTATGTAGCAGTGATGGAAAGGTTTGTGCCTTTCTAGCAACTCAGTGGATTGGACTCCATGCTGAAGACAGCCACTGTGAAATCTGCACTGAGCACTGTGCATGCTGCCAAATGCTGTGACACACATGAAATCACTGGGTCCCATATGGCTTTAACTCAGAAGACTTAATAATCTGCCTTGTTACCCTCATTTCCCGCTTCCCCCTTCTCCCACTCAGTTGGAAATGCACAAACTCCAATTGCCTGCTTTTTCATATGTAAATTTAATTTTTTTTTTTTTTGCCCCAAGAAGCAGCTCAAGTAATGTCTACTTTTCCACTTAGATCCCAAGAAAAGCCAAGGATCCAAAAAGAACTTAAGTTTTTGAGAAATCAATGCTGCAGCATAAGTTTGAAAGCCCCTTCCCTTCCCATTGAACCGCCAGTGTCCCCCTCCAACCAACAGGACAAACAGTTCAAATGGGAACATTAAGTGGACATTTTGGCTGTGGTCCTAAGGATTTAGGATCTTTTCAGCTAAAAAAGAACTAGGTCTTAAATCATCCAGAAGTGAAAGTTACTCTGATGCTGTCATGGATTTTTAAAACTTTTATAGACTTAAGTTTAGTGATGTTGGAGTAAAAGAAAGATTTAGTGCCCGTTCTTTAGGCTATACTCTCTTTGGAAATGACACCATCATGTGGTTCTTATTACATGGGTGGTGGTAAAAGGATATCACCGCACCATGCATTTTGAATTATTTGCTTTTAGCATTATATGTAGTACATAGTAGATGTCCAGTAAGCATTGGATGGATACATGAACAGTATAGACTAAAAATCCAAGGTATTAACATTAAAGGTTTGCTGAGGAACAGATCACACCTTACCAGTTTGATGTCTCTGGTTTGGTTGAGGCTGTGCAGCCAAAGAAGCATGTTAAGTGGTCAGTCTTGGTAAGACTGCCTGCTCCCCTTCATGACCAACCCTCTCCACATAACACAGCAGCCTTGATCAGTCAGTCTAGTCACACAACTCTGTCACCATCGGGACTGAGCTGTTCACTGAATTTTGCCTCAAAGCAAGCCAAAAACAAATATGTTGAAGTATCAGTCACCTCCAATTGCCAAAACAGTGTTGGACTGGATTTTTCAACCAGTGGTTTTGTTTTATATGGAGCCATGAAAAGAATTAGCCCTGTAACTGTGGGAAGCCTTTGAATGAAGGATCTCCTGGCCAGGTGTTTCCTGACATCGACTGGACAGGCCTTTCATGACGCATGTACCTATCATCTGACTACAAGATAAAATTAACCGAATGGCTCCCCAGGTTTCCTTGTAACTTCTGACTGTGTGATTTGTTATACTCTCAGAAGACACAGCTAGGGTTTTCTAGAATCAGACATGACCCGTGAAAAGCAAGGAAAAGCCATAGCAGGAATGGGCAGGTATTTTTATATAGGAGTTTAATTTTCTGTGGCGTGCAGGACACTAATTTATACTCTGATTGCTCCATAGTGAAGGAAGTCTTGAAGACTAAATCAGAAGGCTTTATTTCTGCTGGAATGCCCTGGACAATTGTAAATCCTAGCTGGGCATAGGTGACTCGGTGATCCGGGGTACTTTCCCACTTCTTACCCATCTGGTATCCCCCACCTGTGTTCCATGTTCTAGAAGGTGCATCCATAAACTCTTATCTAAATTTTTGGGCCTGAATATGTTTAAGAATAAAGAATAGACTTTTTAGTTACCATCATATATGACCAAATCAATCATTAAACACCTTTAATATTTGTAATGGTAAAGATGGAAGAAATATACTAGATCTACATTTACTCTTCTTGAAAAGAGAATATTCTTTGCCATTTACCATCTTTATGCTGCACTCTTATTAAGCACTCACAACGTTATTTGTTACTCCCAGCAAACTCTGTGGAGTGTTTATTATTTTATTATGATGACACCATTCATAAGAAGAAAATAAGTCTCAGAGACAGAGGAAAAGCAAGAACTGAGGTTCAACCAAAGCCTAGGGACCCTGGGGCCCATGTTCTTAGTCACCACACTGTCTCTGGTGTGTTTTCCCCACGGTTCTGGCCCAGGTGTCTTCATCCACAAAGCTTTCTTCCCTTCTTGCACCATGTTTTGGTTGGTTGTGCCTGCCCTAGTCCTACAGCACTCAAGTCCTGCAGATGTATCATTCTCTGCTTTCCCAACAAGCTAGAACTCCTTGACCAGTTGGAGAAATGCCTACCTCACTGTGTTTGGGCCATTTACAAGAACTAACACATAACTTTAAATTAAGTAAACACAAAGAGATACAGTAATGGATAACAATTGGTATCCCTAGAGAATTGGATAATAAACATCAAATCATAAGCTCAAGAATATAAAATCTAGATCTGAAAAAGAAAAATAAATACTCAAAGAAGGGTGCTTAGTTTTGATTGTGATTTGTATAGAATAAGAATTTGTTGGACAACATGTCAAAGATGTGCAAGGAGTCTCCTTATACTTAAGAATAATAGCCAGGCGTGGTGGCGCACACTTTTAATCCCAGCACTCAGAAGGCAGAGGCAGGTGGATCTCTGTGAGTTCAAGGCCAGCCTGGTCTACACAGTGAGTTCCAGGACAGCTGGGGCTACAGGGAGACCCTGTCTCAAAAAGACCAATAATAATAATAATAATAATAATAATAATAGCTAGAATCAATGGATATTACCATATGCCAATTTCTTTCCTAGGCAGTCTGTATATAGCATTTCTAATTATAGCAAATATATGAGAGTGACTTTAGGGTCCTTGAATGAACAAAACATTGACAGCTCTATAAGAAAAGAAAAGTTACCATGTTTACTTTTTCATAAGAATAAAGGGCAATACTAATATATTCAGATTATACAGAAGTGAAACATCATTAGGGGTGGTTAGCATAATAAAATACCCAATAGACTACATTTCCCCGTCTAAGACAGAATGGATTTGAAGTCAGAGAAACTATAGGTGTATGTGGTCTTTTAAATTCATTCTTTGAAAGAGAACATGCTCCTCGATATCCACTCCTGTCTTGAGGACCAAATCCAGCTTTGAGGTATATTTTGAAAATCTGCTGAAACATGGAAGGAACCACATAATCCATAAAGAGAAAGTGGACCCCATGAGCAAAGCCGGAGTGACTGAGGGCTGGAGCTGCTCTTGGAGGATGACTCCACTATTTCTTACCTATGGGGGTTTCTGCTTATAAAGGACTAACTTTTTCTTTGTGATTTCATGTGTGTGAAGTACCTCATGGAATTTGATACTCAGAATGAAGTATGATAAGCCTCAGAGCAAGTGATGTTTTTCTTTCTATTTTTTAACCCCCAAACAAGGCTCAAAGGAACTGAGTGATTAATCCCATGTCCCACAGCTAATAAGTGAGGCATAATTCAGGTACCTATCTAAGCAAAACCCCTAAGCCATTTTCATTGCATCCTAAGTTGGTTCATCTTTATTTGCTTAAATTCCAAGGATCCTACAGATGATCAGAGTCTAGTTTGTTACAGGAAAGATTCCTGGTTCCCTGTCAGTAATTGTCACTGTCTCCAAATTCCCTATTGAGCTGCAAGCCAGTACTACTCAGTTAATGTACACAAAAATAAAGTAAAATAAAAGACCTGAGAAACTCTAGCCCTATCCCACAGGGCTGATTTAGGAGGATTTTCTGGAAAGCATTAGATATGAACCTGTCCTTTTATTTTACTTTATTTATTTACTTATTAGTGCTGAAGATAATACCCAGGGCTTTGTATATGATCAGCATGTGCTCTACCACAGAACCACACCCTGAGTTACAGAAACTCTAATTCTAATGTGTACCCAGGCAGTTCTAATAGATGGTTTTAAAAAATGTATCAAGTGTCATCAGAGTAGCAATTGTATCTTTCTATCATCTTGTCAGTGGCTAGCAGAGGACCTTTTACATAGATGATAGCCTGAACACAAAATTAGTGCAAAAATGAAAGAAATCAAGATGTTGATGGGTTTGGGGAACACTATGGTGGTGTCTTGAATCTCTCTTCCTTCCAAGAAGATGTCCTTTGGTAGGCTTTAATCCAGCTGTTCTGAAGAGCTGTGACTTGGATAGAGTGTCTGGTAGAATCTGCCAGCAATTAGAGACTGTGGAATTTTTATTTTCTCTTGAATAGTGAGAGACCCTGTTTGTAGCTCTCTACAGACAAACCCAGAAACCAAAAGTGCAGATGTACCAGGGCACAACAGGAAACCACAAAAGCCTAACATCTTTCTGTGTAAATAAGAAATTAGAGTTTGCTTTTGAACCCATAGTGCTGAGCAGAGGACAGTGCTTAATCCAGCTTTCTGCCCAGCTCTTGTTTGAGCACAGATAAAAGACCATGCCTGTGGCGTTACTATGCCAATATTACAATTACCTGAATAAAGGAGGCTGACTTTTAAGTTAGTTTTCAGAAGATACTCATTCCCCTAGATATCTCCTGAGCCATCTGTGCTCTGGAACTGAGTCTGGAACTGTGTCTGGATCTGTGTGCTTGAGGCAGACTTCACCCGTGATTTTATTCAAAATGGTTTCTCCAGCTTCAGTTGGGGAAGTACAAGTTTGGATCCACCCTTATCAGCAAACATTCTTTCTCAGATTGAAGCTCCTAGGATACAAGATCAGGTACCCTGGTCACAAGACACAAGAGCACAGGGTTTTGCCAGGATTAATGAAGAATCACTAATCCAGATTATGTCTATATTATGAAAGTCATTCCTACACATGCCACTGGGAAAAAGCACTTAAAAATGTTTGTGTTTACAATCTTACAGAGTCTTACAAGCTCCTGGAACCTTGCTCCTATGAACCTACAGCAATGCTGTCAGCATCTATAAGACCCAGGCAAACTCAGTTAGACAAAAACCCAGCATAGAACTGTGGAAATGGACAGCAGGCCTCAACCTTAGCCAAAAAAAAAAACTGTTAGCAGCTGATTACTGCTGGGTAAGGGAAACTTGATCTTCTTTAAGGGAGAGAGTCTAGATTTAAGGCTGACTAGACCCTAGTAGATGAACTTGCACTGAGGGTCATCTGGGTACACTAACTTGATTTGATAGACCTTAACATATATAAGAGAATACATGTAATCCAGTGGGAGAATTATATGGAGTACAGATAAGGGAGGGTGTACAAAGATGATTAAGATGTTCTGCATAAAATACACAAAAATTCAATTAAAAATATACATTAAGCCAGGCGTGGTGGCACACGCCTTTAATCCCAGCACCAGGGAGGCAGAGGCAGGTGGATCTCTGTGAGTTTGAGGTCAGCCTGGTCTCCATAGCAAATCCAGGCCAGCTGGGGCTACAGGGAGACCCTGTCTCAAAAAGACATATATATCAGAAAAATCAACTACCTAACCTCTAAAAAAGAGTGCTTGTTTTGATCCTCTTGAGCAAGCTTCTTTTCTAATGTTTGGGACACAGGTGCAGTTTGGATTTGAAAGCATTAATTGGTCTCCCCAGATCTCACTGAAGTGATATTTGAAACCCCACCTTCCTCCACAAAGTAATATTAATCCACATATTTCCATTGATAACCCTCTCTCATATATAGCATCTCAGAACCTTTGGGTTCAGGTGCATAGTGGGGGAGACTTGACAATGATTATCATGCTTTGTGTTTCCCTGATGCCTATAAACTCACTTGATTATTCCTGCCATAAGGAGAAAAAATTAATATAATATAACAGATTGTCATCATTTTGAGATAAGGAAAATGTCTGGAGAAAGGACATGGGGTTTTATGGGCAAGTAGGAAGACCTATGTTCAAATCCAGAGTGCCTAAACTTTCTTACTGGAGTTGCCTTCTTTGCTTCGGCACTACTGTGAGCCAGACATAGGACACATAATGGTGAGCAGTAGCCATAGATGGCAGCTATAGTCCAGTGGAGGAGATGGATATCAAGCAAATAATCAGAAACATGTGTAATTTTAAATTATGTGAACTGCTTTGCTTCCCTGCCCTGCTAGAGGAAGTAGAAATTGACATAATCATATTGAAAAATACTTAAACGTTATCAGTTCTATCCCTAGGTAAGTCCCTGGGGGCAAACTATTTCACTTGTGTACCAGTGTGTGCTTAGAGCGTAGTATAAGAGTAAGCATAGCCTCCTGTATCTTAAAAGCCTCAACTTAAATGTCCATCAGTAGTAAAATATATGACTAAACTATTTTATATTAACACATTGCTATACCTGTTTAAATGAAGAAATTCATCTGCATATAACATAAATTAATTACCCAGGCATGGTGGTACACACCTTTAATCCCAGCACTCAGGAGGCAGAGGCAGATGGATCTCTGTGAAATCAAGGTCAGCCTGGTCTACATGTGAGTTTCAGGCCTGCTGGCACTATAGGGAGATGCTGTCTCAAAACAATAAAAACACCAAAAAGTGATAATAATAATTGATCAAACATTTAAAAATAAACACAAAGAAGAAATGAAAGAAATACGTACAGAATTATCCCGTTCACAGAAGTTCTAAAAGAAGTATAAACAGATGATACATTTCAAGGATTTACTATAAGCCTAGAAAGACAAAGGGACAATTGCCATAGTTATTAAAACCTTGGTGAATTCTATGGTTTGGGGGTGCTGGCTGTAGTGGGGATACATGCCTTCAGGTGGGGTCTAGGGTATTTAATATTTATTGATTAAAGACATATAAGTACTTATCAGTTTGTAAAATGCCTCTGTGTGTTTCATGCCCTCCTTTGAGTGTGATATGTGTGCTGTACCCACCATGAGAGCATTGATCCACACACCTGGTAGTTGGCAGTATTGGGAAGAGCTGTCTGTATGTCATGGTGCTTGAAATAAGGGACTGAGTAGGTGGCTAAGCAGACTCCTGTGTGGCACTGGCTGGCAATGGAGAGAAAAATGGAAGAGAGCAGAGCTGAAGATGGAGGGAAATTGGAAGCCTTGGTATGGGGCTGGAGTGAAGGCTGGAATAAGTCAGCTGGAGAAGCAGAGAGGCCAATATGGATGGGATTATAAACTCCTGTAGAGGCTTGTGATCAGCCATGTGAACCGAAAGGCTTTAAACACAGTGGATAACATCTGGGTCTATAGAGGATGTAAATAGTTGCCATTTGCAGAATAGATTGGAGAGACACTAGAGCAAATGAGAGAACAGATAGAGGAGTGTGGGAGTTGAGGTGTGAGGGTGTCAAGGTAGCTTGCCTTGGATTATGGCAGGAAACAGATGAGAGATGTGTACAAGAGCAAATCTATAGCTCTTTTGGCAGCAAAAATGCCAGGGTTACAGAGTGGAGGCAGCTGTGTGGCCCAGCCTCTGGCATCAAACAAGAGCACAGATAGTTGAGAAGAGAGCAGGCAGTGGGCTTTCGGCTTTTCCTGGGGCAGATTGAGTTTGTGGGAGACAGATTTTCTCATAACACCATCTGCTAGGTTTTTATATAAAAAGTTTCGTGTTTTGCCCTTGACATGTAACAAGATCCTCCCAAGAAACAGCCAATTGGACACAATATTGCTTCTGTGGCCATCCTGCCCCAGTACCTAACCTGAATCTAATGATGAGGAAATGTCAGAAGCCCAAACTGAGGGAGCCTCTCAAAATTAGCCTGCCTCTTCACTTTAAAAACAGGTCAGAAGCTGGAGAGATGGCTCAGTGGTAAGAGCACTGGCTGCTCTTCCAGGCTAAGAGCATATGGGGGCTACCAACCATTCATAACTCCAGTTCCAGAGCATCTAATGCCCTCTTCTGGCCTCTGCAGGCTTTGCACGACAAGGGTGCACTTACATACATGCAGGCAAAACACTCGTACACATAAAATAAAAGTCAATAATTCTTTTAAAAAACAAGGTCAAAAAAGATAAATATAGATTCATAAAGAATTCCAGAGTGAAGGAAGTCAAAGAGGTGGGACAACTGAAGGACACATCAGATTGTGTCCTGGACCACAGAAGCTTGTTTTATTCTTTTTTAAAAAGATTTTATTATTTTTATTTTATGTGTATGAGTGCATTGCCTGTGTGTGCATAAGTGCACCCGTGTCATGCAGTGCCCGAGGAGGTCAGAAGAAGGTGTCATATCCCCTGGAACTGGATTTACAAACATTTGTTAGCCACCATGTGGGTGCTGGTAATTGAACCTGGGTTCTCTACAAGAGCAGTCAGTGCTCTTAACCACTAAGCCATCTCTCCAGCCCCTAAGAAAATTGTTTTATTCTTTGCTGCTAATATAAAAGACATTTAATGCATAGTTGATAATGATTTAATAAGGTCTGTACATTAGACTATAGAAGTGTACCAATGCTTAGTTCTTGACAGGATAATTGTATTGTGTTTATATGTGAGATTATCCTGTATTTATAAAATTCTTTTAGCTGCAACTCACTCTCAAATGACTCAGAAAAAAAATGATACAGTATATATGTGTGTACTTATGTTCATGTGTGTATTCATGCATGTGTATGTGCAGGCATGCATGTGCATGTCTGGCTGCATATGTGTACTTGCATGTGTGCATATGCATGCCTGTGTGTGTGCTTGTGTGCCACATGGACAGCATGCTTAAGGATATATAGAAATTTCTTATACAGTTTTTGCACCCTTTCTAAACCTCTGAAATCATTGTTAAACAAAACCTTTTTAAAATCAAAAGGAAAAAAGAGGAGAGGGAGGAAGGTAGAGTGAGAGGAAGGGGAGAAGGAATGAGGAAGCCATGTGAAGGTCAGGCCTGTGTTTGCTCTAATCATTGGGGAAAGTTAATATGTCACTTCTTATACCCCATTCAAAATCCCACTTGAGCTTTTGTTTTAGAATTCACCATATGGAATAGTATTATATAATTTGAACTACCTTTTTTTTTCCAGTAATTAAAGTTATATAACTTATCATACTTTTCTTCTAACTCTGGAAGCCAGGAAGTTGAGGTTGTTGTGTTGCTGTAACAAATTGTCATAAACTTAAGTGGTTCAAACCAACACATTCTTACATTTTTGTGCTTCTAGAGGATAAAAGTCTACCACTGGTTTCACTAAACAGAGATCAAGTTCTGTGACCATCGCCTGTCATCTGTACTCATAGACCTCTCTGCTCCTCTAAAAAGATAAGTTATAGCTGTATTTAAGACTTACCCATTAGACCAGGATTAACTATCCATTTCAAGAATCTTAACTACATTTGCAAGATTTTATTTTTCTTTTGCAAGTTAGCAATCACGACTAACGAGAGAGCTAGGTGGTCTGGTCTGTGTGGTTCAGGTGCTCCATGAAGGCTTTGGTAAGGCAGAAATAACTGTGATATTTTGGTTAGGGAAAATGTACTCTAAGCACAGAGGACAGTCAAAGTGGTATAGATCTGATCATCTGTAAGTTTTGTCTTTTTTCTTCCTTAATTTTATTTTTTTCCTTTTTAAAGATCTATTTATATTATTTTTATTTATGTGTAGTTATCTGTGTGAGTGTATGTATGCCACATGTCTGCTGGTACCTGGAGAGGCCAGAAAAGGGCATCAGATCCTCTGGTACTGGGATTACAGGTGGTTGTGAGCTACTCAGCTTGGGTGCTAGGGACCAGAACCAGGTCCTCTGCAACAGCAGCCAGTACTCTTAACCACTGAGTCATCTCTCCAGCCTCTGTATATTTCTTGTTGCTGATTTTTGTCTAATTGTTTTGCCATCGCCTCCAGTATTATGTTGAATAGTTACACTTATAAAATGTTTTTCCATCTTAACAGGGATTGTGATTAAAAATTCTTCAGTGAGTATGATATTTGCTGGAGATTATGTGAGCAACTGTATAGTCTTTATGAAATAGAGGAGATGATCTTCTGTAGCACTTAGAGCAGATGATAAGTAAGCCATCCTTGAAAAGCACTGAGGAGTCTACTCCTGGACAGCTGTACTCCATGGCTGCAGAGCTCTATCATAGCCCGTCAACCTCTCTAGAGCAAGGTCTGTTGATCCTCTTTCATCCCCAGTGTCCGGCATAGGTCCTTGGACTTAGGCATTTGATATATATTGAATGAATGAAGGGAAGGCACTTGGTAATTTTTTGTTGAAAGCTAGTAAATTCTTTTCCAAAGCAAACCCAAACCCAGCTCATCCCAGTCTCTCATTCAGCAAGTTGAGGGGATACTGCTGTTCCTGCTTCCATCCACCACCTGGCATGGCCCTTTAGTTATGTGACATTAAGGGATGAATGAATGGTTCAATCAGAACTTTCTGCTGCCAGCTATTCAACGTAGCTGCTAAAGATTCTGAACTCTATCTGAACTGAAGCCAGGTTAAAGATGATTTAATCAGGGCAGAAATAAAATATTCTCTTTAATGGAATAATTGCTTATTTAATTTTCTGCTTAAACTTGGCCATTCATCTCATGCCGTAGTCTCAATTTATATATGCTGTCTTGAAGTAATAAAACCGATTATTCTGAATGAAGACAAAAGGACTCATAAATAATTATCTAGTATGGGACTAGAAGGCTCCAAATTCTGGTATTGGTTGGAAACGGGTTGAATATGGTACCACACTTGAAGTTTACTTGCAAAAGGACAGTGTTGAACACTGAGGAAGGATGTTTGTATATTTACTGGGATATAAATGAAGAAGGCTGGTTATGATAAAACAAGCAACGTAAGAACATTGTAGTTGTTTTCAGTGCTTTATGATGTCTCTAATTTGTATGTATCTCACTTCAAAAGGTATTTCATGGAGTAAATTAGTTTTTATAATACCCAATGTTCGAAGGTTTGATTGCTTTCTTCTGACTTAGAACTCCCTGCCTATTGCACAGGAAAGGTTAACTCATTCTGTCGTCACAGCTTTGCTCACCTCTTTTCCACCACGTATGCTGTCTATGCCAGCCACACATCACAAGGCACTATAGCATTCTTCCAACTTAGAGTTTTAAAAAAGAAAACAGAGACCGGATCATTTGTACATTGTTTAAGTATTGTAAAGCTTATCTTGAAAGCAACTCTAGACATGTAAAATAGAGGTAGAAAAAGTTATAAGTGAAGGTCTAAGGGAAGAGGGCAGGACTGGCAACTGTGTCTGAGACAGTAAAACAAAAGTTAGGTGACTTTGATCCACCAAAGGAAAGGAAATGAGTTGTAGGTCCCAGATCAAGGTGTCAGCTGTGGGTGGATACCTTAAAAGGAACCCCATTCAAAAAGATCTACTGGAGGACAAGAGTCATTCCCCAAAGAGGGAATGATTCCCATTTCATCCTATAAAACTACAAGATAAGCCCAAATGTGGTAGTTTATAATCCCAATACATGTAAGGTGGATACACTGTTAAGTTCCAAGTCAGCCCTATCTCAAAAAGCCAGAAAGGAAAAAAAAAAAAAATCCTACACCATGCTGTAATGTTTCCCCTTCAAAGAGGCAGAAGAAAGGGTACAATTCTCTCTTGAGCCTTCTCTCCTACTCCCTCATTTCTTAGTAGCTGTTGGTATGTCACTGCCCCCTCCCGTTCTTTTTAGAGCGCAGTCAGACATTTATATAAACTTATCCATAAAATAACATGAGAATCTGAGTCAGTCACTGGTGAGCTTCCTGTCACCAAACCCAAGGGTAGGACTCACCCTAGGGGTCTGTATACATCATCAGGCACAGTTGAGCCCTTTGGCCTTCTAGAACCCTCTTGGCACTTCTCACTTACTGGCTTGCTTGGCCTCATCATCTGACTCCACAGTGCACATTTTCCCTTCAAGCCCCTTCCACGACCCCTCCGTCTCTGGCGACCTCAGTAGGACTATGCTCTGGAAGGGTCCCTATGGGCTGTGCCTCCCCAGGCGGCCTCTCCCTCTACCTCAAGATTAACACAGACAAAAGCTTACTCAGCAGCTCTTTCTAGCTGTCTAATAAACTCCTAAAGTTTGATGTGTCAAAAACCTAATTCCTCTCACCTCCTCGAGTCTCTTCCTCTACTGTCTTTCTAGAATAGTGAAAAATGATTCTAATGGTAGACATGGTTGTACACACTTGTAATCCAAGTACTAGGGAGGTGAGGCAGGAGAATCGTTATGTGTAAGGTAAGTCTGGGCCTCGTAGTGAAACCCTGCTCATCACACCGTCCTGTAGCCCCTGTGCAGAAAAGAACAATTCTATGCTTGCAGTTTCCCTGGTCCAAACACCCTGAAAACAACCACAACCTCGCTCTCTCACATCCTACTGCAACCCATTACTAAATCCTGTCAGGTCTACCAGTAAGATGTACTCAGAATCCAACCCTTGTGGACTAGCCAGGTCTAAACTGTGGTGTCTCTTGACTCAGCTCTATTTTTCATCCTGATTCCTGACAGCTTTTTCTTATTGCAGTTGTCCTCTTTAAAGCATAACTCCAATGATGGTGGTTCTATGCTCAGAGCCATGCAGTAGTTTCTCGTTTCATGAAAAGTTAGTCATTGACCTATATACAAATGGCCAAACAGACCCTAAAACATCTGGCACTCTTACCGTCCTCAACTCTTATCACTTCTGTTCCTCCTCACTCCAGATCTGGAGGGTTATGAGTGTGGCTTACTGATCTCTACATCCCTGAGGCCTAGTATGTATTCAGCATACTATAAAATGGCAAGAATGCACAAAATCACACTCTGCTCTGTTGAGTTAATACAGTCAATGAATCATTGTATAATTGCTCTGAGACACGAATTTCAAAATATTTACTCTTATTCTTATATTGAGCCCAATAATAGTAGCAGACTGGTCCTTATTTCTTCTTTATTAGCACTTAAAGGATCTTATGGACTATCATGCATTATGTTTAGCAGCTACCTCTGTCACAGCTACCTCTGTCACAATGGAGTAATTCAGCTATGGCAGTGGCCATCCATTTGTGGAGCCAGCAGAATGGAGACGCAAGAGGAGCTTTGAAGGTGACCCAGTTCAGTATTCTCACTTGCAAGTGACAAACTGGATTTCACTAGTACCTCATCCGGCCCTTGACACAGAGTTGGCATTCATTGAATTCCTAATGAAGCACTCAGGTCTACAGAGGGGTAAGCCCTAGAAAAGCGTGATTTGTTATCTTGAAGGCTTTCCATGCTTGAGTATCCAAAGGACCCTGCCATTCTGTAATGCCACAAACATACTCTGGTACCGTAATGTTCCAGTGCTGGCCTTGATCTGAAACAGGGAGGAAGGAGGGTCTGGGGAAAATGTGGAAGGGCTTCTTCACCCCAGTGAGGATCCATCCTATAGAATCTCTTCACTGCACTGAGGCCAGTTTGTTCTCATATCCTTTAATGCTTTGTAACTGTAGTTGCTTTCTTTTGAGCAGATCAGCACTTTAAATGAATGAGGTGCTGTCTGGGACATCACTCTGCAAGAGATCATCAGATGATGACTTTGAAGAAATATAAGGGTATTTCTGGATTCTCTCAAATCATAGGCAGTACTTTTCAATATTAAATGTTCAACAGAAAACCCACTGACCTAAGAGAGAAAAAGAAAGCCTTTAGTTTTGACATTGATACTTTGTAGGGGAACTTGAGTGATTCATTTGATTTTGCAGAGCCTCCACCTGTTCATCAAAAAAAAAAAAAAAAGATCCTCCTGTTTTCTTGAGGTCTCTCAGAGGGCCAGTGATGTGGCTAAGAAGAGGGACCTTCAATGGGCATACACTGATGTGGGACATTTACTCAGTGGAAGATCGTTGGCCTTGACCACTTGCCCACAAGCCTTCTCCAGGGTTTGGGATCAGGTTGATGCTCTGAACAGTTCAGCTCTGTGCAGTAATCCTCACCAAGATCTCCAGAGCAGAAGATCTTGTAGATAAAGAACAGTTAAGCCAGAGGGGTCAAGGAGAGAGTCTACATTCAAATGCAGGCCCTCAAGACAAGCTATGCCATTTGTGAGAGGAGAGATGAAGAGTATAGCCAGGTGTTTAGATTAACTGAATCTAGGCAGTAGCAGATCTGGAGCACCTGGCTGTGACGCTTTCCTCTTTGAAGTATCCAAGGTTCATCATTTAGGCTTTTGTGCCAGTGTCAGATGGCTGGTTTAAAAGCCAAGGTCATATCAGCAGTTTGGTACATTCAAAGCATGAAGAGGCAGAAGGTGATAGAAAATGGGCTCAGTGGTTAAGAGCACTTGCTGCTCCTCCAGAAGACCCTAGTTCAGTTCCTAGCACCTGTGTCAGGAGGCTTGCAGTTCCCTATAACTCCAGCTCTAGGGGAATCAAACACCACCTTCTGACTTCTATGGACACCTGAAAGCAGGTAGGCATAGCATGCACACACATACACACACGTGCACGTGTGCACACACACACATGTAAATAAATCTTTTTTAAATTTACTTTTTTATGTGTATGAGTATTTTGCCTACATGTATCTAAGTGCACAGTGTGTGTATAATGCCTGAAAAGACCAGAGGAGGATATCAGATCCCCTGGAACTAGAGTTACGAGGATGGCAGTTAGCCACCATGTGGGTGCTGGGAACCAAACCCAGGTCTTCTGCAAGAGCAGTCAGTGCTCTTAATCATTGAATCATGTCTCCAGCCACTTTAAAAAAAATCATTTTTCAAAGGTGATGGAAAAGATGGATTTGGGAAGAATGATGGACAGAATGAAGTAAAGCAACGAAGGAATTTCAGCAGAAACTTACTTTAGGCGAAGCCTCTTTTGTTCTGACTTAGCGAAAAAGAAAAAAGAAACTATATATAGTACCATACACAACCTGTAACCACAAGAACAGTCAGGCAGCTGAAAATATGTGTGTGTGTGTGTGTATGTGTGTGTGTGTGTGTGTATTCGTATGCTACATATGTGTGTGAGTATATTATATATGTATGTGTGTGAATTCTATATATGTGTGCATGTAATATATCTGCATATATATACATATGTGTATATATTATTTCTCTCTCTCTCTATATATATATATACACACACCACACACACACATACACACATACACACACACACACACACACACACACACACACACACACACAGCAATTCCCAGTCTTCCACCCTTCAGAGTCTGCCCAATTCCTGCCCTTCTGCTAACAGGGTAATATTTTATCCTGTCTAAAAAGTCTGAAATCACAATTAAATGAGATAATACAAATAAAACCAAGAGTCAATCACACATTGGTGTGATTGATTTTTCTTATATTTTGCATATATTGCAGCCAGAATATGATTTCTCCTTCGATCTTTCTTTGTGCTAAGAACATATACCTCTGGTAAGGTGCTTAGCTGAGTTTCTTGCCATTCTTGAGTTTACTGGCAGACATCCCAATTCTGTTGAAAACTAGAACAAGGAAGGACAGTATATTTTTCGTCTGTTTCCTTAAGGTCTGATAGATAGGTACTCAGGTACTCAGGTGTTTGCTGAAGAATAGTGATGTGTCTCTGTTCTGGCTAATTTTGATTTTCAATAAGCTCCAGGTTCCTGCTGGTCCTGCTCTACTGCCCCTTATCAGGCAACTGTTCTTTCAGAAACGAAGACAGTTGCTTTGCATATAAGAGTTCAGTTAATGGCCCTGAAACCCTAGGAGACAGCTGTTATGTAAACTCTCATGGGATGAATAGGGAGCATCAATTAATGCACATGCCATGAATGTAAACATTGGGTATCTTTTTACATCAACCCATTAGAGACACAAATTGAAAACTGAGCAGTCTTCATGGTCCACCATGAGAAATGAGACCCAGATTTCTTCCACCCAAACCAACTTAGATCTTTAGCTACTCCCTCCCCTCCAGAGGCACCTTTGTTGTTTACATCTTACCAGGATTAACCAGACTAGTCTGTACTTTGAACTAAGACCAAAAAAAAATGTGGATTAAACATTTCCTAGTAAAATAACAGAAAATGAAATAATTGGTGCATGGCAGGACTGTCGTGAAAACTGAAGAGAGGGCTGGAGCAGCAGCACATGCCAGCTTTCTAACATGCCTCTAGTTTTCTTGAACATCCTGGCAGAAAACTATTCCTGTCTTCTGCATGGAAGAAAGTCAATATTCAGCAGGTGTTATGATTTGCTGCAAGTAGCTGTGATTCCTAATGACCAACCCAGAGCCCTCTCTTCCTGCCCTATGGGCTAAGGAAGCAGTCTCACTGATTACCACCCTCAGGAACCAGCTCTCCGTTCTGGGTCTGGAGGGTTGTTCCCTCCTGCCAGGGCCCAACACTTGGTCATTTCACCATCCTATCAGTCAGGCAGTAAGGTAGAAAAATAGCTCCTACTCTTGACCCTGACATCTATTCATTAGGTGAGAACCAAATTCTCAAATTGCTAGCCCAATGGCAAGTCAGCCTATATCACATGCAGAGGTTATCAGTACATGGGATTCTCTGGAATTCACATGTCCTAAAAGCCAGGCTGGCTCCCCAGAACTAACTGCCATGTGATGAGTGCAGAGAGAGAGGAGAGAGGAAAGTCTATAGATCTGAAATGGGGCTTGCTCAGTCATTAAGACTCTCCCCTGCAGGGCCCTCACCCTTGCTGGGGGTCTGTGGCCCTTCCCTGGTAACCCACAGAAAAAGATAAAAGTCCAAAAAGAGCTAACTCTGTGAAGCCCCTTATGTCCTTCGATTCTGTGGTTCCTAAGTTGCTGAGCAGCAGCCATTTACAGTAGGAAGGTTGTGAAGTCGGATGGATCCAGATCAAATCCGTGTCCTGTCACATGACATTTGTGTGACCATGAACAAGGTTATGAGCTCGGTGAGCCACAGTTTCTTCATCTGCAAACTAGAGGAAATGCCAGAATTACCATGGTGATTACAGACGAGAATGCACAAAACAGTGTGTTGTAACTGTTTGGCAAATGTTAGTAACCCTCCCTCCATTCCCACCGTGTGCCTTTGTAATCCCTTCTTATTAAAAATAAGAGCAATTATCATCTAGGGTTTGCAAACTGAATGCAGATTAATAACGTGCAGTTTCCATTTATACCACCCTCACAGGACTGTGCTGCTGTCCTACATCTTGCCATATATTTTACTGACAGTTGTTTTCTTCCCTTTTCTTTTCTACTAAGGAAGTCCAGATGGGCCCCAGTACTTTCTCATACCCTGGATTGCCTCCTCCAAGGGTTAAAGTCAGGCCTGCTTCACATCCAGATGATCTATTCATAACAAAAAAGCTGCCTCCTGGTCATTGCCCACAGCTGAATCCTGTTACTCTGAAGCCATCTTTTCATTTGTTTCTGATTGTTCTACAGTGTTTGCATACCTTACATATTAGTAGGATCTTTCATAGTGTACAGGCAGAGGTTAAGCCCTCCAGATCAACTTTCCCTCTAGCCCTTTCTTCTTTGAATTCTCCTTGCCTCAGTGTTACCAACCATCTCTCTTTTGTAAGAACTCTTAAATATAAAACAATTGTACGGTTTTTCTTTAAGCTGACGCTCACTTAACCTTCTCAGAGCACTATGGACTCCTGTTGACTGTGAAGAAGTGGGAAAAGATAAAAGGGATTTTGTGGATCCCACCCCCCCTTTCCTGACAGGAAAATTCCAACATCTTTAATAAATTGACCAATTGACCAGAATCCATATTCTTTTCAGGGCCCAGCGGAACGAGCTGGAGGAAGGTGCTGTCAGCCTGCTCTGTCCTTGGTTTTTCTTGTCACTTTTTTTCTTCACAAAGTGTCCCAGAAGAGAAGGGTCTTGAGTCAGATTTGAGGTTAAATCCTGTTTCAGTCCTGGTCATAGAACAACTTGATTTGGAACCTGGGTTAACTCTGAACCTTGTTTTCCTTTCAAAACTGAGTGTGACTCAGGCTTGCCTAGGTCTCAAGGGTGGGGCGGATATGTGAGAAGGAGAGAACTGGGCACATACCCCAGGGCATTTCAGGGCTCCTAGTAGGAACCTGTGGCAAAACGGGAGCTTTCTCTAGTGCTGGCAGGAGGAAGTCTGGGTCACTCCTGTTAGCTCTGTGCATTGGTCACTTCTGTGCTGTCCCTAAGTAGTCAAAGAATGGAGGGTTCATCCTCTCTTCTGTAGACCTTCTGTTTCCTCCTTACTTTGCTGTCCAACTATTGCTATTGTAAATGCACTCGTCAGTCTCTTTTTTAACAAAGATGTCCATAATAAACCTCCTCTGGCACCTCAGCTCATATTCGGAAAATACTTCTCTTTGTAACACTTTCACAATGGTGGAGGGGAGCTACCCACATCTGGATTACTTTTAGTTCATTTTGCCTATCCATTTTGACCTTGCCTCCTTCTTTTAGACCAAAAGTGAGGAAGATAATTTTGGGGTTCTTCAGGTCTGGACTTGGGTGGATGTGTCCTGAACTCCTGAGCCAAACTTGGGAAGCAGGAGAGGGTGACTCGGGGAATACTTCCAAAAGACACTAGCCAATGCCTGTGTGCAGAAATGCTGACTTTTCTTAAAAAATACCTTGAGTCGGGTGTGGTAGCACATGCCTTTAATCCCAGCACTTGGGAGGCAGAGGCAGGTGGATCTTTGTGAGGCCAGCTTGGTCTACATAGTGAGTTCCAGGACAGCTGAGGCTACAGGGAGACCCTGTCTCAAAAAGACAAAAGAAAAA
>NW_008341417.1:421464-440963 GCF_000622305.1 Nannospalax galili | reverse complement strand
CCATTCTTCAAAAACAATTAAGGGGTTTCAAATATCTATGAGTTTGTGTTTTTATTCCAAAAAAAAAAAAAAAAAAAAAAAAAAAAAAGACGCCTTCATACAAATCATCCAGTCTTCCTTTTGCCTTTTAACATGCTATTGACAGAGCAAAGCCTCCCTATGCTGCGTCCGGTGATGAATGTACAGGTAGAAAGGAAGCCATCTCAGTGGTTCTGTTCTCTCTCTTCTCTCAGGCCAGTGCAACTCTTTGCTCCACTTGAGAATTCTTCTCTAGATAGTACCAGGTCTTACTTTTTAAAACTAAACTCCCACATGGACTCCAGACCACAAATAGGAAATTCACTTTGGCCAGTTTACAGGTGATGATATTAATAAAGCCCACAGTTCCTTGGGTCACTGAATGTATCAGGCATTATACCAGGGCCTAAGTAGATAATGCCACATCTCATTCTTGCAGGTCTGTAAGAGAGGCCCTGTATTTCAGATGAAGACTCCAAAAACCAAAATGGCACATAAAATTAAAACAGAGCATTGAGTATTAGAACCAAAAAAATATTCAATCAAATTGGTCTTACGAGACTTAGGAGATGTTTCTGACATTAGTATCAGAAAAACACTTGACTGCAAAGAAAACTCAGGAACATGATTTAAAGTTGATCAAAACTTGCCGGAGATACATTGTAATAGGGGCCACACATATGGCTAGGGAAAAGGCTGGTGCCCACTTTTGGCAACTACTGGTCAGCCTCAGCTTGGAGGCTGCTCCAGGCATTTTTATACTTGAACCTCAGCCTTTAGGAGGAAACTTGTTTCTCCTAATAGCTGGTTTAGAATAAAAGGAGAATTGATTGTTCTGTGTTGGTGAACCACTTGACAATTAGTCTATCAGTACTAACTCTTTTGGGGGTTTCACAGAAAGAGAAGGAACATCCACCTGCCTCTTGAACAGAGCTAAGACGCCATCTGATGAAGACAGAGCATCCTCTCTCTTCCTCATTAACTCCTTCCTTTCTCCCACCCTGCCCAGCTAACCCTCCTCCCCTTCTGGATCCACAGAAGAGATCAATAATTGCCTACTTGCCACAGTGCGTTTGGGTTGTGGAAAAGATACATGATAAGAGTTTATGTCTTTAGAGTCACAGCTCAGAAGTTTGAAAGCTAAAAGCTAGTCTGAGCTGACTGGAATCAAGTGTGGCTTCTTGTATACAGCAAGGGGAGACGAGTAAAATTTCAGAAGGCCTCAAAGTCTGCTGGCTATTCACTGTATCTTGTAAAGAAACTGTGGGTGTGTTAAGTACAAGTGAATGAGAAACATATGGATTAAATTTCTATTGTGATCACATAGGGCTCTTGGAATGATAAAGAATGAGAAATTTGAGGATTTAGGTGTCCAATTTTGCAAGTATCCCAGGACATCATGAGCAACATTTGGCTGCCTCCTTCATCCCAAATTTGAGGACTGTTTGGTTGAATGACAAACCTTTTCAGTGTATTCCCTGCATGTTTAAACTTCAGAGCCCAGGAGATAACCGTGGGCAGGTTTCACACGTATTCATTTTGTTTAGACTGAAATAAAAAGATTGGGTTTCTAAGAAGGGCAAACTCTTTATTGAAGAATTGTTATTCTTTTAGAAACCTCTAGACAGAAGAAAATTTGGCAGTCCTGAACTTTATGAACCAGGTTTCAATTGCTATTGCACATTAACCCTCCACTCCTGCCTTGCTGCTGGGGATCTAACCCAGATCCCTGTGCATGCTAGGTGATCCCTCTATCACTGAGTTAGACCCTCCCTCAGCCCCTGGACATGTTTTATCTTTTATTATTGCTCTTAGTGTAGGCATTGCCATGTTATTGAAATAATAGCCATACCCTACATTTGTGTAATAAGTTTATAATGTGTATAAGTATACATTACATAAGTATTTATGAATCTGAATTATATATACTCATCTAGCATGTTCATGTTATGGCAACCCACAATATAAGAAATGCAGTTTGGAGACTATGCAGTCATGTACCAGTAAAGAAGAAGTCAGTTTTCAAAGATGGCATCCCAAAGGAAATGATACTGAATGAGTCTTAAAAAGATTTGCTTTATTTTTAATTTGTGTGTGTGTGTGTGTGTGTGCGTGTGTGTGTGTGTCTATGTTCATGTAAGGAAACTGAATATGTGCATGTGAGTACAGGTTCTGGCAGAGTTCAGAAAAGTGTGTCAGGTTCCCTGAAGCTTGAGTTACAGGCTGTAGTAAGCTGCCGCACTTGAGTGCTAGGAACTGAGCTCTGGTCCTCTGGAAAAGCAGAAAACTTAATAACTGCCATCTCTTCAGCCCCTGAACCAAGTCCTAAAAGGACATACAAGAGTTAGCTAGGGGGAGTGGCAGGAGGTGCCTTCTAGTTAGGGAAAATTTTGAAGACTCAGAAATGAGGAAGAAGATGGCTCACTTGGGGAAATTTCAAGTTGTTCAATAAATCTGGGACTTTACCTATGATGGACTTGTTACAGTAAAAAATGATAGGTACAAGGGTCTGGAGATAATAATATGTGATTAAGCCTGAAGAGTATGGTAAAACCCGATCAGAAAGGGTGTCATGTATCATGCATCTTCTATGGATTAAGTAAGGGAAATGACAGAACTAGGTTTTGTTTTCGAAGGGTCATTTGTTGGGCTTGTGGAATTCAAATTTCCTGAGCAGGGCTGGAAGGGGTGGAGGAGTGGAGAAAAATAGCTGGAATAGAGAAATGAGTTTAATCCGGTTTAATTGTTGTTGCAATGGTTCAAGCAAGATATGACAGAGGATGGTATGGCACTAAGGCAGCAGCAGTGGGAAACAGACTTGAAATAGAGTGGACAGAAGAACACGGTGTCCTAATGTGGTAGAGGTGAGAAAAACAAACAAGAATGGTATCTTGAGGTGGTATGGGCTCCAGGTAAAAGTGTGGTGTTCAACAGCATATAAATTGTCATGCTCTACAGGGAGTGGATGAGCCCCAGGAGAGGTGGGGATGAAACAAACACAGAGAGAATTGGGGAGAGGAGGAAGGGCTTCCCAGAGACAAAGCTGAGAATGGGTAGAGGCTGTGCCTGAGGCCAGGTCTGAACTCCAAGCTTTTCACTATCATAAAAAGTAGCATAATTAAACCATCTTCTGTTAGATTGTTTGAGAGCCTACTATATCCTAGGGTCTTAGTGGTTAGTACAGTGTACCACTCAGGTCTTGGTCATGGTTTTGGATGGTGATTATTCCCACTTACAGTTAAGGAAACTGAGCCTCAGAAAGACTCAAAATCACATGGCCAGTCAATGGCCTAACCAGATTTATATAGGTTTGTCTAGCTCCAAAGCCTGTGCTTATATTGCTGCACTGTGCTCACCGCCTTGAAGATAGGACATAGTTTTATCATCACTGGTTCCTGGGAGAGGCAGGCACACTAGTACTCATTATAATTCCACATGAGCAGGGCAAACCAAGAGGTGAAAACTAAGAGCCCCTATTTATAAACAGATTTCTCTAGGCCTTTCTTTTGTGCTGGGTAGTCATCAAGGAGTTGACCAAAATATAAATATTTTTTCTCCAGTAAGATGATAGCACAGTCCACTTGGAAGGAGAGATGAGGTTTGTTTCGCTTCCACAGTTTTTGAAAATTGAATTGTGACAAGTACTAAGATCTGTGGATGCAAAACTGCAGTCTATCCTTGAAGACGTACGATTGCTTACATAAAGTACAAAGTGGAGTTTTAAACCCTACCAAACTAATCTCTTCCCTCTTGGTAGAACGTGACATGTTTAATTGTATTTTCTTGATTTCTGCCGTAGTGTTATTTTGCTGATTATTTTTACAGACTTCTTGTTCATCTTAGTGTCCGACATATAGTATACAATAAAATATTTTGTTGGGACTTTTATTACTTAATGTATGTCATACATGATTAGAGTAAACCAAATATCTAAGTTCAGTTTAAATAATGATGCTAAAATTAATGCCCGTGTACCTGCACCTAGCCTGTGCGAGAGAACATTGCCAGTGTCGGTGAGGTGGAAAGAATTTCACTATATTGTTAAACAGATGCAAACTGATGTTCTGTTGAATTTTGCCTTGCGTTCTAGCTCCTTGCAGTAATTTTGATTCTTGTTTTAGACATATGCCCTAATAAGTGATTCTTCCAAGTTTAGCCTTTGAGAATATGTTGTTTTACTTTCATCTCATTTTCTTTATGATTTATTAAGCATGTTGACTAAAAGTGAACTCCTTTTCAATGGGGTTTTCAGCCCCTCTCCTCACTGTTCCATCATACAGGCCTCGGTTCAAGAAGAGCTAGCATAAATTTGGTGCTTAATATGGGATAAGTTGTATGTGACATTATTTAATCCTCACAAGAATCCTCCCATTTTGGAATTGAGGCGACTAAGGGACAGAAAATCTTCCTTAAGGAAGATACTTTGTCTAGAATGTGGCAGAGTAAGAGTTCTAGCTAAGATAGGCCTTTGTGCTGACCCATGCTCTCTCTTTGACCACTCATAACTGGCAGGGAAAACTTACCAAAGAGTCTTTTGGAAATAAAAATTACTTAGCATAAGCTGGACATGGGAGGTAAGGAGTCTAGCCTGGGCTCTCTAGCAAGTTCTTGGCCAGCTTGATCTAAATAACAAGATGTGTTTAATAGATACGCATGACATCCACATATTACACATACCAATTTACTTGTCTTCAAGGCTAAGAGATATTTTTCAATTTGAGAGAATCTGTTGGCTTTGATGGCCTTTGTGTTCTGTTCTTCAAGTCTGAAAGACCCAAGGAGGCAATGATAACCTAGAAACAAGATTCTAGTTTATCAGAAGTAAGTGTAGAACTTGTGGAGTATGTTGTATGAGTACGCTGTGTTTTCATGATGTTAGACACATTATTTAATGCTCCCTGCTTCGTTATACACATCTACACAATAGGAATAATGACCACATCTTCCTTAGACTTGTGAGGACTGAGGGATTTAATACTAGAGTGAGGCCTGTGACAAGTCCTCAGTCTGAGTCACTGTGTTGCCGCCAGCAATACCATTAGTACTGGGAAGTCAGCATTCTGTGTTGACACCTGTCATCAGTGTGGGGCAATGATCTCCCTTGTGTTAGACCACAGAGCAACCTCCAAGACAAATAGCCATCAGCATGGAAGAAGCATCCGCAAAAATACTTTTAAATATTTAGGTTTACTGCAAGGGATTAAAGAACACACAAATACAAAATGTGCATTCTCTTTTCCCCTCAAAACAAACTGCAGCTTCTTTCTCCAAGAGTATGGGGTTGGAAGTGATGGGAAGTACACTTTGTTTCTTACTTTACTGGGACTGTCTAATGAGAAACATGTGCTGTGCCAGATGAGGGAACACAAACAGAGTCAACTCAGACCAGCTCCCTGGTCAGAACTAAGCAAAGCCACCATTGGACATTTGTGGTGAGCAGCAGAGCTGCAGTCTTCCAGTGGCATCCTGCTGCACTAGCAAAGTCTCATCTTTAAATTATGAGACTGGGGTGGGAGGCAGGGCATGATGCATGTCCTTTCTAAGCCATCTGTAGGAGAATGAAAAACATATCCAGGGGTTTGAGGTCCATGTCAGCCTTAGATCAAATCCTTCCTCAGGCCTTTGCCAGCTGTTTGACCATGGACAACTTTATTACCTGACTACTCTAGTCAATCGAGTGGAGCTGAGAGTTTACCAAAAGAGATGATTTGGAATGGAATGGTGAATATCCATTTGCCAGTCTAAGTCTTAGACCCTAAGTAGGTATGAATATGACTGCCTTTCCACCCTTAAGAAACTCAGTGTAGAGCAGGAGTATCTAAGGTTGGCATGGGATAAAATCTTCATGGAGCAAAAATAGAGTGACAAAACTAAGTGTCATCTACTGTGTGCTCATGCTGGCTCGAACTCTCTCTCTCTCTCTCTCTCTCTCTCTCTCTCTGGGGTCAAGCTAGGTCCTCACTCCTTTTGGGAAACCAAACTTTAATGTCCCCATCCCCAGTCAGCACATATCCTGCACCCCACCGGCAACACTGTACACACACACACACACACACACACACACACACACACACGAGCATGCACAGTGCACCCACCTGAGCAGACTGTGGTTTCATCTTCATTCACATGCGTCTTCCACAGAGAGGCTTTCCCTGGCCTTAGGTTAGATTAGATCCCTCACTTTTTGTGCTCTGGGAATACCTTTCAGTTTCCTTCACACCCTCATCAATGCACACTGTGTGACAATTTGATTAGTGCTTGGTTTGGCGTAACCAATTATCCCAGTCAGATTTAGACTGGATTTTTTCAGGACCTGGGATATCCAGCTTTAAAATTGTGCCCGAGTGATTGGCCACTCTGGTCATCTCCTGCTGAGGACAGCATGCTTCATGAGCACAAGGACTCTGCCCTTATCTTTCCTTTTCCCCCAGAACCTGGCATGCTTCTCAGTCCTAGTGGGAACTCAGGACATATCTGTGGAACCAGTGAAGGGTGACTATGTCTATGTAAACTGAGCTCTTTTCTTATATGAACTTGTATTTTTTACCCTAAAATTATTATTTTAAGTATTAAATAGCCCTTTCGTTTGTTTTCCATAAAATTTCTCTATTTGACAATTTGAAGTTGATGATGTTATATAGTTTCTTTGCCTTCCTTCACTCCCTTCACATTTAGAGGTTAAAACCTGCTAATTTGAAGAATCACCAGTCAAGGAACCGGAATAGTTGGCACTGAGGTATTGTAGAAGTCCATCTCCACACTAATGCTAGAACGTGGAGTTCATGAGGCCAGAAATGATGGTTGCTCAGTTCTCTATCTGAAGGGCTTAGCAGAATACCAAGCTGAATAAATATTTGTTGGCTAAATAAATGAATGGATTCTGGGCCTCAAGACCTGGTAGAGTCGATGTCAGTGCCTAACTCCCCTTCCTCCCGCCCTCTCAGGAACACTCTCCACAGCCATAAATCTGACTTTAGCAGCCATTCCTGATAGATGGGGGAGATGCGTACACCGCTGCAGCTGAGCGAACACGTGATCCAGAACTTCCTGCCCTGGCTCTTTACATGTTTCTCTTTCACTAAAGGACCACCATGGGCTGCTGCAAACAGCACTGCAGCATCTTGAACTTGACAGCACCTCTCATCCACAGGGCTTCATTCACAAAGGCCTGTGCCCCTTTATGTAGCTAGGTCGTGCTAGTCTTAGTTTTCAAACTAAGCTATTCCCTAAGAAGGCACCTCTCTACCACCCCTCATGTCAAAAACAGAATTAGAACAAATTAGCAGAAAATTTTATTGTCATAAAAAGACCCAGATTGTGATCAGCAAGACTTCAACTTAAGTGACCAAAAGCTTGCCTTGTGCAGCTGCAGCATTTTATAAAGCAAAAGGATCGAGCACTTTAGCTTTTCCCTCATTGACTCTTATACATTAACTTTTTTTTTTAAACAAAACATAACCATTTAAACTGATGGCCTATAGCTAACTGGTTTGACTTTACCGCACCATGCTGGCAAGGACACAAGTTTGCATTATAATATCACTAAATTAGGTTGGCAAGAACATAATTATGCTTTGTTTTGCTTAGAGTATTTTGGGGGAACCAAGATACCTTAAGGTTTAGCTACTTAATTATGGGTAGTTGAGTTAATAGTACTGATCTAAATTGTCATCCTGTGTAGGTATGGGAAGGGGAGGAAAAGGAGACCACTTTTGTAATTCCTGCCGCAGAGAGGAAGCCAACTTGGAAACTCTCTGTCAGTTCCTCTCCAAAATGATTATATTTGCTCCCTTGACATCTGGATTCCTTTATCAGAAAGGTTTTCACAGATGGAGCCACACCCTTCCTTGGGAAAGAGTGACTTCTCCACCATAGAAAATAATTCCCCAGTCATAGGAATGTCACCTGTAGCATAGTAAAGCTCCATCCCGAGGGTTAGTGAACGTGCATCATCTGATAGGAGAGTAAAACTCCCTCCATCCTGAGGGTCCATGGTCATAGGGTCATCCACTGGCAGGAGATTAAAACTCCCTCCATCTCTGGGCCAGTGATCATACACATCGAATGATAGGCTAGTAAAGCTCCTCCCATCTTGAAGGTCAGTGTTGGTAGGAACATCAGCTGGCAGGGGAGGACAGCTCCCTCCATCCCTGGGTCAGTGTTTTCACATACTTTTTCCTTTTTATACCAGATCAGCAAAGATCCAATTTTTGTACCAGGCATCTGGGGACCATATTTCTCAGCCATGGTTCCTGGCTTCTGGCTGAATGAAGGTGGTCAAAGTGTTACTGGAAAATTGGTAAGTTGACACTTTCTCCAAAGAATTGTGAATGTTCTGTTGTTATTTTGTCACATCACCTATGCACACGATAGCTGGGACATCAGCAACACTCTGAGTACACTCTCAGCACAGTCCAGCCCTCAGTGCAGGTGCAGTGTGCTGAAGGAATGAATGTTGCTCCAGGTGGCAGTAACCAACCCCTTTTCTCAGCACTTACCCCACACCCAGCAATTTTTTTTCAGGGGAGTAATATTCTCATTTGTGAAATAGCACTCTTACCTCTTGCCTGTCACTCATGGTTCCCCCTAACCCTGGAGACAATTCAGTAAAGGATTTCAGATAAGCTTCTGGCACTCATACCCTCCATAGACTGTCCCCCTAGGCCCACAAATGAACCTGCCACGTAAGCTAGATTGTAAAGAACTCTTCCTACTCACAAGGGTCTCATGACTCATGTTATTCCATTCCTCTGCCCTTCTGTGCTTGATTCCTTCCCTGCTTATAGAGTTATTTGCCAACTTGATGATTTTACTTGCTCTTTAAGACAGAACTCTAGCTAATCTAGACTACAATCAGGGAAAGTGAGAGAGAGAGAGAGAGAGAGAGAGAGAGAGAGAGAGAGAGAGAGATTCCAGCCACAGTCACAGCCCAGTCTGATATTCTTACTGATTTATTAATCTGCTATTCTAGAACACTTTGTGTTCCTTAAAGTAAAGACCATACCACGATTCTCTGTGTATATAGCTTGATGCTTAAATCCATAGCAAAAGCTGTGTAAGAGGGAGATACAAGAGCCATAAAAGTGAGGTGAGAAAACATCGTGTAGGAAGAAGGCATTTTCATTGAGCCATAGGGGAAAATGGAGAACCAAGTAAAGAAAGTATCTTCAGAGGAATCCATGTGTGAAGATGTAAAAGTGAAAAAAAAAAGTATATTTCAGAGTGAGTGCAGCTAGTCCAGAATTTCAATGTGGTACAAACTATTCTTTAATACAGTAAAGGCAATTGAACAGGGCAAGTGCCACATCTTAAGAGAAACCCTGTAAACATGTTAAAGGAGCCAGAGAAAGGTTGAAAGAGTAGCCGAGCATGTTCAGATATCATGAAATCTGGCTAGCAGCACGAGAAAGAAGGCCTGGGGGGCTCATGGACAGGAAAGCCTAGCCACTATGAACAAGCTAGTCCCCAGACAAGAAGTCATGAGGGCTTCCCTGAGAACCGTGGCCATGCTGAGTAGAAACTGAGGCCAGAAGATTGGCAGGGCTTCTGAGGGACCAGTGAGAAACACCATGGAAAAGAAACCTAGAAGCAGTTAAGGACACTCACATTTACTATGCTGTATTGAAAATACTGTTCGTGGTCGGAGTCTCCTATCAGCTCTTCTGAATGTTCAGCCAAACTCAAATTGATCTGATCCAAACCTTGGTAGGGATGCGAATAGCATAGCCATTCGTTCCATTGCTTGGTGAATTTTGTACTCAGTAGCCTCACATTGTCTCTCAGGAGGTGGAAGCATAGGTGAGTACTCTGGGTGCCAAGAGCATGCCTGTGCCTCTGGCTCTGTGCATTCCTACAGGAGTGAACAAAATGAATCAGACCTCCTCAGTCCCTGGTGTGAAAGATCAGACTAGTAGGGGAGCCCCGTAGGGTGAAATAAATAACATCTGGCTGATCTTAAATACTTGTGCTAGAAATTAAGAAGGAAGACATGATTGTATGCCTACGGTACAGGAGAACTGAAGGCCACTTTACATTCTCCTATTTGAACTAGTACTGTGTGTTCAAATGACTTCCGAGTTAAGTATCTATCCCTTTTCTGTGGCACACTGGTGTTATATTACTGAAGTATCTCCCTTTGCAACATCACATAGTAGTGTAATCCTCCTCTGTAGACCCACAACTACTAGATGATGGTCTGGATTCTTTTTTAAACAAGGTTATGAATTCATAAGCTATTTTGTACATAGAATGCATTGTTCATTAACATATTTCAGAGACTTTTATACAGGTTGAATATCTGTGTGGTTGGAAATGTCATCCTCAAATATTTGACTCAGTGTTTGTCACATTGTTGTGGTTATAAACCATTTTAACCTACTCTCAGGACATATTTGTAGATAAGAATAAGTTATGCCTTCTTCATGAGTCCAAATTTTAACAAAAATGTGACCTATTTTTACCAATATCAAAACTTTTCCTAATTCTCACTATATTTTGGTAAGAGTTTTAAGAACTATTAGCCTTTACCTATTCAATTGTTTTTGCACCATCAAGCCAAGTTGTATTTGCAGCTCTATTTTGTGCAGTTCAACATATGTAGTTTCACCAGACATAGACCTGGGCATAAGGATCTTTGAATTTTACACTTGGATAACTGAACTTGAGTGTAGCCAGCAAAGCCTGGAGAGGTTCCAGACTCACCACCAATCTCCCCTTGTGGCTTCTATGCCACTTGCCCTCCTTGGCCATTTACCTTATCTAGTTTGTTCTGTAAATTCTCACCTGTGCGTCTGAAATGCATTGATGTAACTGGGACCCTCTTTTTTTCTTTCTATTTAATCTTCTGGAAGCCACATCTGGAAGTGACTGCTGCAGTAGGCCAGTGTTGTTCTCCTGAGCAAGGCATAAACACATCAGTTAAAGCAGAAGAAAAGGGAAGGGAAATGGGAGAATGGAAGAGAAGTGGAAAGCAGAGGAAAAAGAAGCAAAAGAAATATAAAAACTATAGATATGTAAAAAAAAATTCCAGTTAAATATAGAGTATCCATTACAAAGCAGATCTTCATCCCTAACCTGTGATTAGTTTGGTACTTGAAAAAAATATTCACCTGATTATCTTCAGGATGAAGGGAAAAATAGGATCTTCTTTATCTCTTGGGCCCTTACAGTTTCGTTTTACTAAGAATTAGACTCACATCATTACAAGGATTGCAGAGGTTCGTGGCTGCACAGCATACTGAGAATCTGTGATGGTTGCGTGCTCAGCCCTAAACAAGGCATTTATACACATCCTCTCTGAGGCTCAGTGGACCAATGAGAAAGACTAGACAGAAAAAATGCAGAAGTTGGAAGATGGGGAGAAGGACTTCAAAATACCACCTTCTTGGCAATATGTAGCCACTGCATTGAACGCGAACAACTGCAGGTGCCTGCACAAGGTCTGCACAAGAATAGGTTCATTAACAGTCAGGCATGGATGAAAGAGGGGCTTAAGGGACTGTACCCCTCATGGCTGAACTGTTCCCTACTGAGATGCAGGAAGAAGGAGAACCATTGCCTTTAGTTGTGTCCCCACTGCTGACCCCACCAGACTCCGATGGACAGTCTCAATCCAGTGGTCACACAGATGGTCCTGGTTAAACTAAACAGATAAAGAAAATCAAAAGTCATGAATCTAGGGAAAGGATAGATAAGAAAATAGAGGGGTGGACAGGGGTGGAAGGGAGATAAAAGAGGGTAGAAGCAGAGAGTAGTTACAGAATGCATTGTATACATGAATGAAATTGTCAAAGAACAAAATTAATTAATAAAAAATCAGACTCACAATATCCACTCATTTCATATCATTTCATAGACATTTATCCCTTATTTGAAAGGCACACACTCCTTTTCTAGGAGTGATTGACTTTAATTGAACCACTAAGCACCCAGCAAGGAGTACCTTGAGCTTGCCAACTGTGGATTCCAGACGTTTTGCACGTCAGTCCATGCAGTCAGGGAGCCTACCCATCCACCTTTTAACTGCTTTTCTTTGTCTTAGCCAGACTCATTTTTATTAGTGGAGGCAGAGACCAGTTGCTGAGCCACTCCTCTGGTGGCCTTGGCTCTCTGAGACAGATGAGGGTCATTCATTCACTAATGCTGACACGGATTTCCTGATCTATCACACTGGGCCAGGCAAGAATGAGGTCACTCCAGCAGTCCATCATGAAATAAGAAAATTGGATACAGACCTGACAACCATAATATGTCATAGCACTTCAGATAGTCACTGGTAGCATCCCTACAACCTCCTGAAGATAGGGCCTAGCCTTTACTCAGTACCTATTATGTGCCAAGTGCTTTTAGACCTGAAAAGATTTGATATTTCTTCTAGTCTACACAGCTTGTGTATGGATAACTTTTGGTTTTACTGGTACAGAAGGACTAGGTAATTTAACCAAATGCCTACAGTTAATTTTCATTGAAAAGTAACAAGTTATAGCCAGTTTGTATTTGGGAGCTACATTTCTGAGCTGTACCTACAGTTCCGTTGTAGACTCTCTGGAGAAGCAACTGCTGTTAGTTGTAGTGACATTCTTTTGAAGTATCTTGAAGCAAAGGTACTTGGTAGGCTCCGCAGGACTGTGAGAGAGGCCTGTGTGCATGTGTGCGTGTGTGTGTGTGTGCGTGTGCGTGTGTGTGTGTGTGTGTGTGTGTATGTGTGTATCTGCAGGGTTGGAATGAATGGGTAGACTTAGAGGTGTTCCCAGCACTTTGCCATAGTGGATTTGAATGACTTCATACATATACAGACCAAGTCTGTAAAAGCAAATGACCTCTTTCCTCCCGCTGTCTAGCATCCAACTTGGCTCCTCACCACTCACTTCCCCACCCCCATACCTCTTTTACATCACAGCTAAGAAAGTTTTTACAACACAGATCAAAGCCTTGCACTTGAATTAAGTGTAAACTCTTCAAAGTGACTTTATTGAGTGCTTATTATATTCAAGGTACTTTTCTGAGCAGGAAAATAACAATGAGTAAAACAGCTGCTTCTGTCCAATCTCTACCCTTCTCAAACATACATTCTAACAGGAGATAGATAATGCAAATAAATAAATACATTTCACTTTATGCTATACATTTTTAAATTAGTAGAAGGGATGGCTTGTGAGTTCAGATGAGGAATTTTATTTAATTTTTATTTATTTATATTTTGTAAATTTTTACTGAATTTTTGTGTATTTCCTACAGAACATCTTAATCACCTTTATGCCCCCTTCCCCACTGGTACCCTCCCATAGCTCCCTACCCCACTGGAATTCATACATTCTGTCTTTTGTGTTAAGGGCTATCCTGTCAAGTTAGTGTCTCCAGATGTCCCTCAGTGCAAGTTCATCCACTGGGGTCTAGTCAGCCTATGTAGAGTCTTTCTCTCTAAGAAAATCAGCGTTTCCCCACCCAGCAGTAATCAGCTGCCAATAATTCATTGACTAAGATGGGGGCCTGTTGCCCATGTCTACAGTTTTGTCCTTGGTTTTTGTCTGCTTGAGTCTGCACAGGTCTTGTGCATGCTGGCATCATTGCTGTAGGTTCATAGGATCAAGGTCCCAGGAGCTTATAGGACTCTGTTTCCGTGTGGTCATGCACCTCCTCCCTGGCTCTTACAATCTTTCTGCCCCCTCTTCTGCAATGGTTCCTGAGCCCTGGCTGGGTGAAGTTTAATATAAGAGTCCTGTCTGAGGACCCACACTCTGCAGACTCTTACTCTCCACAGTTTGGCCTTTTATGACCTTTTGTGTTCTTTGCCCTTTGTAGCATGAAGGGGCTTCACTGATAAGAATTGAGAGATGAATAAGTGGCCTCTTTACCCCTTGTTCTATGTTCCGTGAGCCTTAGGTATAGAGGTTACATTTTAGATGTGTCCCTTTGGCTTGGGCAATTCACAAACAATGTCTGTGTGTGACCAGGTGTGGAACTCTGTGTGTGTGTGTGTGTGTGTGTGTGTGTGTGTATGTGTGTGTGTTGCATGCCATAGTGCACATGTAGAAGTCAGAGGACAATTTTGTGAAGTCTGTTCTTTCTGTCATGTGGGTTCCAGGGGTCAGACTCAGGTTATTGGGCTTGGTAGGAAGCATCTTTACTCTCTAAGTCATCTCACCCACCCAGAGTTTGCAATTTTAAATAAAGTGGTCAAGTGGCATTTGAGCAAATAATGAGAAAGGGGAGGCAGCTAGGTATTTGGAGGCCAAAGAGAAGAATATACCAAGCTAAGGGAACCATCAATGCATGCTTGCCTGGGGTATTATAGGAACTGTATGGAGGCCACCTGGGAGGAGGAAAATTAGTTAGCTACAAGGAGTCACATCTTTGGCCACTGTAAGAATTTTCACTTTTATGCTAAGTGAAATAGGAAGCTACTGGAAAAGAAAGAGCAAACCTGTGAAATGTTGTGACATGCTTTCAAGGGTCATTCTGGCTCCTGCCTGCTATGTGGACATTGACAATGGGGTAAGAGAGTGGAGGCACAGGCCAGTTGTGCTGGGCTAAAGCATCCCTGTTATAACTTCGTTTAGCCTTAACTGCCTCATAAAGACCCAGGTCACATTAGAGCTTCAAGCTTCAATGTCGGAACGTATAGTAGAAATAATTTTATTTCTAATAGTCATATATACATTTTTGGTGGCATCCTTCTTATTTTCATAATGGGCAGTCTTCCAAACAGGCTGTTCATCTCTGTCAATTGGTCAATCCCTGGGGCACTCTTTCTAGGCTCAGCAAAACCCCAGATATCAAAGCATTCAGAATACAGACAATGAAATACAACCGCATTTCCTTTTTTAAAATTCTAAATTCAAGTTGATCATGGTGGTGTATGCCTTTAGTCCTAGCACTTAGGAGGCAGAGGCAGGTGGATCTCTGTGAGATCAAGACAAGCCTGTTCTACATAGCAAGTTCCAGGCAAACCTGAGGCTACAGAAGCACTCTGTTTCAAAAAAATATTCCTAAGTTCAAAACTACCAAGTATAGAGTGAGACAGGTGTATAAACTGATCATTATAAAAGGATGTGAGAACTACTACTATGGGACAAAGACATCAGAGACCACCTGCCTCTGATCCCTGGCTGTGTCTCCTTCTGGCTCTGTCATTTCCCCTTAACTGGTTTTCATGTTGCTCCCAAAATCAATAATATCCTTTATGTTCTTCAAATGAAAGTATACTTATCTGACTTCAAGGCCCATTGTCTGTCCATACCATCGTTACTCATCCAGATTTATGCCACTTTGTGCCATTTATGCCACACTTACTCTGTGACTAGAACTGCTTAGAGCAAATAGATCTTTTAAAGTGTGGTAAGCAGCACCAAAAAGAAATATATGCTTCCACATGACTATGTTCTGTCAGCACTATGGCTCATCCATCCCATGCATTCTTCATAGTGATATGACCTGTGGGCTGGCCCAAACCATGTCTTTCCATCTTCAAGTCTCTGTAATATTTGCTAGAAGATTAATTCCTTACTCTGTGCTATTAAGTGTTTGTGAATATTGTATGCATTCCTTTCTTTTCACTGTGTTCTCAGAAGCTAAGCACATTACCTAGTATGCCTGGCTTTCAGCAAATAATAACTGCATTCACATAAGAACCACATATGTCTTTCTGGAAGTTCATTTAAATCCCTTTTCTGTGAACTCCTATAGTTCCTCCCATAAAAATTAGCATCAAATATAGAGGTTTTAGTCATCCATTAAAGGTCCTAATGGATTCATCCCAATTCTCTCACTGGATTATAGACTTTGGAGGCTCCAAGATATATGCCTTACTACAGTAACATGAAGTTGGACCTAGAGGAAGTACATACTGCCAACATGAATTTTTTAAGTAAAAAGACAGTGACTTTGATATTCCCACAAAATATCATTTCCAGAAAATTTCTCCCAATTAATTAAACAACTTTTATGCAACCTGGAAGTTTAGTAAACAATATAGCATAGTAGTTACAAACAAGGATTTTATATATTATAGACCCCGGTTTGAGACCCAGGTTTGTTTCTTTCTCTCTAAATGACCTGGGACAGGTTACTTAGTCTGAGTCTTTCAGTCCCAGTTTTCTTATCTCCTGAATGGAGAAGAGTATCTGCTTCATGGGAGCACTGTAAGTAATACATGAAATAATGTATGTAATTTTGAGCTTGCTGTTGACATAGGTGAATGAATCAATAATAGGTGGCATTATTTATGTTGCTGTTGGCATTATAGTAGACACTTTTTCTTCCCAGCAAGCCATTTAAAATCAAGGCTGATGATAAAGGAGTTTATTGAGGTTTAGAGCATTTTAGTGACTCTCTCAGAGTCACAAAGATAGGGAGAAGCATACCCAGAACCCGGCCTCTGTGGCTCTAATATAAATTTTCTTCCTTTGCACACAGCCCTGACTGTCAGGAAGAACACTCAGCCAATTTCCATGGGGCCAAAATAGTCTGTTCAAGACCGAATGAAAATAATTCCTCCAAATGGTTGTTTTAGAGTCCTGGAGACTCAAGTAAACATTCAGAAATATACAGATTAGTTAACAGGTGGAGTAAAGTGTGGGGAAGCCTTGCTGTTCTATGTATATTGCATATATTTTGTTTAGAGCCATCAAGGGGATTAGGAATCAGATCCTAGCCATTTCAGGTAAGAGCTGCACAGTTCAGATGTTCTTGTCCTTGTAAGCTGCCCTGCTTTCTCCTTTGATGACTTTTCTGTTGAAGGGGGTTCTCTTGGCAGCTCTAGGGCACCTCAGCTTTTGCTTAGCTGGGACTGGGTCGTCATACTTCACTCATTCCCTCTGTCAGAGACAGAGATGGGCCGTTCGCTGCTGCTCAGGAGTGGCAGCCTCCGTTAAGAGGGAGAAAAGATGTTATCCAGAGACAGCTAGTGCTTTCAATGGCCGAGGCCCCACCCCTCATCCACTTACCTGAGTCATCCTTCTTTACTCTTTGTTCTAGGATCAGTGCTACCTACTGTCTCCAGCTCATCCTAGGGGATTCCATCTGCTGATCCTCTTCTCTCTAAAGTTCTGTTTTATATCCAAGCACCTGGTTCTAGACAAGCTAATTCTCTGAAAGATCTGAGCCACTCTACTTGAAATGGCATTTTTAACATCCTTGGATTCTCTATAGACAAATAGTTGAACACAGCAGACCTTTATGCATATTTTGTAACTTAAAGATTGAGAAGCTATTAAAAACTGACCCACCTCTCTTGTGTTTTCTAGATAGACCACATAGTACAGAGCCATGCTGCCTTTCCTGAGCTACAAGCCAAGGCCACAGCAAGGTAACTTCTCCATCTGTTCCCCTGCAGTGTTCCTGTGTAGGTGCATGGGTGTCATTCATTATAAGCAGTTGGATGGTTTTCAGATCTTAGGGACAATGAAATGTTTGACTGTACTTATGGTTATCATCCAGATGATCTCAAAACTACATTTGTTAAGTTTGCTTTAGAATGATCTAAGAGGGGCCGGAGAAACTAGAGATCTCTCACACAGAGATGATATGGATAAGGAGCCCTGGTGTAGATGACTGTGACAGATTTGTAGTCAAACTTCTTGGGTGCATACCCTAGTTTTACTCCTTTCTAGGTGTTTGAACTTATATACAGTATTCTGTCTCCATAACTCTGTCTCATCATCTGTAGAGTGGAAATACTAAGATGGAGTGGCTTTGGAGGTATACTCAGTAAAGGTGAGTGTGAAGGAGTATTCACAGCAAAGTGTCCTTTGTGAAAAAAAGAACATATAAGAAAATATATGAGTACTTACTCATTTGTGAAAAAACTACAGGAAAATTAAATTAGAAACCAATGAAATTGGTTACCTATAGAAGGTAGGAAGAGACTTTGTGACCCCAAAATGATTAGAAGAAAGAAAATAGATAATAGATAAATAGATTATATAGATAATAGACAGATGATAGATTGATAGATGATATATAATAGATAGATAGATAGATAGATAGATAGATAGATAGATAGATAGATAGATAGATAGATAGATAGATAGATAGAAGATAGATAGATAGATAGATAGATAGATAGATAGATAGGTGATAGATAGATTCCATGATATATACTTACAGGGGAGTGAACAAAATAAAATATAAATGGGAGACTATGAGCCTTCTGTATTATACAGGAATAGTAGGACCATATTACTATAAAAGGTTAGGAGAATAAAAGAACTAACCTAAGTAATTCTTGGGAAAGAATATCTTGATGGTATGGTCAGTAGCTAAAGGTAAAAGTAACTTCAGAAATATTATATTCATTTCTCAGTTTGTTTTTCATATGTGTATATATTAACTAAACTGAAAACTCTATGTATATACTCTATTTGAGCAAATAGATAGACAGACAGACAGACAGATAGATGACAGATAGATAGATATAGATAGATAGATAGATAGATAGATAGATAGATAGATAGATAGATAAATGGTGGATAATGAAGCCAAGATCAGCACAACTAGTAAAAAGAGGAGGTTAGAACAGTTAGAATATTTGTTGGCAGAAACTGTAAAAATTCTAATACTGGAATTGAACGTAGCGAATCACTTTCACCATCCTAGCACTGGGAAATGTGAGGCATGAGAATTACCATGAATTCCAAGCCTGCTTTGGCAACATAGGAGTTCTAGGTTACCTGCACTACAGGGTAAGACCCTGTCCCAAAAAAAATGTATGTACATATAGAGCAAAATTTAAATGTTGGTAAGTTAGTTAGCAGTGTTGTTAATTTCTAAGATGATGAGTCTTCATGTCAGCTCAATTAAACAAGGGCCCAGAGTAGGTAAGAACTAGGTGGCAGGCCAGCACTAGATTGAGAACTATTTGAGACTGATTACTGCTGGGTAAGGGAGAGTAAGACTTACATATGCCCACCGGATGGGCCGACTAGACTCCAGTGGATGCATTTACACTGAAGGACCGTTGAGTACAAACACTTGAATGAATAGGACTCTGCATGTTTGGCAGAGTGCATGGGGTTCTGTGGGGTAATAGAGGGAGGTATGGATGGGTGAGGGAGTCTGGATTTGAATGGGAAATGTGTGAAGTTTAAAAAGCTCAACAATTTTTACTCTTAAGGTCATTTGAGGAACTGTTCCTCAGGGGTCACAAGGGCTTGGGAGGAGCCCCTGGCTCCTTTCTTTTACCAGTTCTGCCTATGTGAAGATGTCAAAGGTCCTGCTCGACATGGTTGGCTTTGCTTGGAAGCATGGAGGAAATTGCTTTATCTGGGCCACTGTATGGCCTTAAACACCCAAAAGGAAAGTATAACCAAAGATTAAAGGGGTCAATATAATTTCTTGAGAGTCCATATGCATAGCTAAAGGCTTCATAACAAGCAACAATGCCAGACAGGTGATACCTTCTTTTGAGTTGTTGGCCAGGGTGGCCAAAGGGACTCCTAGATAGTAACCCAGCATAGAACTGGTAAAATGAACAGCAGACTCCA
>NW_008341417.1:407003-421337 GCF_000622305.1 Nannospalax galili | reverse complement strand
GACAACACAGCAGACAGTAGCAGGGATATCAGAGTATAAGAGCTCTTGTTGGGGGAGGGAGGCTATGGGAGGGTGCTATCTGGGAAGTGGGTGTATAGTCAAATGAGATGGTTTGGGATGTTCTGTGTGATATACACACACAAAAAAAAATCAACAAATTTTTAAAGAATGTTTTATATTTGAGGAGGAAGCATGGAAATTTATGTCATGCTAATTAGTAGAGATGATAAACATTACCACTGAAATCTACCCGATGACTTTATAGACATACACAGGCACCAAGGGTCCAAGTGCAACTGATTGTGACTAGTAATAATCAGATAAATACAGATTAGAGATGCAAGTACCAACATCTCAGTGTTAATAGTAAAAACAATGGGTCTTTCTGCAAGAAACAATATATTCTAAAATGAAATGCTGATCATTTTTAAAGGTTCAAAACTCATCCAATTTTATGTCTTACAGGGCTTATACTGAGTTCAATAATATATAACTATATTAATTCAACTGTGAACCTAGAAACTTGCACCCACTTGTGAAAGAGATGTACTCTTGCTCTGAAGTGTGTTACTGAATATGTTAAAGCTGTAGTGAAAAACTTCTAATCATGTAGTTATTAAAAATTTTAAAAATAATGGACATTGCATGACATGGGTGCACCTGCCTACATACAGGCAATACACTCATAAACATAAAATAAAAATAATAAATACAATATTTTGAAAAAAGATCCAGGTATTTGGCTCCACAGTCTATGATATTAATGGCCATGTCAGGCTCTCCTTGCAGGTACTGCCCATAAGAGATTGTTCTGCTTCTGTTGGGAACCCTCTTATTTTCCTTAAAAAATCCATACACTGGGAATTATTATGTTATTATTCATTTATGTTTTAAATCTTTTTATTTAAATTAATTTTATATTTATACCAAAGTTGCAAAAATAGTATACATCTAAGACCTATCATCTTTTTTTATTATTCAGCTTTTCATTTTATTTTTTTAATTATTTATTTAATAACCACATACTTAGAAGAAGAATTTCATCACATCAGCATTGACATATTCAATACCAATTTGCTGAGCTAGGATGCATCCATCTCTTTCAAAATTGGCTGTAAATTTTTAGATTTACAGTTGAATTATTACGGTTATACAATATTGTACTCAGTATAAAACCTATAAGACATAAAATTAAATGAGGTTTTAACCTTTAAACAAGATCTCTGTTTCATTATTAAAATACAGAGTTTCATGCAGAAAACTTCATTTTTAATGCAATTGACATTAAGATGTTTGCACATGCGTTTCTAATCTATATATCAGATTATTACTAGTCACAGTCAGTTACTTTCTGAGCTCCCTGGCATCTGAGCGTGGATATAAAGTCATCAGGTAGATTTCAATGATAATGTTTTTCACATCTACTAATTATTAAGGAGCAAATTTTTATGCTCCTTCTGGAGGTCAGAAGAGGGCATCATATCCCCTGGAACTAGATAGGACAGTTGTGAGCCACCATGTGGGTTCTCAGAACTGAATCCAGGTCCTCTGCAAGAGCAGCCAGTGCTCTTAACTGCTGAGCCATCTCTCTAGCCCCTCATACCTGGATCTTTTTCTAGCTGTGTGACTCTGTACAATTTACCTGAATCCTTTGTACTTCAGTATCTCATTGTAAAGGGAAATAAAAATTATAAATACATCTGTAGACACTTCTATGTCTGTAGTGAAAACAAATAGAGTTAGAATAGTGGCTGACACAGAGTGTTAAGTGTCAAACTGTAACAGATATTCAGTAAATAACAATCATAGTAATAGAAACTAGTGTTGAGGTTCCCTATATTAGACATTTTCATTCCACTGGAAACTTGCATTCTAATGGAGGGACTTACCTGTGCAGAGCAGAGGCAGTGTGTGTTACACTAGAATATAGTCAGTATGCTCTCAGATGTAGAAAAGAAAGAAGGCTCTGTAAGCCTTTGTCCAGCAATCGCTAATGGCAATGCCACAGTGACAGAGAGGGCTTATACTATGTACCCTCCTCAGTGCTGAAGCGCTTTACCTGACTTAGGCATGACATGATCAGAGCAGAGAGTCCTAACATCAAATGCCTAACTTTCAAAGTTTCAGCAGTGAAACTTTGGAGTTGTGCACCAAATTTTGTTTAATGGCATACTTTTGTGTGGCTTTTGTACAAACATCATAACTTGCATCACACTCTTGAAAGAATCCAACAATTCAAAATTCGTAAACTCATTAGCCTCACCCTACAAATGCACATACTCAGAAAAAGAGTATCACACTTGGGGTTCACAGATCTGTATTTAAATACAATGCTGGTATGTACTGTTATGGATAGGACGTGAATATCCGCTTCAGATACCTACCTCTGAATTTATTTTGAATTTTGTGAGAGCTAGTGTACTTGGCAAGCAAGTGATGGTAAACTGAATTATGACAATAGTGATGATAATGACTGTTTCTCACAGATGAAAAGAAGCTCAGGGTAGTTATCCCAGGGTAAGCAGCAGATGTCAGTCTATGATGACTGCCTACCTTCTCATGGAAGGGAGTGTTTGGGATAGCAAGAACACTGGACCTGAGACTAGAGATAAACCACAGCAGTACTGCCTGGCTTAATTTACTCACAGGTGTTACAAGGATAAAAACAGATTGCAGAGATGTCAATATGTTTTTTTAAAAAAAGAGGAGGTGGAGGAAGAGGAGGAGGAGGAGGAAAGAAGAGAGGAAGTAAAGGAAAAGGAGTTTTTTTGATGGTGGTTTTTTTTTTGAGGTAGGATCTCCCTGTATCCCAGCTGGCCTGGAATTCACTGTATAAAGCAGGCTGGCCTCGATCTCACAGAGATTTGCTTTTCTTTGTCTCCTGAGCACTGTATTCATTAGTGTTCATCACAGCTAAGTTCTTGTTTCTCTTTTACTGTTTTTCCCATCTCTTCCAAAGTGACCCAAACTGAGCTCATGACTTCATTTCTTTCTGTATTTTGATGACTCTCAAACTTTATCTCCATTCAGAGATTTAGTCAATAATATTATTTCCTTTTCACCTTCCATTTCTTACAAAGGAAAGAACATCTGTATCAGATCAGATCTATTAACACAGTATTCCCGTGCTTCAGGTCTTAGAATGAAATATGCGTGCGTAGCTCTGCTAAAATTAAGTTGGCTGTTTACAAGGGAGGAAGATCCATGGACTCCTGTGCTGTGGCTTGGAGCTTTCTGTAAACGCCAGTGTAGATTACTTCACAAGGGAGGAAGAGCCATCGACTCTTGTGCTGTGGCTTGGACCTTTCTGTAAACACCAGTGTAGATCATCTCATCTCAGAGTTTGGCTTCAGCAAATCCTGTTTGAAACTTTGGAAATAAATATAGATAAACATATTGAGTATTTCATCCTCTTGATCCACCATAATTCTTTTAGGCTCCAACTCAGAATAGAAATTTCTTATAAGTTTACAAATTAAGTGAACAAACTAGAAGTGCCCACACCTGTACCTGGCAACCAGCATCTCCATTTATATGATGTCAAATATACAGATATTTCACTCTATAGCCCCAAATTTCTTTCCATGGATTATAAGTTCAGCTCTTTCTCCTTTTGTCCTGATTTTCTTACAGGAGCTGAACTAAAAACACCTGAGGATGGCGTTCTGGTGACGACAAACCTTTAAGTAGACATTGACATGATATAGAAGAGCTAGGTTCAAGGTTGGCACCTGAGCAAAGTCCAGATCTTCTGTCAAATATAACAAATGTTTTATGACCATTTATGATACAAGAGGGAAGAAAGAATTTCATAGAAATTGCATATATGTTTATTTACACATGCATTTACATATAGTATAACAACGTGCATAGATATATATACACACATATAGTCTGAAATTGCTATATGCTGAAGGAAAGAGTAAAGCTAAGCAAGGAGCTATAGAACAAAGGCTGTTGAGGTAACAGATGAGAGCTGTTCAGATGGAGAAGCGGTCCTTGCTGGGGTTCCTTTGAACAGGACTTTTAAACGGAGGGAAAGAACAAACATGATATTATGGAAGGGTCCCTCCAAATAGAAGGAACAGCAAGCACCAAAACCTTATGGCAGCAGCCAGCTTGGCAGACTCAGAGAACACTGTAAAGGCCTCCCCAAGTGAGAGGGAGGGGATCAGATGAGGGCTGGAAGTTACCAGAGGCCATAAACCATGCCAGTCATCCTAGATCACTGAAAGAACACTGGGTTTTATTCAAAGTTTTATTTTTGTTTTAGATACAGGGGTGCTTAGTGATCAAACCCAAGGCTTCATATGTACAAAGCACAGTCTACCACTCCACTATTACAGCCCCAAGGTTTTACTTTTTTAAAAAATTGTTTTATTTATTATTGTTTTTATTTTATGTGTATGTGTGTATTGCAGGCATGTAGTTAAGTGCACCCATGTCATGCAATGCCCACAAAGGACAGAAGAGACTGTCAGATCCCCTGGAACTGGAGTTACCGACAGTTGTTTTACTTTATAAGAAGGAGAGAGATGTGATGAGGCTTGCCTTTTAAAGGGGTTACCCTGGCCGCTCTGTGAAGAATAACCTAGATTATCATGAGGAGATCCAGACCAAATAGAAATTTAAGAAAATGCGAAAAATGAGACTCTTGTGAGTCCCCCAACATGCTGAGTTGACTGGAAGAGACTCAACAGAGTGTACAGTCTGATCAAAACTTCTTAAGCAGAGGGCACTATGAGCGGTGCCCATCTCACTGTGAGTACACTGGCTTCAGATCCTTTAGAAAGCTCTTTGTTCTGCCCACTTACTTTTTTTTTCTCAACCTGCCTAAAGCCCTGGATATTTTTCCTATTCCTTTGAGGATGTATCTCACTGATTCCTCAGACCTAATCCCACTAAGGATCAATTTCTTAAAATTCACTGTGCCTCTAGAGTGACAAATCTCAGATACAGTTAAAAAGTCCACTGATGATGGCGCTCAAAGACACCAAGATCATTCCTCCTTTCCTGTCACAAAGCTGCAATGAAGCAGGGGGGTGGGGGAGCTCAGAGGCTGTGTTCACCATAGGGTACTATGGGAGCGAGAGAACAAAAGGGTCCTGGGCTCAGAAAAGGTCTCAAGATGATAGCAAAGATGAATCTGTAATGATGCTTGGCATGGGACAGGTAAGGAAGGCAAGAAAGGGATTCTGGGCAAGGGAATGCAGAATAGGCAGAGGTTAGGATGTGCAGATTTTAAGAATAAAATGTAGTCTTGTGTGTTCGGAACATGGAGTGTGCAAGAGCCAGGCAAGGAAAAAAAAGGAACTGTATCACAGTGCAACCCAGAATATGGAAAGCTGGTTAAAAGAAGAGCCTCTGGTGTCAGGAGGGAAGTTTGTCTTTGTCCTGAAGACAATAGGGAGTCAGTCACTGTAGGTTTTAGGTTGGGATGGGAGTTATAGTCTCCTACACTGTAGAATCACTCAGGAAAAAGTATGGAAAACCTGTCAGGGTGGAAGGATTCAAATGGGGAGACAGATTTGGAAACCAAAGCTCTAATGTAGGCATTTGAAGGTAGCCTAGTTCAGCTACTGAAAAGTTTGCTAGTTACAGAGATACTAAAAAGAATGAAGTCCTGGAGAAAGGTTAAGTTGGGGAGCTGAGGGAGAGGCAGAAATGATGCCTACTCTGATTGCCTTCCCAAGTGACTGTTGAGGCAGCTGCTGAAATGATACTGGCTTTGATCAAACCAAGGACCCAAGAAAGAAGAACAAGTATGTGAGAAAAGGTGGCATGTGCTGTATTAGACATTTCTAGTTGAGTTGCCTTTGAATTATCAAGAAGCAGTGGGTAGGTGGTAGGTGGTTGACTATATGACCTGAATAGCATGAGAGAGTAATGGGCAGGAGATAAAGAAATACATTTGGAAGTTATTAGCACTAGATGGTAACTGGATCCATGAAAGAAATACTGATGTGAGGGAATATAAAGAGTAAACAGGTGCCAAAGACAGATCTCAGGAAGAGCTCACTTATAAGGAGCAAGCAGCAGGAGAGATCCAACTGGAAAGGAGGTAGAAAAAGAATCAAAAGAATGGAGTTTTCTGGGAACTGAAGGAAGAGAACAGATGGAGGAGAGGTTGAGTGACAGAAAAATGTAGAAAATGATCCATTGCAGTTGGGGGATGAGTATCAGTAGAATGGGACAGTAAATTCAGAACTAAGGAACTAGCGACTGACAGCATGGATTCTTCTTTTCCATGACTTTCTCTTAGTCCCGTCAAAGATACAGATGTTTTTTATCATACTATGGATTCTTATTTTGGGCTTACAAATATGGTTATCAAACCTCTGCACAGTCTATGACTCTGAAGAATGAATTGGACTGGGGAGAAGGAGAGTAGAGATTAACAGGATGCTGTCTACATTTAAGATTATAAACAATACAGTCTGAAATAAAATCCTGTGATAGCAAAGGAGGAGGAACTACTTGTTGATCACCTGTCATTGTATAGTTCTCAGGGCTCTGTATTCAATCTTCCTAGCATCCTTTACAATATATACTATTAGCTCCCATTGCAAAAAGTGACCTGGACTAAAGGAGGTATAGTGTACCTGCCATTCAGCTGGTACGTGATGTAGTCACTTTGTGATTGTTGAAACTATATTTCATCATCCCCAGTGGGACTTGGACAGTAAGAACTTCTCCCGCTGAGACCAGATATATGCACCTGACATTCACGAGTGGGAGGCAGAAGAATCCAGTTTTGCTCACAGTTGCTATATACTTGGAAGAGGGCAAACGGCCATTTGAGAAGAAATTGATAAAATATATGAAATGAAACAAAGTCAGAACCCAAAACAGCATCATGCGAGGTTAAAATTATGTGAATAATGATGTGCATTCGTTATTTTAATGTCTTCCAAGTGCATTTCATTTTGAACGATATGCTCAGATAGCACAAATGGTAATGTGTAATTGAAAAAGTATGTAGGGGAATGGCTGAATTCAATGAATAAACACACAGCTGCAAGGAGGTTAGGAGTCAAAGGGGGTAAGCATATGCCCCATCCCCCAGGGATCTCATTAGTGTGTGAGTGACCGTATATGTAGAGGCTAAATGAATCTCACTGTTTGCAAAGACTCTCAGTAAATGAGACAATGATGAATCAATAGTAATTAGGCCTATAGGTTCTTATTGACTCAGATGTCTGAAGCCAAATGCCCTGCTCTGAAATTCCTTGAAAGGCAGAATGAGAAGATTTATGGGCATATGCTTCTTAAAAGAAAATCCCTCTACTGTAAGAGCAGTGATGCTCTTCTGAAGGGGAAAGTGGCTCTAATTAGTGCAGACCCTTGGCTTCTGACTAGAAAGACTGTTCTTGAGACTTCTGCTGTGAATGTGGTTCCTGTTGGACCAGAAGCAGGGAACAGGGAGAGCTGAGAGATAGAAAGCAGAAAGCCAGGATGTGATCATACATATATTCTGTGTGTGTGTGTGTGTGTGTGTGTGTGTGTATGCGTGCATGTGTGTGTGTTCCAGTCTTAGCTTCTATGGAGGCTTCAAACTCTATTAGAATATTCTAAAGCAGGATTTGAGGGTGGGGCTTTGATGAGAACTTTCTGCCTTGAGATGCAGCAAGCTCATGGCTTCAGCATCACACAGAAGGGTTTCAAGTGAACTTCACCCCATCACTCTGCAGCTGAGTATATCCTCTGTACAGGGTCTTATGATGCCTCTTTCCTGGACCATGGTAGAAGGCCTGGTGCATGCTCAAGGATGATACCTGCTATCCCAGTTGCTGTTGAACTTTTCCCAGTAATATTGTATCCCTCCTAATGAGACTAAAGGTCAAAGGGAGACTGTACAGATGACCAGGAAGGGTTATAGCAAGGATCTTCCTGGTAGGTAGTGCTCCCTGCTGTGCTCATGTTACACAAGACATTCATCTGTTTATATGCCCACTTGTACACATATCAAGCTGTTTTGTTTTACTACATTTTCTGTATTGGAATTCCATATAAAAATTTTACTAAAAAAAGACTTTTACAGACACTGAAGTTACTGTAGCTCAGTGACAGAACATTTGCTTATGATTCTCAAGACGGGATTTGACCCCCAGGACTGAAAAATAATTTCACTGAAAAAGGGAGGAAAAGAGAATTTGAAATCATTTTTTCTGGTTCTGTTAGAAAACCTACAGAAACTACATGGAAATCCTTGGGGACACTCCTGAAGTTACCAAACCAGAACTAGGAATCACTGGCTCTTTTAAAGCATTTTAAAAATGCAAATCATAAATGCTGTCAGAGGTTTTCTAGATGCTAATCTCTCTTAGACATTGATTCCCAATGATGCTTCATCTCCATGATTACTCAGGCCATGTTTTTAGGCTTTAAAGTGGTCCTTCCAAGGACACCAGGGAAATGGGAGAGATGCTAATCTTTGATCCACCTTCTTTGGGTTCAGAACTTTGGAAGGCAGTATTTTCCAGAGGGCAGGGCTAATTGACCAGAGTCTTTTTGTCATGAAGTTAGACTTAGCCCAAGTAAGTATTATTATATTGCTTTATAAGTGGGGAAATTATAGTTCAGAGAGGCTACACCGTGTTACCTACCCAGGACAAATAGCACAATATTAACCTAGCACTATCTTCACTCCAAGCTCTTCATCTTTTCACCTGAACATGTGGTAAATAATGGGGTCGTCTTGATTCCATCATTCTGCACATGGAGCAACTAAAGCTTAAAAAGAAGGAAAGCCTACACAATGCTGTTTTGTGGATTGTGGCCAAGAATCACATCTCTAACTCTTGATCTAAACTGCATTCATGACATTCATTCATTTCTCATAGTAAGTTCCTCTATTGAATCCAGGAACATGTATTTGTCTCTGTTTGTCATCTCATCATTATTATTGCAATTAGGGAGACCAATTTTAATAAATCCTTTGCATATGTACCATATTGTACAGTTTACAGAACATTGTGTCTTTGCATACACAGTCTTTGATCTTCACATTAACCATATGAGGTAAGTTGGGCAAGGATTGTGTGATGTTTCTACAGATGAAAAGAGGGTGGTTCCAGAGTTTTGAATAACTGTTTCATGGTTACATACCTACCAGGAGTAAAGCCAGTCTTAGACCAGGTCTCCTGACTCTAAGCCTTTCCCCCTTCCCACAGGGCATACTTCCCTGGCTTGGTGAGGAACAGCATGATGTGAGAGTACCGTGGGCTAATTTCTCTCAAAGTACTGCTTTGCTGAAGCTATGGGAGCCCATTTGCTTTCCCGGTCTGATAGGGAAGTGCAAATGGTTTCTTTCTGCAGAACAATTTGCTCTTCAACCCTATCCCCTTTTAAAATAAAAATCCACTTCTCTTCCAGATGCCAGACTATATATGAGTATTTGAACAGCCACCTGGATCTGATTAAGAAGGCTCAGCCTGTGGGTTTCCTCACTGTTGATTTACATGTTTGGCCAGATTTCCATGGCAACCGGTCTCCCTTAGCAGATCTGACTCTGAAGGGCATGGTAAGTAAAAGCTGGTCCTTGCACGAAGGTGAAGGCAGGCCAAGGGGCTGGACAGTTTGAAAGAAGCAAAGTGAGGAGAAAGGAAAAGAAAAGAAATAAAACAAGCCAGCAGGCACTGACTTCTGTCAGATGCGTTGCTGTAGTGAGGTTGAGGTTGTTCCACGGAATGATCTGTTGAAAGTTCTCCTTGTGCCGGAGCCAGCTCTGAGCGCATTCAAAGTAGTGTTTCCTCTATTCAGCTTCTACTGCCTCCTTTGTGCCCTGGTATGGCTGAAAGTCCTGCCTATGGAATTTTTTCATTTACATTGGTTTGTAAAGTCATGTTTTCCATCTCCATCTCTGGACCACCTGGTACCTCGGTGGTAAATAGTATCACCCATCACCTTTGCCATAGCTGGATATTAGCTAGCCTGTGATCAGAACTGTTCAGAGCCTATAAGAGAATTTTAGAATTCCAGATTAAACATTGATTTAAAATATAATTAATAACTTAGGTTTGAGGATAAAGTCAGTTCTTAGTGAGCCTTAAGGGTCTAGGGGAAACTTGAGCAAGCTGTTATTCATCTGAGCAAGGTGATAGAGCATTTCAGGAGCCAGGGAGGACCAGATGGCTGCAAGTAGTCTGACCATTGAGAGCATTAAGACCCAGGCCCGAGGATGGATGAAACAGGTTAAATGTAGAGATGCAGTGTAAGTTTCATTTCCAAGGAATCTGATAAGAAGCCATGAATGACAGTCTAGAAAGATGATGGAAGATTAGAAGTGATGTGTAGATACAGGAAGTCACATGGGAGGCAAGAATGGATCAGTGCCACGTGTGTTCAGGAGGCAGTGTGACAGTGGTCAGGCCTACTAGATTCAGGAATTTCAAGGCCTAAAATACTTTAGATTTGTAGTTGGGTTCAGTAAGGTTGTTCTAAATCATTTTATGATACAGAAAGATCTGAACTTCATTTTCATTACCTAGTTGACATAATCAACTTCTGATAATAGAAGATGATAACAAGAAAAGGAAATTGAAAATGGCAAAATTTGTGTTTGTCTGGAATCAGTGAAGCATGTCTACAAAATAATGAGCTGTGCCTCATATTCTGCCTATGGAGACAGAAATGTCTAAGAAGGCCATGTAGCTGTAGGCTTAGTTACATAATTTACTTTGCAATAGCTAACATCATGTGTAAACAAGAGGTAGGGGAGGAACACAATTTATACGGCTTAAAAAAATAAGGCCGAGGTCTGGGGAGACAGCTCATAGGTTAAGAGCACTGGCTGCCCTTCAGAAAACCTGGATTCTGTTCCTAGAACCCACATGGTGGCTAACAATCACCTGTAACTCTAGTTCCAGGGGATCCAACACTCTTTTCTGGTTTCTGTGGGCAGTGTGTGTATGTGATGTGTGTTTGTGTGTGTGTGTATGTATGTGTGTGTGTATGTTTGTATGCAGGCCAAACACTAATAAACATGAAATAAAAATGAATAAATAAACATCTTAATAGAAGACAAATGTCTGAAACCAACTACAATTAAAGATGCTGAAGATGTAGTGTAGATGTTAAGTTTTACCAGTTCCTAAGATAGTCTCAAAACAGAGCAGGGTCATGTGATAAAATAATCATGGCTCTGGAGTTACACACACTGGGTGCCTGCTCTTACCAATATTTGTCATACCCATATACCTACCCTCAACATCCAGCATGTCAGGCCATCAGACACCATGCTTTCCACCATGCTTTATTTCTTAAAACCAAGCTGGAATCCAATGATCTAAGAATTATCATCATTGGAATACAGTAATCCCACCGATCAAATGCAGAGTACTTCCAGACAAGTCAGTAGAGTGGTCTGAGAGAAATCTATTGCATTAAATGAGTAGGCATGTGCCCAACATAGACGTCGTCTCACAGTGAGGCATAGACCCAATTATATTGATTAAATCATGGTGGGCTGGCTATTATAGAAGTTTTACTTCTTAACAGTGAATTTCCTCGGTAACTGCCCTTGGCTAAGTTCAGTGTATAATAGCTGTCTTTACAGGAAGTTACATCACAAGGCAATAAAATAAGATAGGGGACCTAGGCAAGATGGAAGGAAGACAATTCTGGATAAAACCCCAACATGTCATTCCTCAATACAGTTATTATTTGATTTATTGTATTTCATTTGAATATTTATTATTATTTTTATTTTATGTGTACAAGTGTATTGCCTGCATGTATGTGAGTGCACCCATGTGGTGCAATGCTGCAGAGGCCAGAAGAGGACGTCAGATTCCCCTGGAACTGTACAGTTCTTAGCTGCCATATGGGTGCTGGGTATCAAACCCTGGTCCTCTGCAAGAACAGTCAGTGCTCCCAACTGCTGAGCCATCTCTCCAGCCTCCTGATTTATTTTTTAATTTTATGTGTATGAATGTTTTGACTGCATGTATGTAGGTGCACCACATGTGTGCAGTACCTGCTAAGGTTAGAAGTCAGTGTCAGATTGCCCTGGAACTGGAGTTTCTGATGGTTGTTAGCTGCCACATGGGTGCTAAGAACTAAACTGGGGTTTTCTGCAAGAGCAGCTAGTGTTCTTAACCACTAAGCCATCTCTCCAGTCCCTCAATTCTGTTTTGAATAATATCAGAACAATCCCCCTGAAAGTCTCCTATAACCATGTTCTATCCTTCTGCCTGAATCGGCACTGTTTTGGCAAATCACATGCTAAACAGATCCCTCAGTATCATTGCATGTTGCATTTTTTAGCCAGTCTTGTATCTCTGGTGTTCATTCACAAAATAGTTGTTAGCCACACACACTAAAATAAAATAAAATAAAATGAAAATAAAAAGGGGCTCGAAAGATGACAAAGTGGGTAAGAGCACTTGCTGTGCAAGCCAAAAGATCTGAGTTCAAATCCCCAGAATCCATGTTTTTTTTTAAAGGGCTCTAGTGGGGGAAGGGAGGCTATAGGAGGGTGCTACCTGGGAAGTGGGTATATAAATAAATAAAAAAGAAAAAACATAATTCTTCAAAGCATAAAACTTTGCTCCTTAATAATTAGTAGATGTGAAAAACATTACCATTGAAATCTACCTGATGACTTTATATCCATGCTCAGATGCCAAGGAGCTCAGAAAGTAACCAACTGTGACTAGTAATAATCAGATATATAGAGATTAGAAACACATGTGCATCGTAGTGTCAATTGTATTAAAAATGAATTTTTCTGTATGAAACTGTATTTTAATAATGAAATGGAGATCTTTTTTAAAGTTTAAAACCTCATTTAATTTTATGTCTTATAGGGGTTATATGGAGTACAGTATTGTATAACTGTATCAATTCAACTGTAAACCTAAAAATTTACAGCCAATTTTGAAAGAGATGCATCTTAGCTCTGGAAATTGTTATTGAATATGTCAATGCTGTTGTAATGAAATGCTTCTTCTAATTATATGGTTATTAAATAAATAATTTAAAAAAGATATCAGATATGGCCACATGCATGACTGTAACCCAAGCATTGTGAGGTATAGAGATAGGAAGATCTTTGGGGCTTGCTGGCTGCCAGCCTAACTCTGGGTTCAGCGAAAGACCCTGTCTTGAGGGAATCAGTCAGAGTGATAGAGCAGGACACTGGGCCTTGACATCTTCTTCTGGGCATGCACCTGCACACACACACACACACACACACACACACACACATACACACATATGTATGTATGTATATATACACACTATACACACTCTCACACTCAAAAATTAAGTAAATGAATGAATAAATAAATAAAAAGATATTTATTAGGTACCAAGCACTGCTATCAATACAATAAAGGTACAATAATTCCTACATTCATGGAGCAGGTTTAAAGGGGTAGGGAGAAGTGATTGAGAAAATATTAACAGCATCTAGGGGCTAGAGAGATGGCTTACCAGTTAAGAACACTGGCTGCTCTTGCAGAAGACTTGGCTCAGTTCCCAGCACCCATGTGGTAGCTAACAACTATCTGAAACTCCAGTTCCAGGGGATCTGTCCCCTGCCCTCCACAGGTATTACAGGCACATGGTGCACTTACTTGCTTATAGGCAGAACATACATAGAAATAAAATAAAACTAAATAGATGAATTTTTATTATTTTTATTTTATGTGCATGAGTGTATTGCCTGCATGTATGTGAGTGCACCTGTGTCGTGCAATGCCGTGGAGATCAGAAGAGGGCTTCGGATTCCCCTGGAACTGGAGTTAAGGGTGGTTTGTAGCTGCCATGTGGATGCTGGGAATTGAACCTGGGTCCTCTGCAAGAGCAGTCAGTGCTCTTAACTGCTGAACCATCTCTCTAGCCCCGGGTGAATATATTTTTTAAAATTATTAACAGCTTCTAGTATTGATTGGACAATACCAAAATAATAAGAACCATAGGGAATTTGTTCTTTCAGCTGTGGAATCATTTCTCTGGTCGCATAGTAAGTACTGGGTGTATACTTAATGATAATTTATGAGCAGCATGGCAATAATAAGGAGCCCATTTGTCATTCTAGAAAAAATTAACATATAAACAATTTACTAATACCAAATTATTGTGTGGTTTCTGACTCATTATACAGATGTTAAGTGTTTAGTACTAATATTAGTATCCAAGAGAATTAAAATATGCTCCAATTTTATTGTACTTAGGCATCTGTTCTTTACAGTTGCTGGAGGATGTAAGGATAACTAGACAGGATCCCACCCTCAGGCTATTACTGATGTTGAAGGTGGACAGAATGAACCAGCTGCAGATGGGGTCAAGATGTCTCACTGTCCAGCATCTTTTTTTCTTCCCCCTCCT
>NW_008341417.1:337622-406968 GCF_000622305.1 Nannospalax galili | reverse complement strand
CACCTCCCCTTCCCCCTCCCCCTCCTCTTCTTCCTCCTCCTCCTCAGCAGTGGTGATCTTAGTCCTCCAAAACTATTCAAATGAGTTACTACGTTCTGCTAAATTGAGATCTAACTGTAAATATGAAGAGGTAAATCCATGTACACAGGAGTGAGACTGAGGGTAAATTGTGTGGACCATGTTTTGGGAAATATATACATATAGCTTCCTTAAAGGGAATCCAACAGATTATTTAAAAAAAAAAAAGACAAGGAAGGAACAAGAAATGTCACCTTGAACACGTACCGAAAGCTTCTTAAAATTATTCACTATAAAAATAAAGCCCTTAAAGAACTCCTTGGCATATGCAATAGGATTTTTAAAAATTATATCTGTGAAATAGAGCCCAAACTTATAGGACGAATGAGTTAGGGGGCCAGAGAGATGGCTCAGCAGGTAAGGGCTCCAGCATGTAAACCTAAAGACCTAAATTCAATCCCTTGGACCCACATGGTGAAAGAAGAAAACGGACTCCCACAACAAGTTCACAAAATAAATAAATAAATATATAATAAATAAAAAATAAATAAAAATAAAAAGTAAAAAGAGAATGAATTATGTGAAAGGACAACTAACTAACAAGAAAAAGGAAATGCCTGAGCCCACAAGACAACTAAAGTGCAGTAATGGAACCCAAACTCACAACGAAAGCAATGAAGGAAAGGAAAGCGCTATGTATTAGAAAAGCGTCCTGTGTGTGGCTCATTTACTTTGAGGTCAGTCACCCTCACCGAGTGATTGCTCAGAGGGAAATGATTATTACACTCTTCTTTGGCCACTGAGGAGTGAGCAATGAGTTCTCAAGGTCACAGTGTCAAGAAGGGCTAAAGCTGTAAGAAAAGTATGAATCCTGCGTTTTCAGGCTCTACACCCCCCATAAGGCTGCCATAATGCACAGTGCTGCACTTTGCAAAATGCACTGAGAACCGTGAAAGGGGGTCCCCATTGCTACCTGTGTGATCATACTCAGCCATGCTCCTCGGCTGAGGCCTTGCTCTGCAGACCTTGTCATCCCCAACCCTGTCAGTCTTCCTCCCATTTTCACCCTAACCCTGGTCTTTGGATTAAGCTCAGACCCTGTCTCTTCTTAGTAATAGTTTTACCGTCCTTCTCAACTGCTTAGGTTACAAAAATGCTTGCCAGCCCTGGTTGGACATGAGTCTCCTATTTCAGTGCTTGTGCTCATAAGAGCCAGCAAAACAGGACCCAGGCATCATCCCATGTGTTCAGCAGTATCTTTTTCTAGATCTTCTGACAACACTTATTTCCTTGCCTTGGGGCTAGCTGATTCTTTTTACTTTTGGTGAACCAGTAGCTACCTGTAATACTCAACTAAACAGAGGTACTGGAGGTTGGGGACAGGAGGAATTTGAGAGTAATCTGGACTAAAGTTACTTACATATTTCTCATTTTTATTTGATGAGGCTCAGAATGGTGAGAGCTGCAATTGCCATTATCTAAAAGAACAAGAACCTTAGATAATAGCAATCAGTATCAAAACAATCAATGATTGTATAGTTTCTTAAAAACAGAAGAAATACTTGCTTTTAAGCAAGCATGGTGCTACAAGTTTATAATCCTGGCACTTGGGAGGTGGAGACAGGAGGATCAGGAATTGAAGGTCATCTTCATCTAAATAGGGAGTTCAAAGGAAGAGGGGGAAGAGGAGCAGGGAGGAGAGGAGCAATGCTTACTTTTAAAGTAAAGAAGCGGAAGGGCCACATACAAGGATAGATGAAAGTAAACATCATCAGGTATGACTTAGGGTGATTTCTTTTGTTGTTTCTTTGTATGATTGTTTTTATTTTGAATGTTAATTTTTTTTAGCACTTTGATGATGCAGAGAGCTTATGTTTTGAAATTGGACCTGTATTTGCACCTTGGCTTGAAAATGTACTAGCGTGTGACACTTGCAGGTTGACTGTGTGAGGTCATTCTGCTCACAGTGAAGCCAGAGTGGTCCAGGTTTCTTTGTAGAGTCACTGTCAAATGGAAACCCCTTGCCCAGTGGCAGATACACAGTTGGTAAGCAACAAATGAGTCTGAATCTGTATCTTTGCTTGGTGGCCCCTACAAGGACCCCAAGTATGGCTAGTGAACCATGAACGTACAGCTATATATACCCTAGCCCCAGAACTGACTGGAATCAGTAGCCACTGAGGTCTCCAGCCACAAACTAATTAGGGAAGTTGATGACCCCTCAGTCCATTACAAGACATGCATTTCAAGTGGGTCTGGACATGGATGTTTCCTTCCCTTAGTCTCTGGCCTCCAATTTTCCCAACCCAACAGGAAATGTAAATCATCTAGACCTTGCACAAGGGCCAGTGTGGTGGTTATTCTGAAAGTATTTTTCCTTCCTTATATATGTGACTAATTTTTAGTCACCAGTTGGTAGAGCATGTACTTAGATTGCGGTACTTCAGGGCTGTTCATTTGTTTTGATTATTTTCCTCAAACCCTTATTCAAAGCAATAAATGGGCTCGGAGACAAAGCAGGCCAGGAATGCATAACAGACATAGAGTATTCACCACTGATTGAATCATGTCTTTTTTTCTCTGCTTCAGTTGAGAAGCATTGTACCACCCTGAACAGAAAGTTATTTTCTAGTTCTCTAAAGAGCTGTGATTTTCACCATCAACCATTTTCTTCTCAGACTGCTAGAGAGATTGAGAGCTGAGTCAGTGGCTGCTTGGTCAGAAAAGAGGCATTAAGAGAGCTTCACTCATTCTTGAGGTTTTCACAAAGGTAAGGGATCCTAGCTAGACACCTCACAAAAGATTTAGACTTGGGTGTTGTCAACACTTCAGCTGAGAATTTGCAAGAACTCACGAGAAGCCAGAGACTGTGCCCTGCGCCTTCTTCGGATAGGGAGAAGCTGAGAGAAGCTCATTTATAAGTGCCACATTTTAAGGCTTGGAACGGGTAGATTCTTTAACGGGCTAACCTTTTTTATTGTTATTTATCACCGTTCTATTCCTCCACTTTTGCATATTATTTTTTTACTTATGAAAAATCAAATTCTAATGCAAAGATTAATATCTTCAGTGTTACTTAACTGACTTGCCAATAAAGCTTGCTTATTGAAGTGATTAATTTATTGTGATTTCCAGTAGGGCCCATTTTTTAAGGGACCTGATGTACTGGGTACTGTAGTAGGTATTATACCTGTGTTATTGCCAGTATTCACAAAAACCAGTTGAGATAATGTTGTCCTGTTTAAAAAAAGATACAAACAAGGGCTCAGGTAATTTAATCAATTTACCCAGTAGAAAAAATAATAAAATTGGGATGAGGACACATTCAGTTCAAATTTGTATCATAAACATTCTTTAAAGGGAATAAAACTAAGGTATTAAGTGTGTTTGGTTCCTCACTCTTTTGCTCTGTTTTCAATGTATCTATCATATTTCTTCCCCATTTTAGTGACTTTAAAAATCATATGACAGAATGAGTTTCCTTTCTTAGTGCTATTTTTCTTTTCCTTATACATGAAACACCAAGTAAAGCCAAGGAAGGACCAGAGTCCTTCCCAGGGCAGGGTACATGACAGAAGACTGAGGGGCTGTCATGTGAAATCCCCTGCATTGGTCCAGGAGAGCAACACTGGGCAGAACAAAAGCCAGAAGTTCAAGGATGGAATCCAAATTGACATGCGGAGTGATCACAGTATTAAACAGAAGTACACAGGGGCTAGAATGGTGGCGCAGAAGAGCTTTGGGATATTGGTGCATGTGCACATCAAAATGCATTAGACTGAGAGCCTCGGGCGCAAAGTGCCTAGGGTGTCATGTCAGTTAAGTGGAGGTAGAATAAGGTCACTAGAAGAGTGTCAGCCCATCATTTACTTTTAGTATGTGTGTTCATTGCCTATTGATGCTTAAATCACCATGAGTTTGGCTGTTTATATTTATTGTCTCACAGCTCCATAAATCAAAAGTTCAAATTGGCTCTACTGGTTTCTCTGCTCTAGTTTTCACAAGGCTAAAGGCAGGGACTGCCATAGGAAGGCTCTGGAGAAAAATCTGTTCTCCAAGTCATTCTGGTTGCTAAATTCAGTTCCAGCAGCTGCAAGACTAAGATCCCTGTTTCCTTATGGTCAGCCAAGATTCATTCCTTCTCAGCTTCTTGGTGCTTCTGACATTCTTGGGCTCACCACCTGCCTACACCTTCAAAGCCAAGAAGAATGGATCAAGTCCTTCTGATACTTTGAGCTTTTCTGGTTTCCATTTCTGCTTCCTGTCTTCTGCTTTCCTCTTCGACTCTTCACCATCTGTTTTGCCTTCTTCTGCTTTTCAGAACTCATGTGATCAACTGAGAGAACCACCCGCCTTTTAAGGTCAACTGGCTAGTAACTCATTCCACCCACCAAGTCCCTTTTATAGCTGTGCATAGATTAGTGTTTGCATAACCAGGGGACTGCAGTCTTGGGGACATCTTTCAAATTCTGCCTCATACTGGAGGCACATTCATTTCCATTCCTCAGGTCTGAGGGTTTTAGGCAGTGTGGGTGTCAGCCTGGATGCCCACACTTGCTGAGTCCTCCCAGACTTCTGGTTATCTCAGTCCTCCAGTGGCTCTCCTCCTTCCAGAGGTCCTCTGCAAACCATTCTCTGATCTTCAGTGCCTCCACCAGTTCTGCCTTCCTTATTGACTGAGCAGTGTTTTGGACACTCCATTGTGTTCTGGAAAGCTTCTTGCTAATTCCCCTACACACTGGGCACCCCTCATCAAGCCCTAATCACCTAGAAAATCTCACGACTTTGAATCTCATCTTGCCTTTTATAATTTTTAGGATCCCTTTGGGAAATGACTCCTAAGTACCCACACTGCCCCACTTTGTAACTAGCATACATAATAATTTTGATTCCTTGAACTAGGAAGGAAAAATATTACTATAGATTGAGTAGTCCTTATCTAAAATGGATTTAGGATTTTTTGAGTTTTAGAATATTTGAATGTATATAATGAGATATCATGGGGATAGGACCAAAGTTTAAAATTGAACTTCATTTAAGTTTCATGAATACTTTATATATATATAAAGCCTGAAGGTAATTTTATATAATATGTATATAATATGTATAATAACTGTATGCATCCAAAAGGTTTATAGCCTGGAAGTATCTATTTGTGGCTTAATGTCAAAGCTCAAAACGTTTCAGATTATAGAACACATTAGGCTCTAGATTAAAGATAGTCTTCTTATAATATACTTATTAATCTGAATTATTTGGGGAGCTATGAACTTATAATTCAAATATGAAGGTTTAGGGCCCTCATTCCCCCAATTTAGTGAATTAGGTTCTTGCTAAAGTGCAGACTATCAGCCCACACCAAAGATTCAGTAAATCTGGAATTTCATATTCAACATTGTATGAAGAGCTATGCCCAACATGGACCATCGTTGAGTTGGAGAAAGATTTAAGCTGAAGCCCAAGTTAAGGATTTAGCATCTGTCTTTCTTTTTTATGAAGTAGTTGATGAGGACTAAGTCTCTCCTAGAAGTCCTTGCAGATGCATTTCCCACTGTGCTGTCCCTGGGCACTCATTAGGAATGTACTACTTGTCACACTCCTAGAAAGCACTGTACCTTTAGGATGATAATGCCGGCACTGATCACAGCATACCTTCTGCTCTGGCATCTATATACCAAGCAACAACCAGCCTATAGTAACCCCTCCCCTATTTATACTCTGGTGAAACCATAGCATAGTGAAGGAGAAGCTTTAATTCTGTGTCTCAATTCATGCAGATTGAACCCTTCATGAAATTCCAGAAAAAGAAAATGAACATTTATTAATAATTGGAAAGAAAACAACCTTTAATAAATGTTGTTTGTGTACATAGCTGGCACTAAAAGAAATAAAGGAGTATCTAGCTTTTATAGACCAAGTGCAGCTTACTGATAAATAAGGTGATTGCAGATAATGATCTCATTTAATCCTGACAAAATTAAGGGATATTATGTCCCTTTCAGGAAGGTGAATAACTGAAGCTCAGAGGTAGGTGACTATGTCATCAGTCAGAAGAAATGTGAAAATTTAATTTTTTCCTTATTTTTATTTTATGTGTATGAGTGTTTTGCTTGCATGTAAGTGCATCCATGTTGTGCAATGCCAGTGGAGGCCAAAGGATTGTATCGAGTCCCCTGGAACTGGAGTTACGAGCAGTTGCTAGCTGCCATGTGAGTGCTGGAAACCGAACCCTGGTACTCTGGAAGAGTGCTCTTAACCAGTGAGGCATCTCTCCAGCCCCTAAGTGTGAAAATTTAAAGCCAGATGTAGTACTCCAAATCTTGTCATCTTTCCATTCATCTATACTTCCTTTCTGGGTTCAAAAATCTCAAAGTTTAGATAGTATTTTGTGTCCATAAGCAAAGAAATTTCACTGATCCATTGTTGCTGTTGGCATGGTTTTAGACATCATAACTTTAACACATCTCTAAATATTAACTAAGTGCTTTTCTCTACAGTTCCCCTTTTGCACAAGAGCCAAAATAAATAAAATGTGCTTACCATTGCAAGTCTCCCATGGGGCTCCCCACACATTTGCCTGTCTAGCCCTAACATTCAAAAGAGGCACATACATATTTATAAACACGTTCTTTCCATGTATGCTTCCTCTATACTTCCTCTAACCATCAGAGCCATTCAGCCCTCAGTTGAACCATTCAGCTCATTTGGCCTGTCTCAGCCTTAAAGCCATGACAAAGCTGCACCTCCCCAGGGCATCTCTCTGGGCACTCACCTTCACAGCACCTCCCCATTCCTCCCTCCAGCCTCACCTCCACCCCTCCACTGGCTTCTTCATCCTCCTGAATGGTCCACATACAGTCACTCCATAGAAAGTCCCATCTTGGACTGATTTTGCCAAGACAGAACTACTGTCTGTAGTATTTGAGAGAGAATGAAATGGATTCAATGGCCAGCTTCCTTTCTGATGTCTACATTGCATATCAGGTGAGATGTCAAGGGAGCAAGTCCTCAGATTGCACTAGCTTTGCACTTCCAGGAGAAATGTCTTTCGCGAGTTTCGTGTCAGAGCCACAGCTCTGGCATTGATATGAAGGAATGTTGGAGATGGCTATGGGGGAACTATGCTTGCTTCTTTTTTGACCTCCTGTTTAATGTCCCATGCAATAAACCTGCTTCTAGAACTTCTTCCTAGGAAATGCTGTCCCCTTGAGCTCTGTCCACTTTTTTCTCTAACTACTATCAAACTCAAGAGTTAAATTTTAGTTCTATTAATTATCCCATTCTTACTTTCTAGGGAGAAGAAAATTCATTTTCAATGGAGGCACTAGAAATTTAGAGAAGGGCTCATGATATCTTTTGGTTTTTTTGTTTTGTTTTGTTTTTTTGAACAAGGCTTGATTTTTATTGTTTAAAAATACTTTATATTTATTTTTCTTTCTGACTCTATGCTTGTGCCTTCAACATTCCACAATGATTTCCTGCTCCTCAATAAAGAGCAGGTCCTGTCATAGACACGTTTAGCACACACAGAACCTTCATATGCCCTGCCAACGTGTTACTTTTTGTTGGACAATCTCATAAGGACTTTAGGTCTCACAATACGAACCTTTCAAAATCTGTCCAGACACACACCACATGCAGATTTCAATGCTTTCCCTTCCTTCTTGGTATAAAGGTAAACAATCTTTTTACCAGGGGTTCAAGACAGCCTAATTTTGTTAGAGGCTGTATTGTAGGAAACCATACATACATCGGTATGCCAAATGTTAGACCATTCTGAGTGCCTTCAAGCACCATCCTCTGAAGAGGAAAGGACTGATGGTATCGTTTGGCTCAAACACTAATGCTTTGTGGAAGTTCTTTACGGTATTTGTTAGAATGGAGCCAGGGGCTCCTCCCAAGCCCATGTTACCCCTGAGGAACAGATCCTCAAATGACCTTAAGAGTAAAAATAAATTGGTTTATCTGGGCCAATTATAGGGTTAAAACACCCAAAAGGACATTATAACCCAAGATTAATGGGGTCAATGTAATTTTTAAGGGTCCATATGTATAGCCAAAGGCTACATAACAAGAAACAATGCCAGACAGGAGATACTTTCCTTTGAGTTATTGGCCAGGGTGGCCCAAAAGACCCCCAGACAGTAACCCAGCATAAAACTGGGAAAATGAACAGCAGATCCCAATCTTATCTAAAGGAATATTGACAACTGATTAATGCTAGATGAGGAACAGCTGATCTTCCTAAAGCAAGGATTTCTAGATAGGCTGACTAGATTCAGTGGATGGACAAGCACTGGGGAATGGCTGGGGGTGCCAACAATATAGCAGACAGTAACAGGGGTGACAGAGTATATGGGTTCCAGTGTGTGTGGGGGAGGCTATGGAAGGGTGCCATTTAGGATGTGGATATATAGATGAATAAGATTGTATGGGATGTTCTGTATGATATACACACAAAAAAATCAACAAATTTTAAAAAAAGATTTATAATTGAGGAAGAAGCATAAAAAATTTACTTCACATTAATTAGTAGAGGTGATAAACATTACCATTGAAATCTACCTGATGACTTTATATCCATACTCAGGTGCCAAGGATCTGAGTGTAACCGAATGTGACTAGTAAACATCAGATATGTAGAGATTAAAAACACGTGCAAACATCTACGCGTTAGTAGCATTAAAAATATAGGAAACATAGCCAGGCATGGTGGCACACACCTGTAGTCCCAGCACTCAGGAGGCAGAGACAGGCAGATCTCTGTGAGTTCAAGGCCAGCCTGGTCTACATAGTTCCAGGACAGCTCGGGTTACAAGGAGACCATGTCTCAAAAAAAAAAAAAAAAAAAAGTAGGAAACAGCATTTTTTTAAATGAAATGGAGATCTTTTTTAAAGGGTAAAATCTCACACAATTTATGTCTTATAGGGTTTATACTGAGTACAATATTGTATAAGTGTAATAACTAAACTGTAAACCTAAAAATGTTGTATCCACTTGTGAAAGAGATGTGCTCTTGCTCTGGAGTGTGTTACTGAATATGTTAAAGCTGTAGTGAAATGTTTCTTCTAATCATGTGGTTATTAAATTAAAAATTAAAAAGAAAATTTTAAATCAACTATGTCATATTCCTTTATGTCATATAGATTTTTACTAACTAGAAAAGACATCAGAAGAAGTTACATTATCAATATTATAATACAAAGCACTATGTTCTCTAATAAATGTGGATAAGACAATGCTTCTGATGTACAAAATGGAACCCAGAACCACAGATTATCCCAATCTGATCTTTTAGACCCACCATGGATGAGCCATGCAGAGAACTGTGGCCTGACCCACTTCCCATTGATGCTCAGAGGAAGGCAGACACTGTTCTAAGATGTGGCCCAGTCAGCTGCCCTGCTGGACCAAGCGCAAGGGAGTGAGCAAGTGTGCACACACCATCACGATGATCCTCACGTGGGCCTCTGCATGGTGTGGTTCAGGCTGCTCACCCTGGGTGCTTTTCAGAGGGGCTTGTGGCATGCCTGTGTCTCATCTTTATTCACAGAAAGGCTCTTTGTCAGCTCTTGGAACCTGCATTTACCCCAGTCTCATAGGAGACACTCCTGGGATGAGTAAGGGCAGTGGTGGAAATGTGGGGATTGGGATCCTGGGTAAGCAACCCAACGTGGTATTCTGTTGCTTCTTTCTTTGAAACTGTGGAGCAAGTGCCCTGTCATCTTTGTGAGTATTTAAGGAACTAAGCAGTAAATGTCCAACTCTTATAAGTTAATGAAAAGGGAACAGTCATTCGGAAAGAGAATGGTGTTCGGAAGAAAAGAAGCTTTGAATTGCCACTAGATCAAACACATAGTCTCATAGTATTTACTATGTTCCAGGTACACTGCTAGGCGTTGGAGATACTGTGGTGACTTGAACAAGCAAAGTCTCGAAACGTATGGGTTCTAGTTTCCATGCTTTTTGTTCCCTTGGACAATCTATTTCATCTTTGAAATGCAGATCTGTAATGACACTATTATTTTCTGTCTTAGTGCTAGTATTCTTACTGCATCTTCAGGTTCTCCTGAAATTTATGAGGGAGGATCTTTCACAGTATTGGCTTGAGAAGAGGGGTCCCAGCATTCCTCTCTGGTCTGTCCTTCAAACTTCCAAATCAAGCCATAATTCTTATCTGGTAGCCCAGCTATCTGCTGAGAACAAGCCATCAGCAGGTAGCAGACAGTCTTTACAGACTTTAGGAATCCCTTCATCAGCACACGTGGATGAAAAATTCAGAATAGCAGAGCAGAGCATGCTGCATGTGGAAGGCAAGAGCAGGCTCTGGAGGTGGACAGGAGCCATCCTAGGAAGGGGACTGACCACATTCCTAGTGTAGTGTAAAGATAACTCTGGTTGGTGGGGTTTTATTAATTTAAAAAATATTTTGTTTTTATTTTGTATGTGTATGAGTGTATTACCTGCATGTACGTTAGTGCACCCATGTCATGCAAAGCCCTTGGAGGTCAGAAGAGGGCATCAGATCCCCTGGAACTGGAGTTATGGATGGTTGTTGGCCACCATGTGGGCCTTGGGAATTGTTCTGAAAGAGCAGCTAGTGTGCTTAACCACTGAGCCATCTTTCTAGCCCCTAATTTTTATTTTTTCGAGACAGGGTCTCACTGTGTAGTCCAAGTTGTCTTAGAATTAACTAGGTAGTTTAGGGTGACCTTGAACTCTTGATGATTCTTTTGCCTCAGCCTTCCTGAGTGCTAGGATTTAACAAGGAGTAACCTGATCAGATATGCACATAAAAATAGTCACTCCAGCTCCACTTTACAGTGGAATTAGAAATGGGCTGTACCTGTAAGCAAGAAGGTTAGGACCCTAACCTAAATTCAGAAGTGAAGGGCAATGAAGACAAACGGATATGGAATTTAAAGAGTTGGAGAGATCAAATGAGGGAGAAGCAAAGAAGGGAGCTCGAAACTCTTTGTTTTTGGCAAATGAGTGGTATCTGTGCCTTGTGACTGTCCTGGTCAAGGTGGACTCTGGAGCGAGTAATCAAATGGGCCTGGAAAGGAAAGAGAACGAGGTGCTGGGTAGACCACTCATTGCCTCAATTTTGTTGCAGACTACTTATTCACACTTGTCTGAACTCAAGACTGCTCATATTGTACAACCTGACAAAGTACATATTATGTTTATTCAGTTTATAGTGTAAGAATCTAAAGTGAGGGCCAGTGCACTGTCTCAGCATGTAAGGGCACTTGCTGACAAGCCCGATGACTGAGTTCAATCCCCAGGAGCAACACGGAAGAAGAAGAAAACTAACTCCTGAACATTGTCCTCTGACCTACACACACACACACACACACACACACACACACACACGCACACGCACACGCACACACGCACAATGTAATATAGACAATTATTTCAATCTAAAGTAAACTATAGTATTGATGCCCACAAACTTTGGGCTAGGTTTGATAAAGCCATCATTCTATATTCTCTAAAATAAGGACACATCTACTCACAGAGACATGAATGAGAGACTGAGCAAGTGATGGCATCTAAATCCAGCATCCCATTCAGTTCCAGAACCTCTCAGAGACTGAGCTGCTACACATAAGCATATGGTTCTAATTGACTTTAATGGGATTCCCTTGCAAACCACAGATTCTAAATTATCCCCCAATAGGTATAGCATTTATAGGAGACGTGTTATTTTCCCTGAATACCCTTTGGGTACTGTTACACTAAATTCTGACAGAAACAGAATTCACAGTCATCTAACAGTAGAATACCAACTGTACACATATTCATTTCTTATAAACCACAGAAAATAGGTATTTATAACATGTTTTAAAGAGAATCTAATTTCATGTTAAGAAATAGCAAATGTAGCCTTGATATAATATTTCTGTTTTAATTTGCTTTTATCCAAGAACAAAACTTTCTCTTCCTTTTTTTCTTTTTTTCTTTCCTTCTTTCCTTTTTTGGTGTAGGGGAGGGATTTTTTTTCCCAAGTCTGGAGATTAAACAATTTAGTAGGCATTCCACGTTCAGCATTCAGCTCACAAAAAAGGGATTTGCATATGAAGTTGTTTGCGCAGGAAAACACTTCTGAACGTGCTCATAGTTCATGGGAACTCTCTGTATCCATGGACGCTCCAGTTGGCCCCTCATCCTTCTCTTTTCTCCCTCCTTACAGGTCACTGGATTGACACTGTCTCAGGACCTTGATGATCTTGCCATACTCTACCTGGCCACTGTGCAAGCCATTGCTGTAAGACACTTTACTGACATTTCAAAAGTCCTATCGATACATTGTAAGCCATAAGCTCCTTAAGATGCATCATATGTTTTTTTGAGTTTCTTAATTAAAAGAGAACTTGCCACAAATAAATGTTTACCCATCCAAAAAGAAATGCCGATGAAGATTTTTCACCTGCTTTAATGATAACCTCAAATAAATGAAAGCCAAAAGAAGTTAAAGTCTTTGGACATGATATTCATCACTTATTTGATGTCTCCTAAATTCACCAAATACAGACAAGGTCTATGAATGTGTACATTAGAAAGCTGGTGTTAAGAACAGCTACTATTACACAATGCATAATGTTCACTTTGCAGAAGGATTCCTTATAAGCTTCCTTTAAATAGTAAGCTTTGTTAGAACAAGAAAGGGTTTTGTTTCTAGATAATTAGGTGTTTACAGGAGAGGGTTCAATGATGATGGAAGGAAGGATTTAAATCTGAAATGCAAATAGCTCTTAAATATTCAAAATGAAAATCAAATTCTAGAAGCTCAAAGGAAATCTTCCTGTCTGGAAGTAATTGGCAGGTGGGCTACAGGAACGTTCTAAACCCTGATATCTCACAAAAGTTGGCATGTGTGTCTGTGCTAGAAAGTGTATCTGCGGGAGTCAGCCACAATGTTCAGAGTCTTGGAGCAGAACTGTACCTCAGTGAGATTTGGTCACTTCTGGAAAGAGAAGGGAAACAATAGAAAGGGAAAACTCAGTCTCCTGAATTTGGATTTGAAATTCAGCAACAGACCTATGAATTATTATAGTTATTAGTGGTGGTGCTAGGGGTGGAACCCAGTGCTTACACATCTGAGGTAATTGCTGCACCTCTGAGCCATATCTTCATCCTAAAACAAATGGGTTGGGTTTGTTGGTTAATGCTGTACAGGCATAAGCTATTCAGTTATTCTTTTTCTCCCAATACATGTTTTTGTGATCTCTTTACTTTTAATATAGAACTGCATGTTATATTTATCCATATAACTAATAGAAGCGCATTGCTGGTGCTCAGATTTACTCAGGTGCCATGTGTATGCAACTGAGAGCAGAGCTTCCCACTGCTACAGTAGTGTCCCTTCTGTAACGCCACTACATAGGCATATGGGACCTATCAAGTCAATCAAACGGTCCTTGTAGATTGTAGACCAGACTGTGTCTCCCTTAAGTAACTTTCCCATTGACCCAATACCTTTACCTGTTCAGGGAAGCCAATCAAACTGCTTTCTGTATGGAAACATGGTTAAAGAAAAAGAAAAAGGACAACTGTGACATTAATCAAAATAAAGTGAATAGATGGTGAAACTGTAAAGGAAACATGTCTATTATTAATGAAGACTTTTAGTCATCTTGCTTTAAAATGATGAAGATGGTTATGATACCACTAATGGAGAATAGATATTGGGGCTGTGTGTTATGTTCCAGGGACTGAACTGTATGTACTAAAAAACTGTACTTGCAATCTGTATGATATAGATATCCTATTCCTAGTCCCACTGCTTAGGATCTCAAGCCTTAGAGCAGTTAATTAAATTGCTCAGTGTCCTGTGGCTCATATATGGCAGAGTAGGGACGAGAACTCAGAGCTTATAAAATAAAACTAGATATAAGAACTCTGGAGGAAATTACTGATCTTCTGATTTGGTTGATTTGATTGTATGAAGAAGCTTGCAATAGTCTCAATCACTTGCCTTGAAATGAACAATACTGGAAAATCAGAGATGTGTGACAATTGCACCCAACAAGCACATGGTAGGAAGTGGTCATATGAAGGACAAGGCCAAATGGGACAGGTCAAGGGCATTATCCTATAGTGGTAATGACTATGACCCTTCAGGGGACTCCAACTCTGTGCCAGACATCAGAGTCCTTTACCTGTACAAGGCTTAGGACTGTAGCCCTGCAAACCAGTGGGGTTGTCCTTATTTTTCAGACTAGTGCAGGCTGTTTGCCAGGGTACACAAGGTTGCTAGTGTGCAGAAGTTGGAGGGTGAACCTGTCCATCTCAGCCCCAGCTCCCATTCCATCCACTTTGCTGTAGTGTGTCTCCCTTTGATTTATTCATAAAAGCTAACATGGGTAAAATATTTCAGGCATTCTCAAGAACACTTTTTACTTAACAAATATCAGAAAACATTATTAATTTGGCCTGGGATTTTTTTCACAGAGGTACTTTTCCTGGTATGAACATTTCAGCAGTTAGTCCAGGAATGCCAAATAAGATTAAACTTAATGCATGCAGAAGAGGAAGAAAAAAGAGCCAGCTATGTTTTCTCAAGTAACACATATTTGGGAAATCAATCTTGTATTTAATAGGCTGTACATGTATTTAAAGTGATTCTATTTTTTCTGTCCATTGTCTTAATGACCTTTATAATCCCATGCAGGAAAGCATTTTAAAGATAGATTTCTTGATAAAGCTTTATTGTGAAGTCAATTAAATTGGGAGGGGCTCCATCTGCTTGAAAAAGTATCTGAATGTGCTGATTTTCTAGGCAAAAATGTGCATTTTAATGAAGCATTTTGATAACAGATATTTTCCCATAATGTTCAACTTGAAAAAAAAATTGTTTCCTTCTTCCTGAATATTGCTGTAGCACCTATTCCTTATTGGTGCTAACAAATTCCTCTGTATATTAATATCCATGGTTAGCACTCTGGAAATGGAAGGAAATGAAAGAAAGTTACCTCAAGACTATGTAAAATCGTCCATGCAATAAAATTCTCTCTTGCTTGGCTTCTTTGAAAGACCTGTCAACCACTTGGTTCCTCCATAGCTCATTCATAGTTCTCTTTTCAGAATAGACCCTTAAAAAGTACTATTTGCATTTGAAGTCTCTTGATTTGCATTTGGTTCGGTGTCCCTGGGGAATAGCCTAATTTTAATTTAAATTTCTCAATGAAAACATTTTTTCCAGAAAGGTGAGCACAGAATCATTTTTGCACAAAGCCCTTTGGCGGGCATTTCAAGAGGGTGGGGCGGTACACAGTAGAGTCTGAGGCACTAAAGGGAATGCCCTGCAAAGAACTGCCAGAGTGGGAAATTCCAGCCTACAATGTCACGGGGAGAGACAGGCTGTCACAGTACTGAAGGGAGTGCCTCTTGTTGGGGTCCCCCTTTCCTTTCCCAGGAATGTGCTTTGCATTACCCCAGTGATAGGCTGCTAATCACATGGCTCAAAGGGGTGGGAGGGGGTAAAAATCTTCAGTTTTCCCTGTCTTCAAATTAGAGATGACACTGAAGCACAGAGCAGAGTGCCTAGTGGACCTCATACCCAGAGCAGCCCTTTCGCAAGTGCCCTCCCTGTGCCTGCAGTGCCAAGCTTGTAAGGGACATGCTGCTGTTGCATCATATCTTAGACTGTACCTGTTATTTCTTTCCATGTCACCATTTGTGATGATCCATATTCAGTTTAATGACTATGATATTATTTGTCCCATTAGCAAATGAGAATTGAGTCTTAGAAAGGTTGGGTAGGAGATATAGGTGAACTGTCCAAAGGTCAACTTAGGGCTTTTTAAAGTCAAGTCTCATGCCCTCAGCCATGCAGATCTTAGTCTCTAGAGTAGACCTTAGTGACATAGACTCCACAGGCCTCCCTGCTGGACTTAAGGACATCAACTGACCTCCTAAAGTTATGCATAGACACTTTTTCTGGGTGGGTAAATAGGCTTCATTATATTCTCAGTAAGGTTCATGACACTGCCCCCAGAGATAATTAGCAATATCCAGAGATAATTAGCAATATTCAGTAAGCAGGAGCTGACCTTGTTTGATACAATGTGTTTTAATTTTTTAAGCACACTAGAATCTGTATTTTAAACATGCTGCATCTATATTTTCCCTAGATTCATTAATAGATTCACCAAATCCTTAAGACTCTGGGCTGGAGCTGCTGTGCCTTCTGTTGCTGACTGCACAGGGCCCAGGAATTTCATCTCAACCTCTTTATGCAATCAGAGCTTTCTTTCCATGGTTCTATTTACTGGAGGTTTTGGTGCCCTTTTTAAGGAAAACATCTTTAGTTTCAATTTAATGAAAGAAGACTGACCCAGGTGCCCCTCAGTGCTAATTTCAGAGTAGCACCTGCAGTGAGTCTGTCCCCAGTACCTAATAGAGTGCCTAGGCCACAATAGACTTTCATCACATACTTGAAAAGACTACATTAATAGTTGTGTTAACGGCCCCAACTGTTTTTGTCAGTGTTATATTACTACTGATAGAAGCAAATGGTGAAGTGACTGAAGGGGGTTTGGAGTCCGGCAGACCCAGATTGGAATTCCCTCTCTGATTCAAACAGCTATGTGATCATACACAGTATAATCCCAGTGAACCTCAGATCTCTGGGATGATCCATGCAAAGCTGTGGATGCCACGTCAAGCTCAGGCTAAGCACTTAGTAATATTCCAATCTTTTGCTTTTGCTGCCATCCTAATGCTTTCTTCTGGTTTCTCCTTCAAGTTTGGGACTCGCTTCATCATAGAGGCTATGGAGGCAGCAGGACACTCCCTCAGCGCCCTCTTCTTATGTGGAGGCCTGAGCAAGAATCACCTTTTTGTACAGATGCATTCGGACATTACTGGTAAGCCTAGGGGAGAAAAGAAGGCCATCTTCCAGTTGTCGGCAAAGGGGCATGGCAGATTTGTGGGTAGGCTGAGAATAGGCTGTACATGATGAATCAGGTTCTGAAGATGACCGTGAAGTTTGTATCCTTATGATGTGGAAAACAACTCTTACATATATATCCAGTTATTGAAACAAGGGTGGCAAGGGATAGATCTTAATTCAAGCTTTTACCCGACTTCTCTGAGTACTTCTGATCCAGGCGTGGAATATTGAAGGTACAGGGATAAATAAAATGCTGGGCTTGCCTCTGTGGAGCTCAAGGTCTGTTGAAGAAGGCAAACAGGCACAGTTAATAGAGTGTGACAAGAGCTCTGAGTGAGAAAAGCACACTGAGCACTCCGCCTAGGTTTTGGACTGTGCAGTGCAAGGCATGCACTTAGGAAGCTACCCGAAGAGAGAATGCAGAGCCCAGATGCTGTGGGAACCAGGTCTAGCTGCCCATGGGGATGTAATCCCAGAGCCCAAACACTGGGACTCCTCAGTACTGCACTGATCAGATGGAGGAAATCCAGAGTGATGGAGGCTGGCAGTGGCAGAGCAGCATCTGAGATGAGCCTGGGGCCCCAGGAAAGGGCCCTCTGACAGGAGGCCTGCTGAAGGCAGGAACCTGGCCTAGACTTCTGTCTCTCTGTACCAGCACCTTACCACGTTCCTTCTCCCCCAATGTCTACTGGGGACTGGTGCTCCCTTACAGGACTGATCCCTGGGTGTCTAGGTATAAGCATGGGACAAAGGGAGGGAAATAGGGAAGAATGAACTCTGTCCACGGTCTCAATTTCTGCCTGACCTGAGCCCACCTTACCCTGGTCTCCATTCTTCATGACCCCACTCCCTGAGTTCTTTATACAGTTCAGCAGGCCCTGTCTGAGCTCATACTGCCTCGTTGGTTGTCCCTTCCTGCTCCAGGCCATGTGAATTCCCAGGCGGGAGCTTTATCTAAGCGATAAAGTCCTAGTTGAATCCTGTACAGTTTTAGCTGGAGCTGAAACTAAATAGGATACATATTACCACCTTAAAGATGAGTAGACTGAGACCCAAGTCAGGAGGCAGTTTAGAAAAACATGTAGTGTAAAGGCGGATCTGTGAGAGTTAAAAGCATAGACGTTACTTCATTAACCAAGCACCCACTGTGTGTTAGTGAGAATCACACTATGATCATTTAATTTTCCCTAGCCTAATTAGAAAAAACAGTGCCTTATCTCCAGTCAAGCAAACTGAGGACAGGGATGGTAAATTAAATTGACTATCCCAAGTCAGTCAGCCAGATAGAAATAGGACTATGATTGTAATCAACTGTGTCTGGGCCCCATGCCCCTTACATTCCACAGTGATCGGGGTTTCTGAACGTTTCTTTTGTCACTCTTTGATGATGACCACCCTTTCTCAAGGTTTGTAGAAGTGGAATATGAAGAATGAAGCCAGATTAGCTGGGTGACTCAAGTAAGGTGCAGACCCATCGAGTCTGATTTTCCACTTCTTACCCTTCTAATAAGCCAAAGTCATGCCCTACCTGGATGCAGGGGAGAGGATGGTAGCCAACTTTTCTCGAAAGGAATGGAAAAGAGAAGATCTTTTAACAGGGGGAAAAAGTGCCCTTGAACAGGACAGCTGTGAGTGACCTGGGTGCGGCCTGAGTACTGCAGCTCCAGTCTTTGAGAAAATGGGTCATCCTTCAGCCATGTGCCACTGAGCCAACTCAGAAGCTGGGGTGCAGCAGCCACTTTACCACAAACTCTGCTTTGGAAACTACTGGCCCCTGTGCTGTTGAATGAAAGGCCTTTAATGGTTGTTTGGATTCAGACTGAAACTAGACCCTTTGTCTCTAACTACCAGCCAGTTACAGTTCTGGACAAAGAGATCTTTTCTTTGCCTAGAATTCCTCTGCCCATGACTGACAAGGGATGGCAAAGTGCATCTGCTTCAAATGCTTTGGCTTCTGTTAAACTCATTAATGCATCTGATAAAATAGCTCACATTCCAGGCAGAGCCTCCCTCTTCCTTGCCTTCACCCAGGTCTCAGAGAAAAGAACACATTTGAATTCGTCCTATAAAAAAAACAGTGGAAAGGTAATGTCCTTGGTTGGTACTTTTTAGACAGTGCAATTGTTCTACTTTCTCCACACGGAACAATTTAGAGAAAAGCACAAACATGGTCCATGATTCTCAGAAATACGTGTGAAAAACCCAGTGGAATATGGAAGATTCTTTGTGGACGGTGTAGAGCTGTGGAAAGAGCGATGGCAAGGTTATCTCCCTCATGAGGAATCAGTGCTCAGGAGCTGGAGTTCCAGGCTCTTGCTCAGCTCTCAGTAAGCGATCAGAACCTGTCAGTTCACTTCTCCTTCCATCCAGCCTCATACCCAAAAGGTTAGGTGTGGTAGAGGAAAAGACAGTTTAAAACCTTATAAGCAAATCTTGGCAATTTAGCAACAACCTGCCTTGTGCAGGCGGGGAAGACAGGGCTGTGCCTGCTTGGAAAAGTCATGGGCGTGCAAGGAACCTCCTTGTATCCCAGCCATTGACTTAACTGTGGTTTCCAAAAACAGTGTGTGTTTTTGGAACACAAGTAATTGTAGGTTTCCCCAATAACTTGGGACGAAGTGTTCCTTTTAAACTGTATTTCTTAGTACTGTAGTTTCATTTGGGGTTTCCCTCTTTCTGCCTCACCATTCTGATCATTTGTTCATTTATTTATCTACTCTTAAGCACTCCTTGGGTACCCAGGCTGTCAATCAATATACTTGGCTTGAACATGCAAAGAATAAAGTATCTCCAAAAGATTAGTTACCAGTCAGGAAAGTGCTCATGGGCCTCTGACCCATCGGCAGGAAAGCAGAATACCAGGTGACAGAGCCAGGCAGGGACGAACAGCTCACTCATGCCTGATTAATATGAATAAAGGGGTTATTTACAGAGATGTAGGAAAAATGGGCAACAGGCAGTCCCCTGGGGCTCCTAGTCTCTTCCCACCCCCTAGGCTTATAGAGGAGGACCAGAAGACACCCAGCCCGAGACAGGAGCTTAGTCCTGGATATAGCCATAGGGCAGGGGCTGTTAGGCTTATGAGTGAGGACCTGGAGGTACCCAGCAAGAGACAGATGCCTAGTCCATAGTGTAGCCAGAGGGCCTTTTGCAGATAAGGAAGCTGAGTCATGGAGAGGTTAGATGACCTGCCTAATGTCAAGGAAGCCCAAATGGAAACCCTGGTAGCCTGGCCCCCTGAGCACTTTGAGCTGCATCCTGAGAGCTGAGGGCTTCCCTGGGGGTCCTCTTGACCTCTGCTGCCCAGACAAATAGCCTTGGAGTCAGTCCCATTCATAAATAGGGAGGCTGTGGGTCCCCGAGGGGCTAGAGATAAATCATGTTTGGAAGGCTATCCTCTAAAGAGTCCCAGGTCAGGACTCCTGGGTGGCCATGGATTCACACAGGCATGCAGTGTGCTTTCCTGGTGGAACACCATCACCTTTATGTGTGGCCTGGTATCTGTCCTTACCCTCTAGATGACTGATGGGACCTGCCCTTATCCATTCCCCATAGCTTTCCTCTCTTTCCCCCTAAAAGTCTAATTTTAACCCCATTTTTCAGTTAAGGAAACTGAAGTACAAAGAGGCTTGGTATCTAGCCTAGGATCACACCATAAAGTCAGGAAAGAAACTAAAATGTAAATCATCTTAAGAATCCAGAATCATTGATATGAAACCCACATATGGGGCTTGACCTTCAAAAGGCTTCTTTGTGCCTGGTGGATCCTGACTTGCCTTCAAATGCCTATTTCAGCCTCATGTCCACTGTGATGACCACTGACTCAGAGACTCATTCTCTCATCAATTAGTTGCCATGACTTGGGTTCTGCTCTAAATGCCAGGATCGTGGCAGTAGACAAAATGGAACGTGCCCATCTCATGTAGTATCAGTTCTTTAGGGGCAAGGCACTAAACAACCTCAGCAAGTAAAACACAAGGTAGGAAAGTGGGAGCATGGGGGATACAGAAAGAAATGAGAAGCCACTGGTAAGTGTGTCTTTTCATTTTAAATGCTATGACGAAGGAATGCTCAAGGTTATATTTGCACCAAGGAGAGGAGGCAGTTACATGCGCATCTGGTAGAGCCCTGAAATAGACTCAAGAAATAGTAAGGAGGCTAGGGCCATGCGGTAAGGAGGAAAGGAGAGATCAGACCCTGAGGGCCTCATCAGACTATGTAGACTGCAGTTTATGCTAAGTCCATGGAGAGGCATAGATCTGAATTAGAGAACCAACCCCTCCATGGCCTGTATCTATCGCCTCATCCATCCACCTCTGAGACATGAATAGCCTGATTCATCTCAGCCTTCATTGGGCCCAGTAAAGCGTGTAATAAAGAGTAGAGAAACTGACCCCAATGTCAAGGGCAGCTGCTGCAAGACAGAAACCTGGTCTCACAAGTACATATATATGGTGTTGGTTCCCTTGCAGTTCTTGGCCACTACACCAGCAGTCACAGGTAGAGAAATCCTCTGGAACCCATAATCCCAAGGAACTGGTGTTTTGTCCTTGGAGCTGCTTGCTGGCTCCCCACAGCCCCTGGCCCTGCTCCCTAACCAATTTATGACCTTGTCCTGTGCAGGCATGCCTGTGATCCTGTCACAAGAGGTGGAGTCTGTCCTGGTGGGTGCTGCTATTCTGGGAGCCTGTGCCTCCGGGGATTTTACTTCTGTCCAGGTATGTTTGTAAGGAGCTGTGGCCCCTCCACTGTCTGGGCCTCTCCTTCCTCTTGACAACAGATCACAGCTTGCAAAATACACAGGATATCATTAAGAAATGATAGGCTCCAGCCGGGGAACTCACAAGCATTTCTAGCCTCCGATGCATTTATTGTAGTTTTCCTGACTTGGCCTCTGTTCCCATGGATTGTTCCACTTTTCCGTTGCTTTTCTTTTTCTCCTTTAAAGGGTCTCCTAAATTATTCTCTTCAGTTTCCCCTTGGCCTTTTTTCTTTGATCAGTAAAGCTCAAAATACGAGTTTTTCATGTATACTTCATATTTTTATTTGCTTATTTCAATTGCATCACTTTCCAAAGTGAGGCCTCTTATCAGCAAGAAACACAAAAGAAAAATAAAAGAATTAAAAGTAAAAAATAAGGAACAAAGTATAGGAAGACAGAAACAATTTGGCAACTGTGATTGAGTACATAACTTTGCTATGAGCTGCCTGGCAGCCAAGAGAAAAGGAACTCATGATAAATTACATAATTCTTCCTTCCGAAAAGAGGAAACATACTAGTTTCTGGTAAGAGACAAGCTTTTCCTGCTGCCAAATTGCAAAAGAGATTGCACAAACTGGACTTTGTGGATAGGTGCTGAGTGCTAACCCAGTCTAAAACCCTAAAGCGTGGGTACAGGGTAGAGGCTAAGAGTCTAGGCTTTGAAGTTGGACCACCTGGGCTCAGATCCTAGCCTCTTCCTGCTAGCTCTTAGAACTGAATCATCTACTCCCTACTTGGACTTGCTTAACTAAAATAGTAACCAGTAACTTACTTGTGTGTTCTTTCTATAGGTCAGTTGCACTTATTTATTTTCTGATAGAGCTCTCTTGTCCCCATTTTATAAGTCACCAATTTATAAGCAATTTAGCCAAACATGAAACAGCTAGTAAATGCTAGAACCAAGAAGTCAGACTCCCAGGTACCAGCTGAGAAACAAAGAGCTTAATGACTTGCCCAATGTCTCCAGGTTAAGGTTAAGAACCAGGTTTTCGTCCAGTAGCCCAATAATTAGAGTTCAATTTTTTTGTGACTGGCTAATATAACAGGTACTTCACTAGCTAGATACTAGCTAGATAGCTTTCCTAATGCTTATAACACTCTTCCATGGTCTCTTCACAAGAGAGACCCAGAAAACCTGCAAGAACAGACCATTAGAGACTTACAGATGCAGAAGCCTGTTTCCAGTATCAGTGGTCACTGTTCTGCAATCTGGGAAAGGCGGCACACTACACACTGTCCAGTGGTAATTGCAAAATATCTCTCCTAAGGAATGTAATCTGTTTGTGAACCCATGTGAATTTTAACTGAAGCCTTTAAACAAAGATGATATCATTGAATTCTCAATAACTCCTGGAGTTCCTAATCCTCTCAAAAATGCTATTTAGAGATATTTACTGCTGAAATGTCAATAATGAGTTGTTAACTATTATCTTACTGTATCAAGTTTTGAAGATGTTCTTATAACTAGATGTCATATCTTTCTTGAACTATGTTGCGATCATTAAAACAAATAATAGGATGTTTATTAAAGTCTTGCATGCGTTGCCTCATGTTATACACTGAGCATTTGGTCCCAGAATTCATGTGTTATATATGAATAATTACTCCCCAAAGTGATGGTGTTTGAGATGAGACTTTGGAAGGTAGTAGAGTTGATTGAGGACATGAGGACTGAGTCTTGGTTTGATGGAATCAGTGCTTTTAAATGAACAGACATCCAAGAGCTAGCTCTTTCTCTCTCAGAATCTGGCTGCCTACATACCAAAAGAGGGCATTACCTGAACTAAGTACTGCTGGCACCCTGACCTCATACAGTACGCCTCTGGAACTAAGAATATAAATTATGGTTCAGCGACAGTCCCTGATACTGTGTTAAAGCAGTTGGAGCAGACTAAGAGACCTCATTTACTGTGTATAGCCCACTGCCTGTGGGATGGATGTCTGTATCCAGCTGTATGTTAAACATGAGGAAACCAAGACTCAGGCACATGTAAGGAATTTTCTCAAGTGAGCACTGTCAGGGCAAAATCAGCACTGCGGTGAGGGTCTTACTGATCTATATCCTATACTGCTAATGTGTTCTGTTATTTCTTTAAAAATATGTTCTTGACTTCTTATGTCCAAAGGCATATTTCCTGAAAATAAATGTCATTGACCACATATAAGAGAATAGCACACAGCCCAAAGAGCAGCGTAGCAGGGCAGTATTGCTCTATCAGATTCCACACACCATGGCTTAGTCAAAGCAGAGTTTCCACTCCAGGTTCCATTCACATGCTCCCTATGGGGACACTGAGATCATTCCATATTCACACCTGTGCTACATAAGATTTGCTGCTAATATTTAAAGTAGAATCTAACATATATAGACCAGATTTGAGGACCCGTGCCTGAGCAGCAGCTGTAAGCTCCAAGCATCTTAAGGACAAGCATGGGTCTCCTGTTCAACAAGAGGAAGTATGTGTCTGTCCTGATAGTTTCAAGAGAGACTGATCAATGAAGAAGGTCTGTGCTCTTACCTGTTATCATTTACCTAACCAGATCCCTATAGTCCTGACCTCTGTGCTTGCTTGTCCTTCCTCAATGCCTCCTATCATTTTCAGTGTATGTTTCTTTCTTAAAAAGTGTGTAAGAAGAATTGCCATTGATATGACTGACTGTTGAGATGAAGAGTCTTTAGAAGCACTATCATCAACATCTTTGGAGTAATGTATTTCTGGAGCTTTTTTGAAATGTAAATGCATGTACTCGGCTTTATTCACATTCTTCAAAGAAGCCAAATGGTGTGCCCCAGTCCTGGGGACCAGCTCAAGATTCTGGCAAGGTGAGATGAAACAGACTTATCTTTCAGCCTAAACTTTAGCACGGCCTTTTCTTAGCACTTCAAGGATTCTAGATTGATCTGTACAGTGCCTAAACAGGCTGAGTGCTTCCTACCAGCAACTCAGCTCCCACAGCTGTCATGGACCACATATCTGGTAGTTGGATGGAGGATTTCCTGTTTTATCTAGATAGATTGATGCTGGGAGACACTGCCAGAATCATCGCCTTCAGATGAAGGGGAGGCTAAGAACATGAATTGAAGGAGATGTGGATTGTAGAACTCTGCAAGTTCCCAGAGAGAGAGAGAGAGGATTTCCCCATTTCCTGGGCCCACAAATGACTTCAGTCATAGGGTAGAAGCTGAGCCTTCCTTTACTGATATCAATGAATGAAAATGGAGCCATAGCAATGGTTTTACCTAAAGATATTGCAAACTCGTATATGCTACAAGTTTGAGGTGATTTTATCAAGTAGCAGGAAAGGAACAGTGGATGGAATTTCCTGGTGGGGTGTGTTGGAGAGATCAGTTAAGTTCATTGCTATTGCAAATCTTGACCCATGCTGGCAATTCCTGGCTTACACCTCTTGCTCTTTTTTTCCAACTCCTGATCTCATTCTCTGGGTCTCGTCCCTTCCTCCTTGGCCCTTCCCCACCCTTCCTGCTAAATCTTCTCCCTCTTCCCTTTCAAATGAGGGCCTCAAGAATAAAAGGACTCACAGTGTCCTAAAGAGTTTTCTAGCTTCAAGTAGATTTCCAAATAAGTTCCACTAGAGTGTGACTCCCTTGAGGATAGATCATGTCACCTTTGTGTCTGAAGTTTGACACTGTGTAATCGAGATGAGCTGAATATAGAAATTTTGAGTGTAAAGAACACGCAGAAGGCAATCTTTGCGCCTCCTCTTGTTGGTACAAGTGAGGTATTGCACTCTGTGGGCACCTAGGTCCTAGGAAACTAAGAAAATAGAAAAAAGAGTTTATAAAATATCAGTCTGCTTACATTTTTACTTTACATAGAGAGAGTCTGATAAATAAAACGACAAATAAAACAAGAAGCTTGTTTCAGGAAGTCATAAACACATTCATACGGTAGAGGCAGATAGAAATGCCTTTCCACTGTCTGCTTCCTTCAGGACGCCTGCACGTCATTAACTTTCTACAATTTCTTAAAAAGCAAGTTTTGTTCTGAGATTATAAAAAACAAGCTTTAATTCCCACATTGCTAATTATCTTGAACTGCCCTCTCCCAGTCCCCCTCATCTCCCAAATGCAGTGGAGTGAGGGAAACTAAGCACATTGGACAGCAACAGGAGCCAAAATGCATCCAGCAGTCACAGGAAGTACTAGTATGAAGATAACGGACTTCATCAGCTGCCTCTCCTCCACCGATCATGTGAGGTGTGCCACCTGTCAACCACTGACTATGCTGCCATCAGCTTCTGAGAACAGACTCTGCTGCTTTCAGACCAGCATGTGCAAATGGCCAGTTCTTTAGGGTGTGCCCACGAATAAACGGCCCTCACTGACCACAGCAGCCTACCGCCACGTCAGTCCTTGCAGACATCTTCCTTGCTTACAAAAGCATCTTCCATTCTTCTGCATGGAATTTGCTTCATTTTAGAGATACTTAAATTCCCCACCTGTGATGTACCTCAGAGTCTGTGGCTTTGTGCACACTTTATTTTCTGTTTTGCTTTGTAGGTCAACTTGCTGTGATTTTTAGTTCTTTCTATGATAAATACCAGTTTAATGGTTTGTAAAGTAAAGTGAAATACGACTTCAGCTTCTGGAGGTTGGAAAAGCTGAAGGTCAAGGGTTGTTCAGAAGTATAAAACCATCCATTTCTTGGTGCATTCAATTTTGATCTGCTGCCTCCCCCTTCCCTGTACCGACTTCTAAAATACAACAGACAATTCATGCTCCTTGAGGAAAAATAAGAAAATTCCATTAAGATGGAAGAGAAATAAAAAAACACTGATCTTATTACCCTAAAATTATTTTCATCATACTAATTAATATCCTAGTTTCTATTTTTTTTGTTTGTAATTGAAATGATTTCAATTACAAAAATGTGTTCATACAATGAATAGTGTTTTATAGTCTTTCCCCCCAGCTAAGAACATATAGCAAACTTTTCATTAGTTTTGCAGGCTGTATACCTTTCTACCCCATAGTATATACCATCCTTATTTCACCAAACCTCAGGTCTTGAGTATTTAGGCTGTCCCCATTGTTTTAGAGAATGTTACAACTAACTTCTCTATAGATAAAGTTCTGCACATAGTCTAAATTATTTCCACAAACAGATGGTGGAGGTGTATAAATGTTCAGTCAAAATCTCTGCCTACTGTTTAGAATTTTTTTTCTATACAGAGTAACAATTTATACTCTCACCAGGAGTATGAAAATGCAGAGTTCCCCTTTCTTGAGAATTTTAGCTCCATTAGCTATCATCCTCAGGCGTCTCATAATCCTATTCATTTCACATATGGTCCTGATAAGAACTTTTTAGTAGCCTTTTGCCCTTTATTGCTTAAGCATGTGTTTCTAGAGATGTGAGATTCTGGTTTCTAATTAGATAGATTCAGATTTCAGATTGAATTTTCTGAGTACATATCCTGTCCCGTATGTCAATGCCCCATAGAAAGTCAACAAAATACTTTGGAATGATAGTTAACGGTTTCAAGAAGAATTAAATTAAGACTGTGATGTCAGTCCTAACGTTTGTTATACTTATTGCCACAACTGCTTAACAATGCTGTCTTATCTTTTTATCAATTCCTCTCCCTCCTAAAGAAACAAACAAATTCGGGTTCTGATTAATTATCAGCCTCCTGGTTCCAATCCAGTTTGCAGAATGGCACCATGAATGTAAAAGTAAAAATATTTAACTCAAAATTAGAATTCTATTTTTAGGAAATTATTTGAATAGGACATATATCATCTGATTCTCCTTGCTGCTCATAGGGTCTGTTACCTTCCATCTGTTACTCTTCATAGAATCATAGAAACAACCTAATAGGTGTTAACAGGCCCGCTGTGCAAAGGAAGACTCTGAAGCACAGAAAAGAAATTGTATAGCCTTGACTGACACAATGGCCATCAAGCCATAGCCTAGTAAGTACATACCTGCCACTTGGGAAGGCTGTAGGTTCTAAAATGGCAGCCTTCACAGGTTGACACAGTTCATAGAATCACTGCTTGGATGTATGTGAAACATAGAAATTAAAACAAAAATGTCTTGCTTAACTTGAAGCTTTCCAATTGATTTACCTCAAAGACGTCATAGCACACTCGTAAATGTTGTTATGCTTCATGTATTTGCTTTCAGTCATAATGTACCTGCTGACTTTCTATAGAGATGAATCTAAAACACCTTAAGGACATAAAAGATTGTTAGTAACAGGAAGATTTTATGAAACCAATATATTCTTCCCAAATGTCCCTCTTCTCCTGAAATTTTCAATTGGGAACTTTTGAGAATCTAATTTTTTAAAAGTAAATAGTGGCCAAATATCTACTGAGTCCTTAAAAAATTAGGAGGATTACAGAGCTACAGAACTGTGTTTCTAATGTAAAAGTTATCCCACTCTTGAATTTGATATTTTGTTGAGGCAATATTTCATACTGATATAACCTATCTCCTTTCTCTCTCTCGTACATACATATGTTTATATATTTATACATCTCATAATATACATGATTATAGATGAAATATATATGAAAGCACTATAGAAACATGCTTATAAATATAACCCTTCACTCTATTATTTATAGTACAACTTTCCATAATAAATTTTCATGTTGGAATAAACCAAAATAGTATAATGAGTTATACATAGTAAGTTGGGGTTTTTTCCCCCTAAATACTAGGATAACTCACAAATAACAAATCCATGCCTTGTAAGCTTAATAGTCATTGTAGTAACTTAAGCTGTGAATTCCAACATCAGAAAAGACAGGCTCTTAATTAAATCAAGAATATTCTACAACTGGAGAAGAACTCTGCCTGCAAACACACATTCACATCCACATACCCACATTCACACACACAGACACATACACATTCACACAGGCACAGCACACATGTTCCACATGTCACCTCCACTGGGGAAAAGTTTGATGCAGAGTCACAGAATGCAGAGTTTTACTGAAACTTATGAAACAGTTCTGATTGCAGCATTGAGGCAGATGATTAAGAAAAATGTAGAAGAAAAGAAATCTTCACAGTTGTTTACTGGAGGTCTTTGAGACTCTACAGTGGACTATTTAAAAGTAACATTGGCTTAGAAACATAAACGATATTTCCTTATTCAAATGCCTTTCAAGGAAACTTTAACATTTAAAATTATGTACTATGCTACAAGATGTGTCAAGGAGATTTCCTATGCTAGTACCATAATAATTTTGCAAACAGGGAAACAGTGTCAGAAAAGTTAAAGGACTTAACAAAGCCAGTTGCTAGAAAGTAATGGAGCCAGAATCCAAGTCCTAGCCTGGGATTCCAAAACCAAGGATGTCCAGCCCAGCCGCAATGACCATTTTAGAGATAAACATGATTACCAGTATTTAAAACCTGATGTCAGAACAGATGGCCAGAATTTGCATGCATGTTAAAATGTCAGTGTCTTAGCCAAATCCCCACAGATTAAAAAAAGAGTGCACTTTCAACTTAGCGTAACTTTGGAGAGGTTGAAAGAGGGGCTAGTTATAAAATTGTGGTGGTATCCTGTGGTTGGTAACAGGTTAGGGGCAGTAATTGGAAGCTCAGAACAGGATTGTGTTGAGGCCACCAAAAGCTGCTGTGCAGTGAGCCTGGAAGAAAAGAACTGTGCACCTCACCCTGCTCTTTGATGTGACTCTGATCTGCCCATCTCCAGTTGACTGGACTCATAGTGCAACAACAAGGGAGCTCCTTGATTGCTCCTTGCCAGTCAGTCTGTGTAGGCCCAGAGCAGGGTGAGAAGGGCCTTCAGAAGTATGTGAAGATGTCCATCACAGTCTTCTAGACCAGGCCACACAGTGCATTCTGTGTTCCTGAATCCAGAATGGTTTGTTCAGATCTGTGATAAGGAACTTGCATCAGAATGTATCACCCAGTGTACTCTTTGGTTTGGCTGACGTTTTATTCATAGCAAGATGTTCTCAATGAAGGACTCAGTGTGTTACAGGTTTACACTATGGGGCAAGTTATTTATGCCATTGCAGATGGGCCATTAGAGGAGCACTAAACTAGCTTTCTAGCTCTGCAGATAATGAGAAACATGCTGGGGTTCCCCATGTTCCCTTGTCCTTTGTTTCATTTTTCTGCTATAGCATCTGCTAAAAAGAAAAAAAATATATAATATTTTTATTCACTTGCTCCAAGTTGGGTACTGTTGTAAGACACTTCAGATGACATTTAAGTCTTTAAAGGTACATTATTTCCCTTCCCTTTACAAACAGAACACAAACTTAGACATTATAAGTAATGTGTTCGTTCTCTAACGGCTAGCCAGGGGCTTGCAGAGTCCATGCCCTTCACTAGGGTTAGGCTGCCTCAGAACCATTCTTAGGATTTTCCAGCATTATCACCCAGGATGCCAAATGGAGTGGTGAGGGAATCGCCTTGTGGGAGAGCCATGACTGTGCTCCTTGTTGCAGGTAACAGCTGGGTACTGGTTCCTAAAACAGTACTCCCCAGCTCATAAGAAATCAGCACTGTTTATAGGACCATGTTACTCCACTTCACAAAGCCTTTTCCAGCCTCACCAGCCAGGTCCCAGATGAATTTAATTTGTTTCAAACTGGCTGCTGTCTACTTCCATCTCTAAACCCAGGAGGTCCAGAGAAGATGTGGAGAAAGAATTCATGACAGGGATGTACTTCCTTAGAAATGATATTAATTGGTTGGGCAAAATGAACGAGGGAAATAAAATATCTGCTCTTTACTAAGTAAAGGCATCTTCCTCCCTTAGCTCATTAAAAATTAAATGCACTCTTGGCTTAAGTAGGGCAAATTAGTAATTAAGTACTACATAATCAACCTGGATAAACATAATGTTGAAGGGGAGGCCAAATTAATCACTTCACTGGTTTGTTAATGCACCTTTTCCTCAAGTCCTTCCTGTAGTGCCAGGATGCATTTTCCCTCCCTCACTGCTGGAGGTGGAATGTGCCGCCACAGCTGGGCTGACAGATGACAGGACCAGATCTGGAGAAGGTGCGCATGACTGTGGGCCTTTATTCAAAGTATGCAATCAGAATCTGGACTTCAGCCTTTAAGTTTCATCAGGAGCCTACATGTGGCAAGAGAATCCTAGATGATAGGAGGATGACTGAGGTGAAGCCGACTCAGTACCCCAGCACGTCCCAGCTAGCGGGGGAGAGGAAAAGATCTGCACAGACACGGCGTGGAAAAGTCATTATTGAAATGTAATGGCACAAATGATTTGCTTTAGGCTCAAATCTGGCTCTGCCATTTACCATGGATGAGTTACCTAATTTCTCATGCCTTACGCCCCTCATCTATAAAGGATAAGATAATAGATATATTGTCTCATAACTCATATCCTCATCTGTAAAGGATAAGATCATAGATATATGGTCTCATAAGAGGTAGACATGTTCATATATTTAAAGCAAAATAGTTTTATTTAATTGGCCATTCTCTGTTTAAATTATAATGATTATATAATGGGATAATGGGTTGTCAAGAGTGTCTTCACTGTCTTGAGGACAAATCTTTCCAACAAGGTGATATTTGAAAGGAACATTACAAGTTTAGTTGCTGATAGAGCTAGAACTTGGGGAGCTTCAGGAGGGCCCACACACTTCATCCTTGAGTGGGACGCTGACTCTACGGGTGAAGAGAGAAACACAGGGCTCAATATACTAAATGTTAATAACAACCACTAAAAACTTAGACATGTTCTTTGTGGAAATTGTCTCCCAAGTGTGGGGAGAGTGGTGGAGATACAACCAAGTACCTCATGGAACTGTGTCTGCATGACTAACATACTGTCTCTCTGGTGAGAGGGGGCATGAACTTGGCTTGGTGGTGTGTGGTGGGCTGGGGAAGCAAAAGCTGCTGGGCCTTATCTTCCTCCTTGTTTCAAAGAGACTTTATTTCACAACCCTTTTGGATAGAAATCCTCTCAGGCCACTCTTGGAGATTGGTTTTTATCTGGGGCTCTGACCTCTGGCTTCACCAACAGAGGGGTCAGCCTGTTCTGGGAAGCCAGGGAACTGCTCTCTCTCTCTCTCTCTCTCTCTCTCTCTCTCTCTCTCTCTCCTGTTGTTTCAACTGTTTGGAAAGTAACTTATTTCTTTCTGATTCCTTTGGGATTAAAAGTGCCAGTTCAATTCCTTCTCAGCACTTAAAGATATCTCAGCTTTGAGATAGCCATACCCCACTGCCCACATCAATCCCATGGCCTGGAAGGTTTAATTCTATCCATGCCATTAAATTTATGGAGAACCCTTTTGGAGTCAGAGGTAAATGGCCCATTTCCTTTATTTCTGCCCCTTTTACAGACGCCTTATGTAAATGCCTCCAGAGCAGGAATTTTGCTTCAGTCTCTTCCTTATCTCCAATGCCTGACACAGCTGGACACAGAGAAGCTGTATGGGAAATCTTGTTCATTCATTCAGCAAATACCCCATAGGCATTCCAGTAAGCAAACTGACTGTGATCCCAGCCCTTATCACATCTACAGTTGACTGGAAGACAGTGAAGAAACAATCATTGTAAATATGTATTACAGCTTGGGTCAAGGCTTATAAAAGAAAAGGCCTGGTTTAATGGAAGAACTAATTAGAATGATTGATAGATGAATGAAAGTAAATGACTTCAACTTTTAACTCTAACTCTCTGCCTCAACTCATGTCAGCAAATAATAATCATTGCTATTATGTTCATTGTCACAACTACCACTCCCATTTCCTGTGTGCACTGCTTTCTAAATTCCACACTAGCATCTTCACATTGATTATATAAATTTCAAAAAATAACCCTTGTAGTTAGGACTTCTTATTCCAGATGAAACAAATGAGGCCTACGGAATATAATGAAATTGTTCATGATCAAAGTGCTAGTAAGTGTCATAGACGTTTGAGCCAAAGCTGGTCTAACAGAGCCTTCTATTCTGAGAGAAAAGAAAATAAATTCTCATGAATTCCCAAGATGACCACCCACAGGTCCAACAGGGATCCCAGTTTGAGAAATACTACATCATATTATATGGTTAAAGGTGCATTCTATTAAGTGAAAGGGAAAAAACAAAAACAACTACGACAGCCAAATACGCATTGCTTGAGAATAGGTAGGAAAAAGAGGAAGATATTTTTGAATCGGCCATCTTATCAGTCTCCTAACACTAATAAACCATCACCATGGCAATAGTAAATAATTAATGCAGATGTTGAGTCACTTTAAAAAGCAACACCAACAGAATGCCAAACTAATGCTGGAAGCTTGTCTGCCACAGCTGGGCTAATCATGCTAGGGGCATGTCAGAGACTCATCTTGGAGGGTGGGACAGTCTCAGCTTGGTATCAGAAGACTTAAATCTGAGCCTTGACTCTGCCCTTTGAGCTCTGTTGCCTTGAGCAAGTCAGCACAGAAAAATGAGAGGTAATTGTCCTTTCTTAGGTCAGTATTACTGTTGTAGCTTTCTGTGAGTCAATTCAAAAATCTATAAAATGGAGAAGTGATAATTTTTAGCATTGTCAGGAGAATTAATAAAATGAGGGGTATGGAAGTACTTAGTAAACTGTAATGTTTAGCCTGCTTGATTTGGCGGAAAGCTCACACGAGTCAGTTAGGCAGGTCAGCTCTCTGATATCTCATCTTAGGAACAGACCTGAGCCTCAGACTCTCAGAGCCCCAGCTTCCCAGCAACATTTCTGGTTATATAAATCTGAAAAATGCTCTGCCCACTTTACAAAATTTGAATCTTACTCAACCTCTCTGCACTTCAGTTTGCCCCCTGTAAAATGGAGATGACACCAGCACCCCTTTATTAAGGTAAGAAAGAGATGAGAATTAAATAGATTAGTCCAGGAAGAGCACTGAAAACTGCCTACCCTGGCAGACTGCCATAAGTATCAGTGGTGCAGGTGATGGGCAGGGAGAGGAGAGGAAGGAGGAGGCAGAGCACTTGAAATGATATACGTGCATCAAACTCTGACAGCTTTGTGGGGTACTGACGAGGACATTCACAGTAATCAAAATGCTTTAGGTCAGTTTAGCGTGCTCAGCTCATCCACATGTCTCAGTTTCTGCAAAGGTGCCATTTTCTAGGGTGTCTTTTTGCTGAGCCCTGTGTGTGGGCCTGCTCTGATCTCTTCATAGCAAGATTTCCATCAAGGATATAAATATGCTTTATGAATCTCTTGGATTGGGTACAATATAATGTTCCCCAAAGTTACTTAACCAAAGAATTGGCATTTTACTAATCTACTTTCAGGACTAAATACTGGTAGATGCTGCCAGAAACCCATCATTAAGACCCTCAACCATTAAGAGCAGTCCCATAAAATGAACTTGAAACTTTCCTTTAATCCTCCATCCTCTCATGTATCTATTTAACAAATCAAAAGAACTCAAAGTCTGTTTTGGAGGTAACTGGATGATATGCTGGATGATAGAGAGACAACAAGCAAGAGTAACATATTCCTTACCTTGTGGGCATGGCAGGAAGACAGAGGTACTGCCGGGCAGTTTCAATATAGTTGGAGCGCACAGGGAGCCATATGCCAGGGAAGGAACTTCTTAATCCACTTACTGGGCCAATGGATGTTTGCCAGGGTCAGATACTTCTAAGCTCAAACCCGAAGGAAGAGTCACAGCTGTGAGATGTGTGGTTTATACCCACTTGCCCATACACAGCCTTATTGCATCCTCACAGGATACAATGACAGTGGAAAGATGAGCAGACGGGGACCATAGAATAGCCTCCTACTCTGCGTCAGGCACTGTGTAAAGTATTTTACAAGTTTACTGCACTTAATCTTTGCAACAATAAGTAGTGCTCTCAGTTTACAAAAGAGAAATTTAGGTTTCAGGAAGTTAAGAGGCTTTCTTTCCCAAGGCCACCATGTGTAACTAGTACAAAGTCAGGATTGTAGCTTATATCCTCCAGATTCCAAAGCTCCTTCCCATCACAGTGTGGTTCATGGGGATCTGGCTGAACCTTGACAGTTTTCACCAAACTGAAAAGTGTGGAGAAGCTAGTGGAGTGCCCTGAATTCTTCATTCAGTTAATTTTTGTTATGGTAAAAAGTCATACTTGCTATGAAAAATCCTGTGGTGTTGTGCTGTTTTGTTTTTATTTTGTCAGATGATACTCCTTTGACTTTTTGGCAAACTAAAAATATTTCTCAATCTATGGCAGCCTCCAAAGTCATTTTGAGGTTTCACCATCCACGGAATCTGGAGTTTTTGGAAATACTGTGCATGTAACTTTATAGACTATGCAAAATCCAAGGATGGGAGGTGAATAAGAGCCAGCATAAGGCTTTGAATTCTGCTGGATTGAGCTTCGATCAGTCACTGGCCTCATGGACCAGTGCTGAGCAGCAGAAATGGTGATAACCTGATAACCCAGCACCAGCCAGACAGCACACAACACAGCTGACTCCCAGGATGGTTTCTGCTGGTATGCGGACATTCTTTTGCTAATAATTTTCTTTCCTAATACATTTTCTTAACTTTGTATTAGAAAGCAATTCTATATATAGCTAGCTGCTATCAAAACCCAGTTTTCATGAAAGTCTTTGCTTCATATAAGACCATTTGAAAATTGAAATGGAGTTTATTTAGAATTTAGAAATATAGCTTGTTACTCATAAATATTGGAGGTACTGCCTGGATATGAAAATGATTGTGAAATGGTATATAAATTAATAAAGTTTTGTGAAATAATAAGATAATATGTATGAAAGTACTTCATGCATAGAAGGCCCCAGTAAGTGCTTCCTTTCTCCCCAATTCACATGGCGAGCAGGTGGCAGGCTAAAGCCTAAAGCTCACAGCATCAAACACCCAGCCTGGCAGTCCTTCCAGGGTATCCTTCACTTGTGTGCCTACTGTCTGCCTACCTCACAGCACATCCTTCCTCCTTCCATCCATCAAACAGAGAAAGTGAGGCAAGTATAGGCATTTCAGAAGTGACCAAGTGTTCAAAATATGTTCTGAAGAGTATCAGTTATGAACAACACACCCATGAGACAGTGCATAGTATTAATATTTGAAAAAGAGTTGTCAGTCTGAGACTTTGTAGGGTCCTTCAAGAGCCTCCCACCTAAGCTCTTTTATAGATAGGAACTTGAGACCCAGAGAGGGCAAGAATCTCATGGTCCAACCAGCACAAGAAATCATGTAAAACAATCAGATGTAAAATTTTACATAATCACTTGAACTCATGCTTCATACTATGTGGGGAAGAAGACATTGTAAATGATCACTTGAAGACGTGGGCCTGTTATGTTCCTTTGTTTTAGCTGAGGTAAACTGCCCAGAGCATAGAATTTAGTGTCTTAATCATTTTCAACTGTACTATTTCTTGGCGTTGTGTTCATTCACGATTATACAAATGTCACCATCATTCATGTCCAGAACTCTTTTCACCTTGTGGCGCTAAACCCTGGACCCACTAGACAACTATTTTATATAGCTCCCTCCCCCAGCTCATGGCCAACACCATTATATTTTCTGTTTCTATGAATTCAACAACACAAATGACCTCATTCCAGCAGTATCAAATAGTATTTGCCTTTTGGTAACTGGTTTGTGCCTGTGCTCCAGATCCATCCATGTTGTGGCATATGCCAGAATTCCCCCCTTCTCCCTTGTACTCTTCAGTGTTCCTCTCATTGCACCCATCATCACTGTGAAGACTTTGGTGTGTTTCACATTTTAGTCACTTCTTGCAGTAGGAGAAATAAATATTTTAATTGTAACAGGCGGCAGCAGTGTCTGAAAACTCAAAGTCTTCTAGTCAGTTAACATAGGAAATAAATAGAATTCCATGCTATGATTCCCTCTGTGACCCCCTGTTTCCCTTTGGCTGCTGCTTCAAGTTTTCAGTCAGTCACAGAGAAGCATAGAATTAGAAATTTGAAAAATGAGGTTTCTAGTTAGACAGCCTCAGGTTCCAGTCCCAGCTCCAGAATTTACTGTATGATTTTGGACAGTGTAGTTGTGTTCTCTGAGCCCCAGTACTGTCACCACTATATGGACAGAGTAAAGCTAGTATTTTAAAAACTGCCTTTATTCTGAGTGCTGACAACTTTTATATACTCACATGAATTTAAACATAGTGTCTTTAAAAATTACCATACTATTATGTGTTCTAGTGGGTTGTTAAGAAACACAATGTGACATCATGTGACATTTAGGCCACTCTGATGTCTTGTTCCAGCCTGAGAATTACTAAGCAGCCCCATACAGTGGGCAATGGAACATGCTAATTTATTCTGCATGTCAGAGATACTATTTTTTCCATCAAAGACACCGAGCAGAGACAGGTGTGTTGTCATGATCAACACAAGAGGATTGTCATAAACTCAAGGTCAGTCTAGGATACAGTGGCTTCTAGGCCAGCCTGGGCTATCGTACGAGGCCCTGTCACAAAAAAACAAGAGGAACAAAACAGCAACAAATAAACAAAAGCTCAACAAACAAATCCATGCAGCAGAGTTATGGTACACTTGGCTCACCCAACCATCATCGTTTTCTGTCTCCCTGACTGTTCATAACCATACCTCCCCTGTACCCATCTGGCTAACATTAGGCCCAGGATACTAGAACTACTCTTCTTTAATGCATAGGGCATTAGACAACATTGGCCCATTTATGTTACATTCCCCCAAGCTTCCTTATCCTCCTGTTTCCCTGCCAACTCATGGAACAGGTACATTCATTCACCTTCTCACCTGTGGTAAAGAAAGAAACCTGGGTGCAGAAACTGTCCTTGGCTCCTATGAAGTTGGGCATCTCTCTCTTTTAAAAAAATATATTTTAATTTATTTTATGTGTATGAGAGTATTGCCTGCATGCATGTATGTGCACCCATGTAGTGCAATGCCCAGGGAGGTCAAAAAGAGGGTGTCAAATCCCCTGGAACTGGAGTTATGGATGGTTGTTAGCCACCATGTGGATGCTGGGACAGGTCCTCTGCAAGAGTAGCCAGTGCTCTTAACTGCTGAGCCATCTCCCCAGGCCCAAGTTGGGCATCTCTGTAAGACTGACCACTTGAGAATCCTTACTCCCTGTTCCTGGCCCTCCCCTCCACTTTCTTTTTGATAAACAGGACAGCTGTCCCCAAGGGGATGAATCCATTACCTTTTGCTGGAGCTGAGTTCATTTTCCATTGCATGTTTCTGTTTAAACAGAAAGCCTTTTTAAAAGGGCTGAGCATACATTGAGCGTGTGTGCTTAATTTTTAATATGTGTGTGCCCACAGCCAAGAGAACAGAGAAGCCTTAAATAATAATGAAGCTGGATTGTGCACGCTGTATGTTTTATGTGGCACTGATTCCTAAATATACTCTTAGCAGCCAGGTATTATTTAATACATCCCCATTAATCAAGCTGCCAAAGCTAAATGAAAACCATGTTTAAATGTATTTAATAAGATTATGGCTTTGGGTTGAGTATCAAACTAGCGTTAGCTGAATTTTTTTTTAACTCCCAACAGTCCTCCTTCACTCTCTTTGATTTTTTATTTTGAAAGCTTGGTCTTTTGGGCTATGAAGACAATGACGATTATAAAGGAATGTTGAACTGTAAACTTTCTGTGTGAGTTTTAGGTGAGCCCACAAATGTGAGTGTTTTAGGAAGAGAACAACACATACTCTTTTTGTAGTTGAAAAATGAGGTGTCACTTCTTCTTGGGTTGAACACTTGAATTAGGAAGGAAATTAATAATTGTCTCAGATATAATAAATTACTTGTAGCTTCTGTAATAAATAGTGTCTACTTCTGAGCTGTTAGTGCTTTTAATGTTTTGTACTAAATATTCTGGGTTTTTTTTTTTTCTTTCCATGGTAGAGGTTTCTTTTGGTTTTGCAATAGTGACACCCAGCGGCACTTAAGAGCATTGCAGCCTAAAATGCTCTGTCTTTCAGAAGCAATCCCCTTGATCCCATGGACCAATCAAATAAATGTCTGTGGGTCCTTGGAGCTGAAGGTATAAGATGGCAGAGGACTGAACAAGACAGAGGGCTCTGTCTACCAGGCTTCTGATTAAGGCACAAAGAAAGGAGGTGAAGAGGGCCAGGCAGACGTGGGGTCATACACACTGCTGTTACAGAGTCTCAGAGGTGTTAATGAAATACCACTGTATGCCCTTGCAGCTTAGCCCTCTCACTCCTGCTGTGGTGCTTGCTTGCTTTCCTGGCCTTTGCGGCAGGCATTGTCCCCGGGCTGCAGAAATGACTGTTCATGTGGTGTTGCAGCTTATGGCTGTGGTAGCTTCTTGTTTCCTAGTCTCTCTTTGTTCTTCTCTTTCTTTCACTTAATTCTCTATGTTCATATTTGTCCTGAAAAAAAAAAAAGGGTCTTGGGCTTTTATCTGTTCTGTTCGCGAATGTGTTATTGTTATCTGTTCTAGTTTCTGAATTTTTAACTTGAGTCTTCATGTTTACATGTCTTACGACTTTTAACTCCTTGATTAAGAAATTATAAATGCCCATTACAAACATAGTAAAGTTTCCTGACTATATAGCACTGGAAAACGATTCCTATAGAAAACTTTACATACTACCTATTTAAAATTTAAAACAGGGAGCACATGTTTAACATTGTTCATTGTATAAATCCCAAGCTTTGTTTTAAAAAGAGTAAGCATATCTAATACATACATATAATTTACACGGGGAGAAAATATATACCTGGAACATCTGTGTAGATAGTGAGGAGGTAGACAACTGTTATTGATGCTTTTTTTGCATGCCAAGCATTATTCTAAGCATTTAACATGAAATAATGCATTTAATCTCCATAATCATATGGGACATGAACTATTATTATCCTTGCTTTACACATGTTCCTAAGTGCTTGTGCGTTCATTCTAAAAGGAAAACTTCAACAGGTGAAGCATAAGATTGCCATGGGTGCTGAGCAATACAACTGTTATTATTAGTTCTTTAAGTGTTTGGAACTCAGTGTCACTGTTCTTAATCTCACAGCCTTGAAGCATGTGTGCCTCCCTTCCCTTCTGACACCTGCCTCCCTTTGTCTGAATGTCGTTCACTACACTGTGGATATGGCAATACTTGTCCTCACAGGGCTTTCACTCTAGAGCTGAAGAAGCAAGCGGTAATAATATTGGTATCAATTTGGAGTAGGAAAAAGGGTTGTGAGAGGAAGTAAAGTGATGTGAGGACCAAAGATGGCCTAGGCAGACTGGACATGGAGTGCTGACCATGTGGGCAGTAGAAGACATCCTCCTGAGGAAGGACACTTGGCAGGAGCCCTCAAATGCAGAGAGGACAAAGGCCCGAAGGTAGTAGTGAATCTAATGGGCCTAAGGAGACACAGAAGACTAAGGAGACTGGAGGATGCTGAAGTAAGGGGACTTCCCATGTTGTGCCTCTTTTCTCTCTGACATTATGTTTTATATCTCAGACTCTGGTTACACTGAAATCAAATGCATGGATTTAGAATGGTAAAAAACCTGTGGTATCATCCAGTGGGGACAGTTGGGAGAAGCCTACAGACAACAGAATTAGCCTGAGAAGGTTACTCCACACACACGCACGCACGCACTCACGCACATACACGTTTCTAAATTCAGGTTAAGGTGAACGTGTGGTAGAGTGCGGTCCCAGAAGACTTACTGATGCTCAGCACTCTAGAACACTGCCAGACGCTGGGTAGCATTCTCCTAGACATGGTGACTCTGGTTCGTGTGTCTGCCTCTCCACTAGACTGAAGGCTGACTCTGCGGTCACTTTTCTCTCTAGTTTTCATTTGTCTAATAATGTTTCTTCAGTTCCATCCATGGTCAACCATCGGTGCTAGGGACCTACTCTCTGTTCACAGAGTCAGTCCTGGACAGGACAGACTCAGTGCTTTTATCAACCTTGTCCCACCCTTCCACCACAAAGCAGAGGAGAACTACCATGGTAGCTACATCCTGTATCCCCAGCCTTGGAGTCAGAGAAAACATTCCAAAGCAAATGGCGGTTGAGCCAGGGCTTAGAAATATAAATAAACAAAGATGAACATGTGCATGTGTGTTGAGGGGCTGAGGTAGGAGGAGTGTATGCAGACTTTTAAACCTCAAAAACAAAGAATTATGAACTCAAGGTGAGTTCAGTTGTCTATCAGATACAAATGTGAATAGATGGAAAATAGATGAATGATTTTTTTTCTCATTCATGTGGTACCGAGGCATCTCACCTGGTGGAGACAGACATAAAACTAAAGATGCTCAGTTAATTCACCCTGGGAAATCACCTTTCCCAGCCTTGCACATCATTTCCCTATAGCGAGACTCCTGTGGAAACCCATATACTTTTGCAACAGCGTCTAGCCAAGTAGATCATGCAGTGGTGATGGGCGAGCATAACACCCATTGATCTTATTCCAGCAATGGCTGTATTAGTGGAACAGGACTTACCCAAAGCCGAATGGCCAGAGGCTCTTGTTTTTCCTCCAATGCTTCTATAGAAACTACAGGTTGAACAAGCAAAGCCAAGTTGAAATGTCAAGGTGGCACACAGAGGAGGGAAATGCTGACAGTGTGATCTCCATGCCAGAGGCAGAGAGCTAGCTAAGGAAAGAAAGACCCAGGTTCTAGTTTTTGCTCAAAAATAAACTTGAAGTGCAATATGAACAAAGAAATAGTTTTCTGCCTGTGCAGTAGAGCTGTGCTAGGTAGGGTCCAAAATCACTTTCCTGGATTGCTGCCCCACCTTCAGGTCCTCACCCTTCCAGAAGGGTAAGTGTTGCCGGTGAACCCAGAGCACCTTAAGCAGCTGTCTGAACCTGCTATGCTCATGGGAGGGGTTCCCATAGGGCTGTGAGTGACCACCTGCTCGACGTCTCCTTTCTTCCCTTTGTCTCTCTCAGAAGACGTGGGACATCCTGGTCTATCAGTCTCTGCTTTATTCCCCTGAGACAGAGTCTCTCATTGCACTTAGAGCTGAGTTGGCAGCCAGAAAGCTTCAGTGATTCTCTTGTCTCTGTCCTCCATACCCTGCTTTTTATGGTGGTGCTGGGATCTGAACTCAGGTTCTCATGCTTGTGTAGCCAAGTGCTCTTGCCGCTGAGCCATCTCTCCAGCCCCTTGATCTAGATTCTTAGCCTCTCTGTGCCTCTATTCCTTTAGCTATAACATGTGAATGACTTTTGGTTCTGCCAAAGATATTATCTGTAAAAATCAATGTGTCAACCATATAAAGGTGTCAGAACAATGTCTGGCACTTTGTAAACTCAAATGATGCTATTGATTGTCAGGCTCTGGTAGCCCCCATTGCTACCATTCTTCATATACCTTCTGCCCAGTTTTGGGAAGACACTAGGGTACAGAAGACACTATCCCAATCCTGAAGCTCAGCTCAGGGACATTTACTAGAAGATTCTACATGTCACCTCATGGCCAAGGTCACCTCATGGCATCCCTACCACAGTCTAAGTCAGTGCTTCTTCGTATTCCATGCTGGAGGAAACTGCAGCCCAGAGCAGCCATCCACAGGAGTACATGGTGAAGTTAGAACAGGCCCCAGTCCTGTATTCCTCCCACTGTGTCATCAGCCTCCCTCCAAACCTCCTCTGTAGGGCTCTGGAGGGAGAGAGAGAAGTATGATGGGGTGATTGCAATGCGAAAGAAGCTCTTTTCCTTCTGTCTGCCTCCACCTCTTAGATGACTCCATGGTCAGCCCAGCCCCCAGCAGCCATTTCTCAGCCCATCTGAAAAGGATTCGTCTTTAATAAAAGCAAGGAGGCAGAAAAAATAATTTATACTAAAAACAAACTCTGTCATGAGTCATTTGACTTTGCTTTCCCCTGAATACATAGTTTATGTCTTGAAGGAGCTAAGGCTAACATCTGATGTTTTAGGCTGGTAGGAGCCATTATTTAAGGCGCTCATGTCCAGTATGTGCCCATTGGACCCCATGGTTTAAATCAAGTTTGTGCTTACAGGGCCTGACAATTTGTTATTTTTCACTGTAGTTGTATTGAAGTGTGATTGCGTACGTGTTCTATCAAAATGACAAGAATCGTGTTAGTCTTGATTCAGAAGTCTCAGGCCATCAGCTAGCCTGGTAGTTCTTCATGAGAATGTGTATAAGACAGGACTTCTGTGTGTGCGTGTGTGTGTGTGTGTGTGTGTGTGTGTGTGTGTGTGGGTGTGTGTGTGTGTGTGTGTGTGTGTGTGTGGGTGTGTGTGTGTGTGTGTGTGTGTGTGTGTGGGTGTGTGTGTGTGTGTGTGTGTGTGTGTGTGGGTGTGTGTGTGTGTGTGTGTGTGTGTGTGTGGGTGTGTGTGTGTGTGTGTGTGTGTGTGTGTGGGTGTGTGTGTGTGTGTGTGTGTGTGTGTGTGGGTGTGTGTGTGTGTGTGTGTGTGTGTGTGTGTGTGTGTGTGCATGTTCAGATGTGTGAGCACCTCTGAAGAGAGAGGGAGAATATGGGAAAGGCAGCTTCTATTCCTGCTGGGGAGGAGAAAGCCCTAGCCTGGACCTTGGGGTTTCTCTATCCTTGGTGAACACAAGCTTCCCTTTCTTTGGAAAACTGAAAAATGACAGGAATACACTTACAGACTAGAACATGAACAACACAGAAATAAAGTAAAGGTAAGAAGACAAAGTTTTCCTAACCCTGAAGTCATCACTATTTACACATGCCCTGTGTCTTCCAAATCTTGTTAGTGTGTTCCTGTGCACACAAGATCATACAGTAGAGATGTTTCACTTCACAAAGTGCTTTGAATATGCTAATGCTTATAGATCCCTTACATATTGATAGTCATTCTAGAGTCAGCATCTAAAAAGTGATATAACCAGTGCCCTGATGGTAGATACATAGGCAGTTCCTACTGTTTACCTATTAGAAATCATGATTCAGGGATCATCAGTGGATGGTTCCTTATACACAGTCTGAGACTTTCTCTGGGATAGACACAAATAAGTGGAATTTATAGAGGAAGGAGATATGCGTTTAAAATTTTGTTTACTGTGGTCAAAATATCCTCCAGAAAGGCTGTTCCCACTTTCTTTCTGCTAGTGGTATCCCTGTGCCTCTGCCAACATTCAACATTGCCAGTCACTTAACATTCTTGCCAAAATTTGGGACAGAAGCTGCTCTTTGTTCTTTCCCTTTGCCCTTCCCTGGTTAGTAATAAGAACATCATCTTAACGTCTATGGATCTATTCATGTCTTTTCTTCATTTCCCCAAGCTTTTGTTTTTCATTGATTTCAAGGTCTCTCTGAGGATCCATTCCTTGCTATCTGCTTTTCCTAAGATGTTCTGAACAGTAGTGCAAATTTTCATATACTCACATGCATGAATCTGGCCCTTTACATGAAGATTTCTTAAAGAGCTACATCTGTCTGTGTGGTGATAATGTCTTCCTCCCTCATGTGCCAGGAGTGTGAATAGATGACCTAGGAGGCAAAGTATCTTACACTGAGAGCAGGCAAAGCTAAGAGAGGAACACACCAGCTAGCAGGCCAGTCTCTGTGTTTATGTAGACATTCTTTACAATTTTGTCACGAATTATGGGACAATTCTATGCTGTCCCCAGCAAATGAGGAAAGAGCGGCAGGGAGGGAGGTGAGTCCAGGCAGTGGTACTCATATGGTCATTGGATCTGATCCAGGCTGGTCTACTCACCTCTTTACTTTGTGATGTTACTTCGCAGCTTTGGGCCTTATTTATGTCTCTGTAAAATGAAAAGTAATCACAATTTCAAAGAGTTGTTAGCCCTCAAGCAGTTTTATTTTTGCCTTTCTTGGTTAAAGGCTTTCCTCACCCAAGTTTTTAAATACAGTTGGTCCCTGAAAACCTGAAGATTTGTAGACAACTATCTGAGGTATAGCTTGATTGAGAGTATGAGGCAATTTCTTAATGATGCATCACAGTGGGCCGAAAAGAAACAAAACACCTACACCATTGCTCAATGCTGGAAAATTCTCTAGGGTGGCCCACCTCCTTTGGAGGGCAAAAGTCAGGGCTCTAAGGGACTGCTCCCATCCATGTGGGTGGGCAGTTCTTTATGCTAGAGCTTTCAGAGTGCCTAGACTCACAAAGCATCCTGCCTAGGCAGATTTGGGCCTTTGAAACCACTCCTCTTCTGTTACCCATTCAGCATTCTTCACTTCTTAAAGCCATCAAGTACTAAAGGCTGAGAGTCTACCTCTTAGGCCAGACTATCTGGATTCAGTACCATTTCTGCTACTTGTGAGGCCTGAAGCAAGCTCCCTAATTTAGCTTTGTCTTTGTGAAATGAGCTTGCTAATATTACCTTCCTAATAGAGTTGTACAAAGGCCAGCATTTATAAAGCGTGTGACACCTAATGTGGTGTCAGAGGAGCCACTAAGAAATAGCATATGGCCTCTGAATCCCAGCTCCTTCTTTCACAGCCAAATGACTTTGGACAGTATGCTTATTCCAAATTCAGGCTCTTCTTTGTAAGGTGAGTAAGAAAATCTCCACTCCAGGGCATTGCTGGGAAAGCCAAATGGGACAGTGTCTATAATGAGTGGTTTCCATGATATGACAGCTGCTCTGGTGGTGATTGGTAAAAAGGACAGGGATGGACATCTAGGAAGTGCCATTCCTCAAATTCAAAGAGAGTCATGATTCGTGGAAAGCTCAGGAGTCAGACAATGGTAAGAATTCTTATGATCTGGAACTTAAGCTCTCCAACATTTTTTCCTGGTTGATAATGGTGTCTTCTTGCAGGCTCCTTATGGAGATGAAATGGCCATAAACTTGGCACACAGCCAATGTTTAATCAAATTGACTACTATTGTTATCTGTATCTCCAGTCTACCCATGGGCAGATTCCTGATTGCATCAAGGACCTTGGGCAGAGGTAATGGAATCAGAGCCAAAGCCTACTTGAGTAGATCTGGATCGTAAGATAAGTAGGTTGAAATCTAAGGAAGAGAAACAGAGGCTGAAACCTGGTCTCTGTGGATGATAGAGAAATGTAGAAAAAAAGATTTCTATCAGTCTTTATCTACTATAATGTATCTGACTTTAGCTCTTAAGACAGTCTTACTGGATACGTACTATTTCTAATTGATATTCTATTTCTAAGTGATACTGAGGCTAGGCCACAAGCTTAAAATGGAAGAACTGGGTCTTAAGCCAGGCTCTGCCCCACTCAAAGTCCCCAGTGCTTTGCTGTCAATAGTGTCTGTCCTGCCTCTATGGGGAATGACTCAGAGGCCAAGCTGGAGGGTGCAGAGGCAGGGTGACTGTTTCTCTGTGTGAACAGAGGCAGCAGCAGGGGATAGGTCTGGAGTGACAGGCTTTATATGAAAATTTGGAAATGTTGTCCTGAAAGACAAAAGAGTGTTTTCAGCTGTACTCTGAGTACTAGGCCAAGGGTAAACCAAAACAGCCAAAAATAGCCTTCCACGGAGTTCCTGTCATAGAAGCCCCTTTATTCCTTCTGTTGGAAGGAAAGTATTGACCACTCTTCGTGAAAAGAGCTGGATCTACCCTGGGTGTGCAGTCCACTCATAACCACTGGAATGAGGCACCTTAGGTGTGGATGCAGCCACATGGGTTCTGGCCAGGTGATCTGCTCCACTGTCTTAGAGTCTCAGTGGACACTACATGTGGACTTCAACAAAGCAGACAGCTGATTACTGTGAACACTACATACACAAAGCCAACTGTCACAGTACTTCTCAGTGATAGAACCAGAGAGCCCTGTCCTAGAAGTTTCTTGTTAAACTTCATTTGGGGGTGAGAGAGAGAAGAAAAGGAAAGGGAAAAGACAAAAGCTGAGAAAGAACAACAGCTAAGTGACGGTTTTCAGTCGTGTAGTCCATGCTGTTGAATATACTTTTCCTCCTCCTCTCTCTCCCTCCCTCTTTCTCTCTCTTTCTCTCTCTTTCTCTCTCCCTCTCCATCTCCCTCTCCCTCTCCCTTTCCACACTCTCCTTTCTCTCTTTCCATGTATGTGGAATCTGGAAAGATATTTTTACTACCAGCTTCTGAATCTCAGGTATAAGAACTCCCTCGCTGTCCTGAGGGAGAGCTCTCTGCTTCACACGCTGAAGCTTTCAGATAGAGAAGATCTTGTTGGGGGAGGAGGGTGTGCAAGGCCTGCCAGTGACATTTCTAGATGCTCTCTTGTTCCTCCTTCCAAGAAAAGCTCTTTCTTTCTTTGCCTTCTCACATAGAAGCTTGGGATTCTTGTCACCCAACCCCCCATTCCGAAATACATTTGAACTTGCTGGGTTTGTTAAGAGTCAGGGCATGAAACATTTTTCCATGGTAGAGAAGTCTGGCATTACAAAGCAGAACGAATGTGGGATTTGGGAAGCCTGCCCTATTTGTGCAGTTAATTAGAGCTCCCCAAAGGCTGCCGATCCACTGGTCTCAGGAAAGTGAGGTGGGGGCCTGCAACGGCTGGAAGTGTGTGTGTCCTACATGGTCACTACATGGATTGCACACCTGCTCCCCACAGACTGTACCCTTGAACTCAAGGGAGCAGAGTGGCACACTTTCTGACAGTACGCACTCTGGTCCCCACTGATGTGGATAATAATCAGGGGACATACCGCCAGTGTTTGAGTTAAGTTCTGACACTCTGAGCTCCACGCTCACCAATGCATAAGGTCCAGGTTCTACTGAGAGCTTTGAAATGCACAAAACTGCAGTGGAAAGCTAAAGGATTTTGGCTAAAAATGACCCATTGTCTGAATCTGGCTACCACTGTCAGAGGTGTCAGACCTTAGAGAAGTTATTCAGTTACTTGTGAACTTTAGTTTCTTCTCCTTTGTGAAAGGGCATCTTGGTGCCCATTTCTCAGGTTCATTACAGTAACAACTAACATTTGTTGTGTAGTTACTGTGTGCTGAGTACTATTCTGAGAGCAAGGTCTATGTTAACTCTTCAGTCCTTTATGACCCATATGCAGTAAATCTAGATTAGAGGCCAGAAAACTTCCCTCAAGTCAAATTTTATCCACTGCCTGCTTTTTTTCAGATAGAGTTAAATTGGGACACAGTCACCGATGTTCATTCCTGTGAATCCTATGGCTACTTGCATGCTGCAATTGCAGCAGGGAATGATTATAACAGAGACCTTAGACCCCACAAAACCCAGAAATGTTTATTCTCTGAACCTTTATAGGAAAAAAAATATTAACCTCAAATTTAAAGATTAAGGAACTAAACCACAGACATTTTAGGTAACTTAGCTGAGGCTACACGGCTGTCATAGGGTGGAGTAGGATTTGAACTTAGTTGTCTGATGCCAGAATGGTGTCCTTTGATGTTTAACATACATACATGGAATACACAGCGCATGCCACAGAGGACATGCTTGCTGCTACTCTGCTCCATTAGCATCCTAGACATTTCCTATGGCACTCCACCTCTGCTCCCTCCCCGGGTTCCTATACTTCTAGTTGCCTTCTTCTCTGCCATATTTTTACGCCAGCAGACCTGGGCAGTTCAGTACCCAGCATCTCAGTCTTCAATCAACTTTATCAAGTCTCTGGTATCACCATTTTTGTTTTAAAATGAAGAAACAACTCCAGACCTTAGAGTCCCAGGATATTCATACTCCCATATGGGGATCTCAGACAGAACATGGGTAGGAGATTTTAGAATTTTTTTAGACTGCAAACTACCATTTAGAAACAATGCCAGTGGCTACTAAAGATGGCTCAGCAGATAAAGGCACCTCCTCCTCAAGCCTGAGAACCTGAGTTCCATCCCCAGTTCTCAAGCAAAGGTAGAAGGCGAGAACCTACTACACAAAGTTGTCCTCTGCTCTCCACATGCATGCTGTGGTAGCATGCCTACATACACACACACACACACAGAGAGAGAGAGAGAGAGAGAGAGAGAGAGAGAGAGAGAGGCACACACACACAGAGACACAAAAACACATGCACATACACACAGAAAGAGAAATACACAAACACACACAGATCAATGGATAGTTGATCAATATATTAGATAGATATAGAGCTTAGAGATAGATCTATCTATCAACTATCAAGCAATAGATAGTTGATCAATATATTAGATAGATATAGAGATTAGAGATAGATTGATAGATAAGTAGATGGATGGATGGATAGATAGATAGATAGATAGATAGATAGATAGATAGATAGATAGATGATAGATAGATTTTGGTAAGAAAAGATTATAATCTAATTGGGGAGGGAAAACTAACAGCAGGGACAAGAGCAGGTATTTAATAGTTATTAAGTAGATAACTTGTGAATTCTGAAAGCTATGAACAGGAGAAAGAGCTGATCAGATCAAGCTAGGCCCTGAGTGTGGGGCAGGATTTGGAAAGGAGAGATTCACATTTGGACATAACAGAAACAGAGAAAGAAACTCAGAGAAGGCACAGAAATGGAAGTGGAGTTGCCAATAGGAAGGCCAGGCCTAGCAAATCACTGGGACTTGTAGAAAATAAGAGTAGGCCGTGGAGAGACAGTCTACAGAACTTTGAAAGCCAGAGGGGTGTCCAGGGCTAGTAATGGGAAACTGGGAGCGCATCTAGTCTAGACTACTGACCACATGCTTCTTATACATCCTCTCCTTGATTGCTCCCAGCCATTCTATGCTGAGGGAGTGATCCCACATTACGGATGATAAAATTGAGGCCTATGCTGCAGCAATGAAACAGTGGAAAATTAGAAACAGTCCACAATTTATAGTCTTTGTGTTGCTCTTTCTCTTCCGTGCACATGGTTGGGATTTTACAGCATACCCCTACAATAAATCATAGTCGCTGCCTGTAAAACTGTTGTGGTTTGTTATAACACTGTTATCTATTATAAATTGCTCATGGACTCATTGAGCTAGAGATCTTATATTTTCTGATCCACTCTGACATCCTCCACCACAGGCAGCAGAGAGCTGTGGAGTGCTTTTGAGTTGGGGAATGGGGGTTACTGTCACCAAAGGAGCTCTTCTGCTCACCAAATCCAGATGGACTGTAGCTGAAAAAAACAGGAAAGAGGAAGTTGCATGAAGCCAGAAGCCAGATATGAGATCGAGATGGGCAGCTGGAGCTTTTGCTCAAGATGACTGAAAAGGACATGTCAAGAAGAGAGGAGGGAACACATGTGAACCCAAGGCCATGAACCCTACTGCCCAGACCTCAGCACCTAGATATCTACATTCCAGGGACAGAAGCCAGCATGGAGATTTCCTTCTAGCCTAGCTATGTTGCAACTGATGCTATGCACCAGGAGAGAGAGGGCAGGGCTGGTAGGATAGCTCAGCAGGTAAAGCTGCTCACTATCAGGCCTGATGACCAGAGTTTGATCCCTGGAACCCACATTGGGGAAGGAGAGAGCTAATTCCTGCAAGTAGTTCTCTGACCTTCAGACATGTACTGTGGAATACACATGCCCTCCCCCTCACACAAATAAATATAATTTTTAAAAAATTTAAAGATACGCTGGACATGGTGGCATGCATCTTTAATCCCAGCCCTTGGGAGGCAGAGCCAGACAGATCTAGCGAAATTGAGGCCAGCTTGATCCACATAGTGGCTTCTAGGCAGGCTGGAACTAGGGAGACCCTGTCAAGAAACAAATTTTACAGAGAAGGCAGAGTGTCATGATGATCAGGTGATGCAGTGTCTCACAACATCTGACCAGCAGCTCTGAGAATCAGAAACAAGAAAAATTGATAACCTTCAAATGCTTCTCTGTGCCAACATTTTCCAAGTTCTAATCTCCTCCCACCTACTAACTCATTTAATCTTTAGAAAAATCCTGTGTGTTGGGAGGTATTGTTATCTCCTTTGTATGGATGAGGAGACCGAGGCACACAGAAGTTAAAAGCAGGGCACACAGAAGTTAAAAGCAGAGCTATGGTTACCCAGTGGAAAACATAGAAACTAAGCTGTGAATATAGGTTATAAGGCTCCTGAGTCTGTGCTGTCAGTCATATCACACTGCCTCAAGAGGAATCCAGGATAGGAAGTCTGAGTCTAGATTTACAAATTATAAGAATAAGGACCTGAGACTCCATTTGAAGACGAAATAAATTATTCTGCTGGCATTTGAACTAAGTCTTCCTGGTTCTGAAGTACTCATCCTGCCAGATCACATTGTCTTCTATTGCCATGAAAACATGCTGTGGCCATAATTCTTCTTGTCCTTTATACATTGTTGCAACTGACACATGGCTGTGCTGGATAGCTTTAGTATCAACTTGACATACCAGGGTTGAGGGAACCTCAACTGGGGAATTGCCTCCATAGAACTGGCCTGTGGCCATATCTATGGGGCATCTTCTTGATTGTTGAGTGATATGGGAGGGCCCAGCCCCCAGCCCACTGTGGGTGGTACCACCCCTGGGCAGGTGGGCCTGTGTTGCATAAGAAAGCAGGCTGAGCAGGGGCCAGGGCAGCAAGCCAGTAAGCAGTGTTCCTCCATGGCCTGTGCTCTAGCTCTTGCCTCCAGGTTCTTGCCCTGAGTTCCTACCTTGGGCTCCCTGATGAACTGTGAACTGGGCCCTCCTGTGGTGGTCAGGGATGTCATTGTCACTCAGAGTGCCCCTTAGCTTTCTGTGACACTAGAAGCAGCGGTGCAGAAGACACCAGCAGGGGATCATCCTAGACTTGCCCAAGGCATGCTTTGCAAGTCATTTTGTTCTGTTTTTTCAAACCAGCCTTAGTCATGAGCTTGCTGTTTGGATTTGTGCCTTTAATGCCTCTAGCCACTGAAAGGTGTGTTGGGGAAAAGAAGGGCCTTAGGTGAGCCAAGGTCTTATTCTGGTTCTACTTTGGTGGTTTGAAACTAATTACAGACAATGGGTTGTGTCTATGTGTAAAAGATGAAATGAGCATTTAAGCCAATTACTTTAATAATAAAGAAAGGAAACTCTACCTTTCTTTACATTATCTAAAGATTTCAAGCATATATAAGGTTTAAAATAAACTATTTTGAATCATATGAAAATTTGACTTCAAGTCTTCATTTTACTCCGCATATCTGGAAACAGTCTCAAATTTTACTTCAGAAAGGATATGGTTTGCCTAAGATGTCTTCTATGGTATTGTATGGTCTTGTTAGAACTCTTGTAGGCTGAGATTTTGTTACTGTCATAGTGTATGTGTGCATGCCTTGGAGACCAGGCATGTCATGAAGGATGATGCTCCATCAAAAATAAAAACACAAAACAAAACCATTTGGAGTGCTGACAATAAGCTTCAAGAAGGAGAGACTGTTCACCTTACTCCTTCGCCCCTTTTCTTCTCCCCATGGTCCAAAAGTCCCCTCTCCCTCCATGACCCCACCTAGTCTGGCACAATCTTTCCTTCCCTTCTGACCTCTTCTCCAGATCCTCTGCCTTTGCCCAAGCTGCTGCAGATGGTCTTGCCTGGTTGTTCTGTTTAGCAGACTGAACATATCCCCCTAGGAATCCTGGCACTTGCCATTCCTTCTACCTCGAATCCTCTTCCCTCGTGTGTGTGTGTGTGTGTGTGTGTGTGTGTGTGTGTGTATACATACATATCATCTGACATAATGTATGGTATGTGTTACATGCACATGTATATTATTTTTAGGAACTTTATTTTTGTAGTAGTTTTATGTTTACAAAAATGGGTGCTGGGTATGGTGGCACACAAATTTAATCCCAGCACTTGGGAGGCAGAGGCAGGCAGATCTTAGTGAATTTGAGACCATCCAGAGCTACATAGTGAGATGCTGTCTCAAAAAAAATTGAGTAATGATAGTATAAAGTGTTCCCATAAATCCCATACCTAGTTTTCCTTATTATTAACATTTTACATGAGTTAGATGTTAGAGTTAATTATATAATATTGATGCATGATAATTAAAGTGCATACTCTACCCAGTTTATCTAATGTGTTTTTAATATGCTTTTCCAGCATCTCAGCAAAATATCAGGTTGTATTTGGTCAACTTGAGCTGGTCTGGTTTCAGATGCCTTTTATCCTGGCCAGTTATTGTATAGAATGTATTTCTATTGGAAATTATTGGGGGGTTGTAATGTTTCAGCTGGAGTTTTGGTTTTGGGGGAGGACCCTCCTGAAACAAAAGACAGTTCTTAGCACATTGCATCAAGGTGTCACCATTAGTTCAGCTCAATCTCCATCACCTGAGGGAGGACTTGCTCAGTTCTCCACTGTAATATTTCTCTTTTGTCTCTGCTTCCTTCCCATACTTTTCTGAAGGAAATCACTGTGAGCAGTTAGCTGAAAGTCAAGGAACAGGAAGCTGCTCTCCACACCCTGGAGGGCAGAATAGCCGCATACTTTTGAAATTCTTCTGCAGGGAGATTTGCCTCTTTCATGCATTTACTTATTCATCCATTCGTGTAGTAACTTGTAGGTACTTATACTTTGGGCTATGATATTTTTCTTGCTTAGTTGCTCCAGTTCTTGTCATTGGTAATTGTTTACTTTTATCCCCTTGACCTAACATCATGATTATGTTTCAATTTTCTGATACTAATCTAGGCTCATCTTGTCTGTTTCTTGTCCTAGTTATAGAATCAGTCACTTTTTCAAAGAGCCTGGCTCTTGTAAGTAAGATGGGCATTAGAAACCATAGTCTGAGTGCCAACAGAGCTTGTCACTGCTGGGCTCTGGTTGCTTCCTGGCTGTCCCAGCCAACACTGAAGAAGAGTGTTATAGGCCCTTTTCTGTGAACAGTTCCCGGCATCACCATCTTTACCACTGCTAAGCTAAGGTGAGTTCATGGTGATGTTTCCAAATGTAGGAGGTCATTCTAACGTCCTCTTTTGTCTATAAACTCCTACTCATAGTGAGAAACCTCGCTCCCACCATCCACCATCTATTCACTTAATCTTCCAGTTCCAGGATATATGTTTCAGAATTTTAACCCATTATACTTAATCTATGTCTTAGTTTGTTTCTCCATTGCTGTGACAAAATACTCTGACCAATACCAATGTGGGGTCACATTTCATCAGGGAACCCAAGGTAGGAACTCGGGGCAGAAACCTGGAGGCAGGAGCTGGAGCCCAGGCCATGGAGGAACACTGCTTACTGGCTTGCTGCCCTGGCCCCTGCTCAGCCTGCTTTCTTATGCAACACAGGCCCACCTGTCCAGGGGTGGCACCACCTACAGTGGGCTGGGCCCTCCCTCATCACTCATCAAGAAGATGCCCCACGGACATGTCCACAGGCCAGTTCAATGAAGGCATTTCCCCAATTGAAGCTCCCTCAGCCTAGGTGAGTCAAGTTGACTCTAAAGGTATCTAGCACAACCTATATACTTAAATATAGGTTTTGAGGTTTTTTTTTAGGTTTTATTTCTTCTCCAGCACCTTCTTCTTTTCCCCTTCCTGCTGCTGCTCCTTCTTCTTCCTCTTCTTTCTTTCTCCCTACCTTTTGTTAGGGCCTCTACTTATTTCCCAAATTACTTAGTTTACCACGTTTATTTCCCACCACCTCCAGTGGGATTGTTTCACATATTGGTGAAATAGTCCATATCCTATCACAGGACACCCCCCATAATTTCTGTTTGTTTTTTCATTTGCAAGTATTAAGTTTCTCTATTTGGCTGGGCACGGTGGCACCAGCCTTTAATCCAAGCACTTACTTGGGAGGGAGATGTGGGCAGATCCCTGTTAGATTGAGAACAATCTATTCTACATAGTGTACATAGTGTGTTCCAGGCCAGCTGGCCTACAGGGAGACTGTATTCATTTCCTTTCTGTTGCTGTGATGAAACACCATGACCAAGGCCACTTATAGAAGGGAGAGTTTATTTGAGCTACTATTTCAGAGGATGGTGGGAGTAGGGTATGAGGGGAGATAAGAAGGTAGGGAGATAGGGGACTGTGAGGTGTGGCAGCAGATGTGGCCTGAGCAGAATGCCAAGCATTCCCATATTCAAGCAGCCACAGGAAGCAGAGACAGAAAATCTGTCAAGACTTAAGAACTCTTAAAACCCGCCCCTAGTGATGTGCTACCTTTAGAAAGGCCACACTTTCTAAAACCTCCCAAAACAGTACCACCAATTGGGGTAATAAGTTCCAGGAACTATGAGCATCTCTCAAAATGTCCTGTAACTGTGGTGAGTCACCTGTCCTCTTGATCAAGGAGACCATAAAGACCCCCACCAGATGGACTTGAACCAGTATCCAGTCTACAAAGAGGAGAGTCAACACAGAGGAAACATTTTCTCCATGCTTCCAAGCAAAGCCAGCCATGGTCGAGCAGGACCTTTGACTTATCTTCACATAGCTGGAACTGGTTGTGACCCCTGAGGAACAGATCCTCAAACAACCTTAACAGTAAAAATAAATTGTTTTATTTGGTCCGACTGTATGATCTTAAACACCCAAAAGGAAAGTATAACCAAAGATTTATAAAGGGGTCAATATAATTTTTAAGAGTCCATATGTACAGCTAAAGTCTACATAATAAGAAACAATGCCAGACAGGAGATACCTTCCTTTGAGTTGTTGGCCAGGGAGGCCCAAGAGACTCCCAGACAGCAACCCAGCATAGAACTGCGAAAATGAACAGAAGACCCCAATTTTATGTAAAGGAATATTGACAACTGATTGCTCCTAGATGAGGAACAGCTGATTTTCCTAAAACAAGGATCTCTAGATAGGATAACTACACTCAGTGGATGGACAAGCACTGGGGAACAGCTGGGGGCACCGACAACACAATGGACATTAACAGGAATGACAGAGTATATGGGTTCCAGTGGGGGGTAAGGGGTAGGTTATGGGAGGGTGCCATTTGGGAAGTGGGTATATAGATGAATAAGATTGTTTGGGATGTTCTGTATGAAATACACAAAAAAATCAACAGATTAAAAAAAGAGTTACATTTGAGGAAGAAGCATAAAAATTTTCTTCATGTTAATTAGTAGAGGTGAAAAACATTACCATTGAAATCTACCTGATGACTTTATAAGAAAGAAAGAAAAGGTACGTACATAGGTACTTGATAGACTGTAGACACAATGGTACTAAGTAGACAGATGACAGATGATAGAGAAATATGTGCAAACATCTAAGTGTTAGTAGCATTAAAAATGAGTTTTTCTATATGAAACAGTATATTTTAAAATGAAATGGTTTTTTTTTAAAGGTTAAAACCTCATTCAATTTTATGTCTTACAGGGTTAATACTGAGTTCAATATTGTTTAAGTGTATTAATTCAACTGTGAACCTAAAAATTTACAGCCGTTTTTGAAAGAGATGCATCTTTGCTCTGGAAATTGTTATTGAATATGTTAAAGCTGTAACGAAGTGCTTCTTCTAATCATGTGGTTATTAAATGAATAATTTAAAAAATATAAATATGTATGAAAAGAAAAAGCAACAAAAAATACACAAAACAACAAGATTATTCAACATGATACGAATGAAGTCCATTATAAAGCTACAATAACCAAGAAAGTATGAAGTTAACAAATCAGATTGTTAAGACAACAGTGAAACCCCAAAGTGACTGACCTCGGACACAGGAAAAATGACAATACAGAAGGAACAGGGAATCCTTTCAACAGATTTATAGCTGGACCCCCATGTGCAATCAAAGCATATCTAGACACTGAAAGACTCCTTTCAGAAAAATAACTCAAAGTGAATACAAACATACCTGTAAGAAAAAAACTATCATGCTAGGTATGGCAGCACTCACCTTTAATCCCACTACTTAGGAGGCAGAGGCAGTGGCAGCTGGATCTCCATGACAGGGAGGCCAGCCTGGTCTACATAGTGAGTTCCAGCCCAGCTGAGGCTATGGGGAGACCGTGTCTCACAAACAAAGAAATAAACAAAGGCAAAACTGTGACATACCAAGAAAGATATGTTAGAAAGAGGTCTAAGTTTGGCAATAAAGCTATATTTTATTACCAAAATCATAATATATGAAAGAAAAAACTGGTGCACCGGCTCACTGAAGTTTAAAATATGTTCTAGGAAAGGGGCTGGAGAGAAGACTCAATGGTTAAGACTACTGTCTGTTCTTGTGAAGGACCCAAGTTCAACTCCCGGCACCCACACAGCAGCTAACAACCATCTGGCCTATACCTACAGTTCCAGGGGATCCAGTACCCTCTTCTGGCATGACATGGGTACATTTATATACATGAAATCAAAACACTCATACACATAAAATTAAAATAAATAAATTACAATATGCTCTAGGAAAGAGAATCCTAAAAGAATGAGAAAATAGGCCACAGACTTAGCAAAAACACATCACTGATAAAGAACTTGTACCCCAAGTACACAAAGAACACCTATAACTCTTTGATGAGAAAAGAAATGGGAAAAAATCTGAAAAATACATGAACAAAACACCCTGGCCAACAGCTCATAGGAAGGTATCTCCTGTCTGGCATTGTTTCTTGTTATGTAGCCTTTAACTATACACATGGACTCTTAAAAAATTATATTGACCCCTTTAATCTTTGGTTATACTTTCCTTTTGGGTGTTTAAGACCCTACAATTAGCCTGGATAAACCAATTTCTTTTTACTCTTAAGGCAGTTTGAGGATCTGTTCCTCAGGGGTCACATGGGATTGGCAAGAGCCCCTGGCTCGTTTCTTTTACCAGGTCCATCTATGTGAAGATAAGTCAAAGATCCTACTCAACCACGGCTGGCTTCACTTGGAAGCTTGGAAGAAATGTTTCCTCTGTGTTTACCCCTCCTCTTTGTAGACTGGACACTGGTTCAAGTCCATTTGATGGGGTCTCCATGGCCTCCTTCATGAAGAGGACAGGTGACTCACTATAGTTACAGGAAATTTTGAGAGATGCTCATAGTCCCCTGGAACTTTGTCAACCTAGGAGGGCAAGGAGCAAAAACTGTCCTTTATGTCCCTCTGACCAAATTAGTATAGGCCTCAAAGTATGACTGTTAGACATCCAAGAAGGTTAGTTCACCAGTCTGGTACTTTTAATTACCATGTGCCATGTAGATAAAGCTTGGGCAGAGACCAAACGTTCTCAGATAAACCTTGCCTAGATATATATTATATTCCTTGAGCTAGTTGTATGTATGATTTGTCAGTAGGTTGTTTGATAAATATGGTTCCCTCTGATTTTCTTAAAACTAGCTAGGCATTATTTATCTCTCACATTGTCTAACCCTTCCAACATGGTTTCCCCATTTAAAGTACCCCCATTTTCCCCATTTCTCCCGTAAAAATACCCTTCTCCTATGGTCCCACCTCTCTTGAGCTCCTTCTTGCCCTTTATCCTCTAGGTTCCTTGTATAACCTTCCTTTCCCCCGCCCCTTAAAATAACCCCACTTTTGTCCATATCTCCCTTATTAATGCCTGTTTCCTACTGTTCGTCTCTTTCAGATTCTTTCTTTTCCTTTACATCCCTGATTCCTTTCTATTATCCTGGTTCCTGTAGTTATGTATGGATACATACTTACTTATCAGTATTTGGTTCTAGGATCCACATATGAGGGAGAACATATGTCATGGTTTTTTTCTTTTTTCTTTTTTTCTGAGTCTGTGTTACTTCATCTAGTATAACAGTTTCTAGTTCCAGCCATTTACCTGTAAATTTCATGATTTCATGTTTCTTTACTGCTCAGTAAAACTCCATTGTATAAATGAACCACATTTTCATTATCCACTCATCCATTGAGGGACACTTAGGTTCCTTCCATCTCTTACCTATTGTGAAAAGAGCAGCAACAAACATGGATATACACGTGTCTCTGCAGTAGGATGAGTTCTTTGGGTATATGTCAAGGAGTGGTATAACTGGGTCAAATGGTATGTTCATTTGTAGTTTTTTAAGAGTTCTCCACACTGCTTTCCATAGGGATCGAACAAGTTTGCAGTCCCACCAGCAGTGGATGAGCATACCTGTTTCCCCACATCCTCTCCAACATTTGGTATCATTTATTCTCTTGATTTTAGCCAGTCTGACTGGGGTAAGATGAAATCTTAAAGTGATTTCAATTTGTATTTCCCTAATTACTAATGATGTTGAACACCTTTTAAAATGCTTCTTAGCCGTCTTTATTTCTTCTTTTGAGAACTCTCTGTTCAGCTCTTTAGCCCATCTTTTAGTTGGGTTACTTCCTTTCTTGATTCTTTGTTTTTTGAATTCATTATATATTCGGATGTCAACCTTCTGTCAGATGTGTCGCTGGTGAAGATTTTCTCCCATTCTGTGGGTTTTCTCTTCACTTCCTTAGTTGCTTCTGTTGATGTACAGAAGATTTTTATTTTAATGAGATCCCATTTGTTGATTCTTGACCTTGTTTCCTGAGCAATTGATGTCCAGTTTAGAAAATCCTTTCCTACACCTATATCTTGTAGGTTATTGCCAATGTTTTCTTCTGACAGTTTCAGAGTTTCAGGCTTCACATTGAGGTCATTGATCCATTTGCAGTTGACTTTTGTGCAAGGCGAAAGATAAGGGTCTAGTTTCGTTCTTCTACAGGTGGAGATCCAGTTTTGCTAGCATAGGAAGGCCTTGAACTCACAGAGATCTTCCTGCCTCTGCTTCCCAAGTGCTGGGACTACAGGCGTGCGCCACCACGCCCAGCTGGTGTTGACTTTTGTACAAGGTGAAAGATAGGGGTTTAGTTTCATTCTTCTATAGGTGGATATCCATTTTTGCCAGCACCATTTGCTGAACATGTATCTTTCCTCTAATGAATGTTCTTGACCCCTTTGTCAAATATCAGGTGGCTGAAATTGCATGTACTCATATTTGAGTCTTCAATTTTGTTCCATTGATTGATGGGCCTTTTTTGTGCCAGTACCATGTTGTTTTTATGACTATATCTCTGCAATACAGTTTAATATCTGGTAAAGTAATCCCTCCAGCATTGCTCTTAGTGCTCAGGGTTGCTTTGGCTATCCGAGGTCTTTTGTGCTTCCATATGAATCTTAGGATTGTTTTTTCCAATTCTGTGAAAAATTTCATGGGGATTTTGATTGGCATTGCATTGAATCTATAGATGGATTTTGGTAGGATGGTCATTTTCACAATATTAATTCTTCCAATCCATGAGCATGGGAGTCCTTCCATCATCTGATGTCTTCCTCAATCTCTTTTTTTAGGACTTAAAATTTTCATTGTAGAGGTCTTTAATGTCTTTGGTCAGGTGTAGCCCAACATCTTTTTAAAATGGATAATTTAATCTCTACTTTTCCAATTATTTAATTTCCAATTTCCTTCTCTTGTCTTATTGCTCTTGCAAGAGTTTCAAGCACTATGTTAAAGAGGAGTGTTGATAATAGACAGCCTTGTCTGGTTCCTGATTTCAATGGGACTGCAACAAAGAATGAAACCCAAACCCAGCAGACAAGAAGAAATAACAAAAATCAGGGCAGAAATTAATGAAATAGAAACAAAGAAAACAATACAAAGAATCAACAACTTGTCTTATTGCTCTTGCAAGAGTTTCAAGCACTATGTTAAAGAGGAGTGTTGATAATAGACAGCCTTGTCTGGTTCCTGATTTCAATGGGACTGCAACAAAGAATGAAACCCAAACCCAGCAGACAAGAAGAAATAACAAAAATCAGGGCAGAAATTAATGAAATAGAAACAAAGAAAACAATACAAAGAATCAACAAATCCAAGAGCTGGTTCTTTGAAAAGATAAACAAGATTGACAGACCACTAGCCCAGTTAACCAAAAGAAAGAAAGAGCACCTCCAAATCAACAAAATCAGAGATGGAAGGGGAAACATCAGAACAGACACCAGAAAGACCCAGAACATTATAAAGGAATACTTTAAAAACATATTCACTACTAAATTTCAAAAACCTAAAAGAAATGGATGTATTCACTAGTAAAACTGGTGAAACTACTAGGTGAAACAGACATCTGGACCTGGTGCTTATTTTATGGAATATCATTAATTATTGATTCAGTTTCTCTAGTAGATATGATTTTGTTTAGATGATTTGTTTCTCCTTGTGTGAATTTTGGTAGCTTTTTTTTCTTTCAAGAAAATAAATCATATTATCTAAGTGAGAAATATCCATTTAGTATAAAAACTGTTTATATACTAAAATTTATAGGGGGGGAAAAGTCAGCCCTGTGTTGAAGATTCTATAAGGCTGAATGACCAGCTTGAATTTTGTGATTATGGAGAATTTAAATGTTGCCAGTCTAGGGCCAAGTTATCTTGGTCTATTTTGAGCCCCTTTGAAAGTTATTTATTGCCCATCCCTCTGTCAGACCTAACACCCCATGACTACCCAAACCTTTAAACTGTGTTGTTAGCAGACCACTAGCTTGCACCAATCCCAGAAGCTAAGATGGTCACCAGACAGCATCTGAAACCTATGACAGTTTCTCCACTTTGCTGTAACTCATCTCTAGTCCCACCAATTCACTTGGTAAGTGCCTTGATTTATGACTTTGTTCTAGAACTAATAAAAATCACATGTAATCACTTTCACAAAGGAACATATATTTTGAAACAGCCTGATCTGTGTTTCTGGATCATGCTCACTCGTGTTTGGATTAAGAATAAACTATTTCTTATTTTCTTTGAAGTTTGAAGTGAGAGCTGTGTTTTGCATCAACAGATGTATTTACTGTCTGATTTATTTGTGTGGGATCCATAGTAACAGCTCTTTAGCTTCTAATACAGTGGTTAGTGTCTTCTGTCTTTTTTAGACAATTATTCTCATGATTGTTTTTTGAGTTCTTTGTGTATTTTAAAGTTTCTTTTATCACTCAGAATGAGGCCAGCCTTGGTCAATGCTCCATGTGACCTTGGGGAGAACTTGAATGTACTGTTCTTGTTGATGAGTATTCTGTGCCTTTATCGATTGATCTAATTGATTGACAGTACTGTTCAGGACAACTACTGATTTACTGATGTTTCTGCCCTTTAGATGTGTCATTTGAAGTTTGAAGTGTCCAACTCTAATAGTAGATTTGTCTTTCTCCTTGCAGCTGTCAACTTTTATCATGTATTTTGACATTCTGTGAACATACGCTGAACATATGCTAAATATTGTTTTGTCTTGTGGAGAATTTTTCATCATAGAATGTCCTTTACCAGTACATAAGCGCTTCTTTGTCCCCCGTGTCTTCTTTGTCTGATTTCAAGCAGCATGGACACCTTTCTCCATTCTTTCCCTTTTCATTCCCTTAAGTCTTTAGATTTAAAAGGAGCATTCCTATACACCTTGCTTCTTTTCTAATCTACTCTGGGAATTTCTTAAGTAATATATTTGTGCAAGCACATTTAAATTGGTTATTGATATTGATATGTTATAACTTTCTTTTATATTTGTTATATTTATTGTCCTGCCTCCTGTTTTGAGGCAGAGTCTTCCTATGTACTCCAGGCTAGCTTCAAACATGCAATCCTCCTGCCTCAGCCTGCAGACTACTGGAATTACAGGTGTATGCCACCAAGCTCAAATTTTTTTTATAATTAACTCAATCATTTGTTTGTCTATTTTGTTAGGTAGTTTGGTTATATTGCCCAGGCAGGTCTCAAGCTGACTTCTGGGTCCAAGCTGTGCTCTGGCCTAGGCATCTCCAGTAGCTGGGACTGCAGACATGTGCCTTCATGCCCGCACTGCACTGCTTTGTGTCTCCTCGTCTCCCCTTCTGCTCCCTCTGGTTTTCATTGGGCATTTTATTTGATCCCCATTTTATCTGCTCTCAGTGCATCCACCATTCTTGTTTTTTGTTTGTTTTGTTTTGTTTTTTTTTTCATTTTTATACCTGACTTCCTGGAGTTTATAACACACGTGTTTGATCCAAGCCCAGATTCAGGTCATCTGTATCACTTTCACAGAATGCAGATGCCTGTTAAGGGACAGCTCTCAGGTCCTTCCTCCTGTCCTAAAGTTGCTCTCATTAATTTCATTTATTCATGTGCTATATTAGTCAATTGCATAATTCTACATTAATTTAGTTTTTTAATTTTGCATACGAAGCAATGGGTTTTGTTACGGTATTTTCATACATAGATGTCATTTTTATTTTATTCATGTCTATTTTCCTTGTCGGTGTCAGAGACTTCAAGTTCAGCCATTGTCATTTTCATCTCTCCTCTTACCTTTGGCTTCCCTAAGATTCCTCTATAGATGGAGTCTTTGTCTTTCAGCACAGCCATGATATAGTTATTGAGCTATGATACAGAATTAAACCAGAGACCGACTGGATTGTTTTGAAAGTGTGGAGAAGAAAAATAATTCTATAATATTTTGATTAAATATAAGTATTGAGGCAGGGGAGATAGCTCAGTCAGTTTGTGTTCCCTGAAAGCACAAGGACCAGGGTCCAACACCCAGAACCCACAAAAAAAAAAAATTTAAAGCTAGGTGTGGTGTTATGGGCTTATAATCCTAGGGCTGGGGAGACAGAGACAGGTGGATCACTGGGGATCTCTGGCTATCCAGCTCACCCTAGTTGGTGATTTCCAGGTCAGTTATAATCTTGTCCCAAAAAGCAAGGTGGATAGTTCCTGAGGAACGACACCCAAGGTGACCTCTGGCCTCCACATGAATACACACACACACACACACAAGCACGCATGCACACACAGCACATGCATACACACACAACACATGCATACCCCCAAATAAATATATCTAACTATTTTCAGTGGCTTGTATCCCATCATATACACACACTTCCTCCGTGGTAACTAGAGGGGACTAGAGTTGGGGCACAGTGCTTCTTTGTAGCTAGAAGAGACTTTGGTAAAGTCCTTTCCCTGAAGAGTAGCCTTGTCAGGCAGAACTTTGCAGTGTATTTCATGGTGCTCCCTCTTTCCCTCACTCTGTCAGAGCTACAGGAGACCATTCTTAACTTTCACAGTGAGGACCTGATATGTTCTTAGAGGTAAATGCATCAGAGTACCTTCCCTCACTTGAGTTGTGGTCACCAGAAGTTTCTGGCTCTTACACCAGTCTGTAGCACTTCAGGCTGTCACTGAAATGTACATGCCAGTCCATGGTCCCAGCAGATTCTCCTCCAGGCAAAAATCCAGCTGTGACTGGATTTTCCTTTCTCCAGATTTCAGGGTGATAGTTTATCCAACAACCACAGTTCTTCACTTAATTCAAGAAAGCCTGTGATTAGTAGTTTTTCCTTTTGTTAAGATGACAGCAAGAACTTCTAAATTCTACGTGTTGGAGCTACAACTACAAGTGCCTATATATTTCCTTACTGATTTCCTGATTGCCCTGTCCTAGAATGTATATATTTCATAATGGGCTTCCTGACTCTCCCTGCTAGAATGTAAACTTATGGAAGCAGATCCTGTGTCTATTATATTCATGGCTATGTGACTTAGAGTAGGTGCTGAGTGATGTTTAACTAGACTAATTAACTCATTCATATTCACTGATTTACCTTGACAAACCAGGCACTGTGCTTGGTGTGGGGGACATAATAAAAATAATATCACATGTCTGTATTTTTACAGGGGCTTGAGGGGAGTGCCGGACATACACTTAAAACAGAATTAACAAGCTGTGAATAAAATTATGGAGGACTGGATGAGGAGGTGTGCCTAATATCCACAAGTGACAGGGAGGTCAAGCAGTGGGGGAGAAGGAGCTGTCATGTGAGTTAAGGGGCATCGAATGAACAGCTGTTAGCTTACGTGAAGGGGAGTGGCCCAGAGAGGGAACCCTGTTGGACAGTGTTCAAAAGTGCCTTACTCAAGCCATATCCTGAACCAATATTCTATACATGGCAAGATCAGTATTGACTCATTTCACATGAGGAAACCCATCCTTATATCATTTGAGTGGGAAAAGTGGCACGAATGCTGGGTGATGGTGCCAGTCATTTTCACTTCAAAGTCCATTTTCTCTGTGCTCTAGCGATGAGTCAAGCAGGATTCATCACACTTCGAACACACATCAGATCTCATGCTGCTGTACTAAGGCCCCTTTTGAGATGACTGTTAGTGTTCTTCATTTAGATTTCAGCCTATAAAGTAGTAAGATGAAAATCAGGCCTGCTTTGCAAATGCCCACAAGCCACTGGGGGGAGTTTTGTCAAAGAAGGCGGGAAAGAAAAATAAATGTGGGCTTCTGCTCTTGAAACCTCAGCCCAGTGAGCCAGACTTTCCCGGAATGCTGCAGGCGGCTTCAAAGGCCCATTGTGGAAAGCCTCCAGATGTGCACCCAAAGCCAGGCTGGGGAGCTTCCCAGTGAAGAGGCCTTTAAGGACTGAGGGGAGATGATGAGTCCTACCAGGTGGGCTGTATTCTGAGGGAATCCAGATTCCATAACCTTAAAAAGGGAAAATCAGGAGCAATTAGCCAGTTCAGATTCCTGAGCCAAACAGTGCATCTTCTTTGGTTGTACATAGCAGTGGTCTTTGCTGGAGAAAGGCCAAGAGACATTCTCCCAATGATTTATCTACCTGAAAATTGCTAGTGACAGCCCCATCATTCCTCCAACATACCTTGAGATGTCTGGGAGGCGTTTCAGTTTGGAAAAAGGCAAAGCATGAGGTGACTACACTCAGTTCCTACAATGATGCTTCTCAGCAATTTTAGGAGCCGGGGTCCTCTGATCCCCAGCTCCAAATCCATATGTGAGCTGTCAGTTCACTGTTCCACATACCTAGGGTTTGAGGCCTCATCTTACTCTTGCTAGATAGAGGGAAGTGAGAGGGACCCCTGCTTAAATCCCTTGAGGCTCAGGTCCCCATCTGTAGAGGGCACTACTGGGCTTCACACCATCTTCCTGTGAGCATCAGAGAGATTGCTGAGTTAGTTGCTGCACATAAAACATGAGACCCAGAGCCCGGCCCAGAATAAGGGTGCAGCCCATTCTCACTTCTCTTCAGTCCAGTTGTTCAGGGAGGCCTGGTTGTCCCATTTGGCCTTTAAATTTTAGTTCGGTGCCTCTTTAAATTCTCTCCCTATGTGTGCATATGCGCTTAGCTAAGTATTTTGAGATCGGTGTATTTGGGGGAAAGTCCTCTTGGCTACAGCTAAAATTAGGCCTCTCTTTTGCTCCCATTTGCCAGCCTCCGTCCTATTTTAACTAATTAAAAGCATTGACACTCAGCAAGGCTTGAGAAACGCTGGGAGAACAGCTGGGAGCTGCTCGCCAAGCCAGCAGCTGCTGCCTTTCAGCAGGCAGGCAGCCCAGAAGTGGCTGGTACCCAGTGGAGGGAACAGGGAAGGCACCTTGATGAAGATGTGGGGTGCAAGGCCAGTCTATGGTAGGGTGGTAGGGTCATCTGAGCAGGGCATGGTCTGCATCATTGTGTCCTCTGCCTTCTTCCCAAGGAGGGAAAGAGAGCAGCTGATGAGAGAGAGGGCAAGCAAGTAGGAAAAGAAGGCATGCAGTGTCGCTAGCTGGCTGGGTAGTTGACTGGAAATCAGCATGATACCTGCATGGGCCACTGCAGTATTCACCTCTCTGGAGCCCAAGAGGATGCAGGACAATGCAAAACTTGTGCCCTGAAACATCCTCATTCAGTTTCTACCATGTACTTTGGAAGCAACCCATAATCCTTCATGTAGTCCAAAGAACCCAGATGTATCCTGCCCCAACACCTGGAAATGGCTGCAGCTCAGCACTACTGTCCTTGTTTATTTCTGCATTTCACCAAGTCATTTTCTCCTGGAGCTTAGGTTCCCCGCATTCCGACTGGGTCTCTCTACCATCCATCTTCGCCCTGCAGGCCTCCCTATCTTCCACTTGCAGCCTTGTAAAGCTGCTGGGTTCTCCCTGAATGCCCTGTCCAAAGCCTGCATGCCCACTTGGTGGAGTCCCAGCCCACCACTCCCGGAAAAAGGCTTAAGAGGTTCCCCACAGCCATAGTCTCTATGTATAAGGGGTTAGTAGTTTTCCATGGACTAGTGCTTTTTTCTGTTTTCGTGTTTTTGTGTTTCCAACTCTACCTCTCACCACCTTAGGAAACTGAAAGAAGCTTCTATGGAAAGGTGTGAAGCTAAGGTACTGTGTTGGGTGTCCAGAGATAGCATTTGAACTCTGCCTGTCCACAGACGGAGAAATAAAAGCATTTTTTTGTTAAAAAAAATTTTAAAAAGCACCTTCACATCTCAGGTATAAGTGCCAGGTCTCCTAGTACCCACAAGGACAAATCCACCTCTTCCGGAATAATCAAGCTTGACTCACATGACTCACTGATGTAAGCTTTGGCAGCTCCATGAGAGATCTTTGGGGCATTACTTCTCTTGATTTTTCTTCTCTTTGTCCTCTGAACTGGATGAAGCAGAGCTGAGGCTGTCGCTCTTCAGTCACCCTATGTCCCTGTAAGATGACAAGAAGGGAGCTCTTTGCAAATAGTCTGTTTCCAAATCCTCACAGTGTTCTTCATAAGTGGGCCATATGACCAAGCCCCAAAATCTAAGAAAGGGGTCCGTTGTTTATGACCAATTTTTCTTCTTAACATTTGCATCTGATTCATCACCAGAGCCTGTAGTCAGACTCTAGCAGACCTCTTATGTCGGGTGATATGAGAAATACCTGGTTCTCCCCTATACCTCTGCCCATGGTCCCCAGAGGACTAAATGTGGCAGAGTACCAGAAGGCAGCAGCTCTAGCTTCCCAGAGCTCCTGGGAGATGACAGATTCTCATGGTGCAGCACTGTCTACCCCCGGGTACTGTCTCCCTATTTGCTCTCACTCTGGCTGCCCTAATCAGACTATACTCCTCATTCCTCCAGTGTTCTCATGTCTGCCCACCCCAACCCCAGCTAGTTCCCTCCTCTGACAGACACAGGCTCTCTACCTGCTAATACCTATGCATCCTTGGACTCTCACCCAAGGCATGTTATACATGAAGACATACACAGCAGGAAATACCTGAGGCTCAGGAATGCTGGAGTCTTGGATCCCAAACAGTCCCTTGTGGGGAGGGGACTCCCATTACTGGATCTAACACTGATTGCTATGGGGTCACCTTTGTGTGTTGTTCTTCCAGGCCTGGGTAGGAAAACAGAACAAAACTCAATCCTTTCAATACTGAGGACCAGAGAGGTTAGACATCTTGTCTGAATTCACACAAATTACAATGGAGTGGAGTCCAATCTCTAGGTTTCTTGCCTCTTTCCACAGAATCATGCATAGCAGATAAACTGCCTCTGTTCAAAAAGAACATTTGAGAGCATTAATTTTGTTCTCATCTAGAAGCCATGCTGAGCTACACAAAAGGTAAAGGCATTACAAAAAGCGTTTTCAAGGAAACTCCCAGCTGAACACACAAAGAAACAGGTCCCCAAGGAACAGTATAAGGATTGTCTGAAGGGATCTATGTTAGTAAGATTACAGAAATCATAATATATGAATAAATGAACATGTGGAAGAAATCAGCAAAGCCCTCTCCTTCCTATATGTAAACTCGGCCTTCGCCTAAAGTCCTTAAGTAAACGCAGATGTAGCCAAGCTAGGCACCAGATGGCAAACAAGCACTGGACTCAGAGGTAAAGAGAGCTTTTGGTGTTTATTCAAAGATGAGGGAAAGCCATGATCCAAAGCTGTGCTGTCCACAGATGGCAACCCAAGGTCACGTAAGTGCAAACCAAGGCCCCAAAGTGACCGAAACAACAATATAATTCATAGTAATCATGACTAGGAAGCTGTAGGAAAACCACTTCTCTCAACTCCTCCACTTGTGACTAGAATCTGGTAACAGAAGTAGTGAGTCTGGGAAGTGAAACAATGTTTACGCCAAAGTAGCAGGAGCAGAGGGACAGGACAGTGGCATGAACTGGCTTTTGCTGGGCATTCACAGGCACTATCAGCTATGCTTTGCCTCCTTTAATTCTCTGGACTATGTATGTGCCAGGTATCGGCCAAATTTTATAAACAAGGAACTTCATAAATGGCTCAAGGGGCATTAGGCCCCCAGATCCCACCCAGGAATGCAACACAGCAGTTGCTAATGCTTCCTGTGCTCTGTCACATTCCCAGCTTTGTAGCTCTTGTTCCAGTCTTTCACCCTGTTGATGGAATGTGTAATATATGACAAGGGAAACACAGTTCCTGAAGATTCCATTCAATGCCTAATCACTAAGCAGTCACCATATGACAAGCCCATGGGAATGCCCATGACTATGCTAAGTATAGGGCCCTACCACATGCCCTCTGCCCTTCCTGCCCAAACCACTGGGACTGGGGGAGGACGTCAGCTGGCCAGGTGCTGCATTGAGAAATCAGAGCAGACATGTAAACAGAGCTGCTGTTCACTTCAAAACCTGACACTGTTTTCATAAAAGACAGCCTCCTCCTTCCTCCTCCTGCCTCTTAACCTGTTTGTCTGCAGTGAACATTGATACTGAAAATGCCCAAGAGCGTTCTTTAACTACTGACTTTTCAGCATTCGTGAGTTCACATATTGGAGGCAGAAATTTCTGGTAATTTTTCAGCTTCATCTAATGGCTTAAATGAGCATTAAAATGCAATTCAACCAATTTCCTGCAGTTCAACCAAACCATTTTGTTTTCTTGGGGTGGGACAGTAGGGAGGAAAATGCTTTCAAGCTAGACAGCCCTGTTTCCTGAATCTACCACTCCCTACACCTGCTGCCTCAGGAAAATCCATGTGATGCTTTGGGTCTCAGTGTCCTTGTTTTTGGAATGGGATTAACAGCCTTGAGAGCTGTTCTGACAATTGGTTTGTTTCCACCTTCTGCCCATCTGCCCTCTTTCTCATGTGCATTCTCCCTGAATTTTTTTGTTTCCCATATCACTCTTTTTTTTTTTTT
>NW_008341417.1:288110-337513 GCF_000622305.1 Nannospalax galili | reverse complement strand
TTTTTTGGTCTTCTTGAGACAGGGTCTCCCTGTAGCCCCAGCTGTCCTGGAACTCACTATGTGGACCAGGCTGGCCTCGAACTCACAGAGATCTGCCTGCCTCTGCCTCCCAAGTGGTGGGACTAAAGGCGTGTGCCACCACGCCCGGCCCCATATCACTCTTAACCTTACTTAACCCCAGTCTTGGATGATAGAACCAAGACTGTCATAAAACTGACTTCTGCCATTATATAGGAATGATCAGCAGTCAGTCTTGCTTTGCCATGGTGTCCACTTGCATTTGGTTATTGGAAGGCACCAGAACACTAGAAGGTAGAATGGGGGTATTCATTCTGCCCAGCGTTCCTCCAACTGTTGTCGCACGTCACCCGCATCCATTGACCATCCTTCTAGTTCTTACAGAGGTGGCCTTCTGCATACCATTCTCTCTGCATGAGGATAACCTGGTCCCTTTCCCTTCGCTCTGTCAGGTTAAGAGGTAGCAAATGGTTGCCCACTGTTGCTGGTTGACAAGTGTCTATTTATTTTCCTAATTCAATTTTTTTGCTTAATTTTTTTTACAATTTATTTGTGTGTGTATGTGTATGAGTACATGTGTGTCTCAGCACATATGTGGAAGTCAGAAGACAACTTGCAGTAATCAGTTCTTTCCTTCCACCACATGGGTCCGAGGGTTCGAACTCAGTTGTCAAATTTGGCAGCAAGTGCCTTTACCCACTGAGTCATCTCATTGGCCCAAATCCAGTTTTTAAAAGAAGTGATTTATTAAGCTTACTTCAGTCATATTGATTTCTTGACAAGAATCTGAACAATATACCATACCAGCTTAATTTCCCCTTTTCCATAGTGTTTTTCCATTAAACCATTTAACTTCCGTCCCCATCTTTCCTCTCATAAATGATCTTTTTCCCTCCTTTTCCAATGATCTTTTTTTTTTTCAACCACTAACTACTTCTCAGTGAAAGTCCATTAGAAAAACACCCAATGCTGGGGTTTGAATATGTCTCTCAAAAGTGCATGTGTTGCACTCTGATGCCACAGTGATGAAAGTTAAGACTTTTAATATGTGATTAGGGAGAGCCCTCATAAATTGGCTAGTGGCATTATCACAGGCATGAATTATTTTGGAAGTGGGTCCTGATGAGCCTCATCCCTTTCCCTCTTTCTTGTCACACTTGCTTTCTTGCTTCTTCACCCTCTGAAATGTGATGATGTAGCAAAAAGCCCTTGTCAGTTATATCCTCTCAACATTGGGTCTCCCAAACTTTAGAACTGTAAGCCAAATAAACTCCTGCGATTACTAAACACCTGCTCAGTGGTATTGTTACAGTGGCACAAAATGGACTAAGACAGCTGCCATCCAAGCTCCCAACTTTCTTCTACCCCTCCATGTACTGTACCCATCACTTCTCAGTGCTCATTCAGTGCCATTCAGTTACTGGCTGGAAAACAGCCACAGTGGGGCTATCCATCTGAGAAATTCTACAAATGGGGTTTTCTTATAGTACAGCCAGTTGTCAGCACCTCACAGTTTTACTAGTTTTTTCTTTTTCAGTTGTCATACAAAATAATAAGTTTTGTTAAAATGCTTTCATATATCTGTGTATATGTGTCATTGTACTTTGGTCATATTCACTCCCCTGTTGTCTTTTCTGACACTTCTCTCCTTCCTGCAGACCTCTTACTCCTCCTGAATAGTTCCCCTTCTGTTTTCAAATCATATATGTTAGAGGCAGTGAGGGAATCCACATGAAAAAACATATAACATTTATTTTTCTTCCCCCCCATTTACTTAGTAATACTCACAGCCATTTTTTTCTTTCATATATGATCAAATGTTCCTTTGTCTGCGGATGCCTTACACATTCCACTCAGTCCATTACCCCTCTCATTCCTTAGAGCTAACCTTTCCTTCAATACTAATGCCTGCTCATCAGCATTTAAATGCACCTCTGGCCTGTGCCATCCAGTAAGTAGCCACTAGTCAAATTTCATCATCGAGTCTTTGAAATATGGCTAGTTCAAATCAAAATATGTAAAATACATGCCAGATTTCAAATATTTACTATGAATAAAAAGGTATGAAATATCTCATCAGTAATTTTGTATTGATTGCTTGTAGAAATTATAGTCTTTTGGGCTATGATGGATTAAATAAAATATATTAAATTCACTAAACTTTTAACTTTTTTAAAAGGTAGTCATTAGAAAATTTTAAGTCACTTATGCATCTTGAATTATTTCTGCTGAACCACATTCTTACAAACTCTCCATTTTAAAAATAGAATCTCTTCTTTCTGTCTGTCCCTCACGCCACTGCCTTTTACAGTCACTTCATCTGAACAGTCTTCCATTGGTGGAAGGCTTTCTTAATTGTTCTCCTGCTTCAGTGCTTCTCTCTGTTCTTTGCTGCTCAGTATTATATGGGGATTTTCTACTATTACCCACTTCGAAGGTACATTTACATTTATGTGCCAGTCATTCTCTAGCTAGCCATTAAACATCTTCACTGAAAGGGCTGTCGACACAAAAGCATAACTCTCACCTCAAAGGGGATAAGAGATAGTTTATTCTGAAGCCAAATATGAGTGATCATGGTCTGAGAACACAGACTCAGGTCACCCCAAATTCCATGTTCCAGTGTGGTAGCAGTTACGTTTTTATAGTTTACTGAACAAAGAAAAGTCATAAATCAAGACACTTTTCAAATGCATTGGTGGATACATTCAGTAGGCAGGTCATAGCAAAGCAGGGGTTTTCTACTATAGGTCTCAGATGCTATCTGATGACATTCTTAGCTTTTTAATTGGTGGGACCTGGTTGTCTACTAAGTTAATACATTTTATTAGTCACAAGAATGTTAATTCAGAAACAGAGGTAGGCAAGGTGTGGCTATTTATGGGGTTAAAGATGTCCCCAGATAATTTTTAAATAGGCTGTTGGATCTGCAACATTCCAGACTCTCCACCCAGAGTGCTAATCAATTGGTCAGCCTTTCAGGAAATTCAGTCCAAGACGCAGGAGTTCTTTCTGATATCTTTCTTTCACAGGGCTCACAGGCACCTTAATCTAAATATGTTGCAATCCAGACTCAGCATCTTCACATTTATCTACAAAACTGGCATGCCGCTAGCATGTGGCATTATCTACAGATGGTACCATGTTTGCTTTATCTGTCCTGCTAGACCTTAAGGATATTGAGAACCCACTGTCTTCCCCTCCACATGAGCCTCTCAGAGCACCATTCTACACTACATTTCATGCCTCTTGAATCCTTCTTGCTTTAATTCCACAGTTGCTCCCCACATTCCTTACCTCGATATGTTACTATGGCCCTCTACCAAGAAACTTGGAAGGTAGCTAACTTTAACTGGGGCCTGGAACAGGAAAGGGCTCTTCACGAGGTCCAGGCTGCTGTGCAGGCTGCTCTGCTACATATGATCCAGGAGACCCAATGGTGCTTGAGGTGTCAGTAGCAGAGAGAGAGATGCTGTTGGGAGTCTGGCAGGCCCTCATAGGTGAATCACAGTGGAGGCCATTGAGATTTTGGAGTAAGGCTCTAGCTTCATCTGGAGACAATGATTCTCTCTTTGAGAGACAGCTCTTAGCCTGCTATTGGGCCTTAGTAGAAACTGAACATTTGACAATGGGCCATCAAGTTACAATGCGACATGCCCTGCCCATCATGAGCTGGGTGTTACCTGACCATAAAGTATGACATGCACAGCAACACTCCATTATCAAATGGATATGTGATTGGGCCCGAGCCTGAGGGCACCAGAAAGTTACATAAAGAAGTCCAAATGACTGTGGTTCCTACTCCTGCTACTGTTCCAATGCCTCCTATACTGAAGCATGCACCTATGGCTTCATGGGATGTGACCTATAATGGGTTGACTGAGGAAGAGAAGACTAGGGCTTAGTTTGTGGATGGATCGCATGCTATGCAGGCACCACTCAGAAGTGGACAGCTGTAGCATTACAGGCAATTTCTGGGAAAACCCTGAAGGACACTGGTGAAGGAAAGTCTGCACAGTGCACAGAACTTCAGGCAGTGCACATGGTCATGCATTCTGCTTGGAAGGAGAAATGACCGGACATGTGATTATATACTGGCTCGTGGGCTGTAGCAAATGGTTTAGCTGGATGGTCAGGGACTTGGAAGAAGCATGACTAGAAAAAGACATTTGGGGAAGAAGTACACAGATCTTCCCAAATTGGCAAAGAATATGAAGATACTTGTGTCTCATGTAAATGTTCATCCAAAGGTGATTTCAGCAGAGGATGAGTTCAATAATCAAGTAGATCAGATGACCCATTCTGTGGATAGTCAGCCTCTTTCTCTAGCTATCCCTGTCATCACTCAGTGGGCCCATGAACAAATTGGCCATGGTAGCGGAGATGGAGGTTACATATGGGCTCAACAGCATAGACTCACCAAGACTGATCTGGCTACAGCTGCTGCTGAGTGTCAGATCTGCCAATAGTAGAGACCAACAGTGAGCCCCCGGTATGGTACTATTCCCTAGGGTGACCAGCCGGCAACCTAGGGACAGGTTGACTACATTGGACAACTTCCATGGTGGAGGGGACAGTGTTTTGTCCTTACAGGAATAGATATCCATTCTGGTTATGAGTTTGCCTTTCCTGCACATAATGCTTCTGCCAAAACTACCAACCAGGAACTTACAGAATACCTTATCCATCATCATAGTATTCCACACAGCATCACTTCTGACCAGGGAACCCACCACAGCCAAAGAAGTGCAGCCGTGGGCCCATCGTCATGGAATTCACTGGACTTGCCATATTCCCCATCATCCTGAATTGGCTGGCTTGATCAAATGGTGGAATGACCTTTTAAAGACACAGTTTACAGTGCCAATTAGGTGACAATGGCCTGGAGGGCTGAGATAGGTCCTCCAGAAGGCAGTATATACTTTAAATCAGTGTCTGGTATTTTCTACAGCCAGGATTCACAGTCCAGGAATCAAGGGGTGGAAATGGGAATGGCTCCACTCACTATCACCCCTAGTGACCCACTAGGAAAATTTTTGCTTCATGTACCCATGACTGACTTTGAGCTCTGCTGGCCTAGAAGTTATGGTTCGAAAGAGGGGAGTGCTTCTGCCAAGCAGCAACAAACATTCCACTGAACTGGAAACTAAGACTTCCCCTGGCCACTTTGTCATTCTGATGCCCTTAAGTCAACAGGCTAAGAAAGAAATAACAGTATTAGGAGAGGTGATAGATCCAGACTACTAGGGAGAAGCGAACTCGTTCTCCACAGTGGAGATAAGGAAGATTATGTCTAGAGGAAGGAGATTCTTTAGGGCGTCTTTTGGTGTTAATATGTCCTGGGATTAAGGTCAATGGGAAACTGCAGCAAACCAATATAGGTAAGATAACAAAAGGCCTAGATGCTTCTAGGATGAAGGTGTGGGTCATCCTCCAGGGCAAGAGCCAAGACCTGCTGAGGCACTCACTGAGGGTAGAAGAAATGGAGACTAGCAGAGGAAGGTAGTTATAAATATCGGCTAAGGCCACGTGACCAGTTGCCAAAACAAGGATTATAATTGACATGAGTATTCCTGTCCTATTTTGTTTTGAACATGCATGTGCATATAGACATATATTAAGCAGATATTTGTGTTTTGTTTCATTTTTTAAAACTCATATATTTGAGGTAAGTGTTAAATGTTGTAAATCTGTATTATCATATCATGGTTATGAGGTACTGAAAGACTAAGCATTCCTCAAGGACCTTACCACCTATTCTAAAATATCTAGTGCATTTGTGCTTGTACATGGGATAGTTAAATCCTGTTAGGCAGAATTGTGGCCTTGCTACTGTTTTCATTTGAAATTAAGCTTGACATAAGGAGATGCAATTGGGTGTCAGGTTGACAAGGGGTAGACTTGTGGTGGCTAATCTTGGCTGTCAACTTGACATTTGACTGGATCTAGAATTAAGAGAAATGTGACAGACTTTCCTGATCAGATTATTTGAAGCTGGAGGATCCACCCAAAATGTGGGCAGCATCTTCTGATGGCCCATATAAAAGGACATGGAAGAGGGAGCTTTCGCTTTTTTCCTGCTTGCCTTCTCTCTCACTTTTCTCTCACTGGCAAGCTTATCTATCTTGCTACTATGACATTTCTTTGTCAATATTAGAACTAACTTCTTAGAATTCCAACCTAGGCTGGAGACCAGCAGATCTCCAGGAATCCTTCAGGCCTGCAGCACCAGATTGGGACTGTTGAGTCATCCAGCTTTGTGGATGGAGTCTTAGCCTTTCCAGTGTGGTACAGCCATTGTTGAACTACTTGGATTCTATCCTGTAAGGCAATCTATCTATCTACCTGCCTATCTATCCATCTATCCATCTATCCATCTATCCATCTATCCATCTATCCATCTATCCATCTATCAATCTATCTATCTATCTATCTATCTATCTATCTATCTATCTTCTATCATCTACCTACATAGAGAAAGAGATTCATTTTATCAATTCTGTTCTTTTAGAGAACCTGATTAACACTACCTTAACCTAAATATATAAACAAAAGGAAAATCATGATGTAAACAATTTGGACAGTTTTCAAAAATAGAATTAGACCCCGTTAAGAGAATAGGACTTATACATATCTCAAGCTACTGCCTAGAATGTGAACTTTGATCACCTCCACCGAGACCAGAACAGCTACCCAGAGACACAAGATGCATATCGAGAGGCTCTAGGGTTCTTCTCTTGTGTGTGTTTCACCAAGTATATATGCCTTTTCTGTACATTTTATTCAACAGGTAGCCTTTTTTTCCCTCTACATTTAAAGCCCAGATAAGCTCTTTCTTGCTCTGCCTTCCTTGAAACATCAATTCAAACATATCTTCAGAATTACAGTTCCTTAGAAACCACCATCACCCCACCAAAAAAAATTTTTTTTTTGCCTTTATAGTTTCTGAGTTTGAATTGATCAACATAAGCCACCCTCACATCTTACCTGGAGTGCTTCAAGGGCCTCTTTTAAGGTGTCCTTGCCTCCATTCTTATGTACTGTACATATCAGGTCAAATATGAGCAAGATTGCTTGTGCTTAATATGTCCAGGATTTTCCCCTTGACTTTGCCATTGTGACATTTGAACATGATTGACAAGGCCACCCAACATGTAACTTGCCTTCATTTGTAGTCTCATCTCTTCATATGCTTTCTCTTCGTTTCACCTTCTCCAACCATTGTGAATGTCTTTCAGTCCTTTGAATGTGCTGTGCAGTCTTGACTTGGAGCTTTGAGCTACCCTCTTCCCTAATTGTCAGCCTGGAACCCACCTCATCAACTTTCTTTACCTGACCAATTGGTTTTCAGTTTTTAAGAAGTTCCCTGAAGGCCTGGTGGCTCAGCACTTAGGAGTACATACTGCTTTTGCAGAGAACCCACATGTAGCTCATAAGCTTCTGTAATTCTAGTTCCAGGGATGGATCCAATGCCCTCTTCTGGCCTCCATGGGCATCAGACACCCACATGGTACACATACATGTAGGAAAAATGTTCAACCACATAAAATAAAAATAAAGAAGTTCCCATGTGCCCCTATACCAGATTTGACTCCCTCTTATCCTCTCTGATAGGACCTGTGGTTCCTTATTAAATGAAGCTATATGAGGGTAGGGACTAGAGCTTTCTGGCTGCATGATATATCCATGGTGCAAAGAGATGTGCAGTATCTATTAACTGAATAGTAAAGCCAACATTATCTGACTCAAACTTCATATTATGAAAAAGAAACTGGAATCAAAAGAAAGAAAGCAACTTAATCAAATAACAGAGTCCCTACTAAGATTAATACGGGCCAGGAGCCTCCTGATTTCCACATCAGTTGCTTTCCAGCACAATGTGTGCTTGTCTATAATATTGTATCTGGAGGGAAGCAGATTGAACTCCCTGTCTTGTGAAAGCCAAAGCAAGCGCAGATTCGTAAACACAGCTGACATTGTTGCTGTCTTTGCTTTATGTAAAAGGGCTGGAAGTGCAACCCCCAAGTAAACTCCACGTTTCCAGTCCAGAAGAACCTACAGTTTTCGTTGTCTACAACCCTTTTCTTCCTATTCTTGTTCATCTTCCTTCCCCTCATGAACCAGAGGAATCAGCCAGTGTTCTGTGTTGAATGAGTCCAACTATACATTTTTTAAACCACAGCCCTGCCCAGGCAGCACATTACATAAGATTAGGAAGTGCCAGCTTTAAATAGCAACACTTCAAAGAACATTACAATATCCTGTGTAGTGCTGAGGATAAGATGGATATAACAACTGCAATAAAAATAGCACATTTTAACCATTACCAATTTTAATAGTGTCCATTGTAATTTTTATTTTACTTTAACAGCTTTCTGGACATTTATATTATCTCTACTTAAAAAATATTTTTATTAATTCTTTGAGAAATTCACACAATGTGTTTTTATCATAGCCCCGCCTCCCCCAACTCCTCCCAGATCTATCTCCGCTTCCCTACTCACCCTGTTTCATATTCTTTCTTTGTTTACCCCATCAACTCCCATATGTGTTGCCCAAATACTCTTAGGTGTGGGATTTGCCCTGAATTGTGGTTGACCTGCCAGGGGTCACACCCTTTATGAAAACTGACTCTTTCCTCCCAGCAGCTATCAATTGCCAATAGGTCCTCATGTAGGGCTAGGAGTTTGTGCCTACCTCTGTCCCTCTTCCGTGCTGGGATTTTGTCTGCCTTGAGCCTGAGCAGGTCTTGTGCATGCTGTCACAATCACGGTGAGTTCATACGTGCAACTGCTCTGCTGTCTGGAAAACACTGCTTCCCTGTAGTCATCCAAGACCTCTGGCTCTTAGGATCTTTCCTCCCCCAACTCCTGAGCCTTGGGGAGCAGGTTATGATACAGATTACACATTTAAGGCTAGGCACTCTGAAGCCTCTTATTTCTATTTTATTTTATTTTATGTATGTTTTTATTGAATTTTTGTGTAGTTCATATAAAACATCTTAATCACCTTTATACTCCCTTCCCCATAGACACCCTCCCATAACCCACCCCCCCACACACTGGATTTCATGCATTCTGTCATTTATGTTAAGGCCTATTGAGTCAAGTTAGTGTACCCAGACATCCCTCAGTGCAAGTTCATCTCCTGGAGTCTAGTCAGTCTACCTAGAGTCCGTCCGTTACAGAAGATCACCTTTCCCTCACCTAATAGTAATCAACTGCCAATAGTTATTCGATTAAGATTGGGGCCTGCTGCCCATTTCCACAGTTCTGTGCTGGGTTTTTGTCTGCTTGAGTTTGCCTGGGCCTTGTGCATGCTGACACCACTGCTGTAGATTCATATGAGCAGGGTCCCAGGAAACTGTAAGACTCTGTTTTCATATGGTCATACACTCCTCCCCTAGCTCTTACAATCTTTCTGCCCACTCTTCCGAAATGGTTCCTGAGCCCTGAATGGGTGTAATTTAATATAGGAGTGCTGTCCAAGGACCCACACTCTGCCAAGTCTTATTCTTGATTTTAAAGATAAGTTGAAGCACAAAGCAGTTAGTAAATTGCCCAAGTTAGTAAATTTCCCAGTTAGTAAATTGCCTGGCCTGTTTTTTTTATTAATTTATGAATTCATTTAATCATTCATTCATTCTCTCAAAATGCACTCATGACATTATTGAATTATTTATATCAATTTTGGGGAATGTAGATAAAATAAATACCCTCAACCTCTCATAGCCCAGTGGAAGAAATATGCAAGTAAAGAGGACATCTATCCTACTGTGTGCTAAATGGTAAACTAGAAGAAAACCAGGGGTACTGATGAACACAGATTGCACACCAATGTGAAAGGACAGAACACTGGTTTAGCCTGGACTCGGGGTCCTTTCCCATTTCCTCCTCCACCTCACCTGCATTTGTTCCTCTCCTACTAGCTCCCGCTTTCCTTTCAGTCCTTCTCTTCCTTGCCCCTCACTCAACCCTGGGTCAACATTCAATTTCTTTCTTTGTCTTTTTCATCCTAAGATTGGTTTGGTATGAACTCTGGCTTAGCCAGAGGAATTCTAAGGCTAGGCCAGATGTCCAGGCTCCAATGCCTTCAACATAGCTCTAGCTCAGAAGAGGTGGTGATCCAAAACATGGAAACTTCATAGAGCATGAGGGATAGATAGATGGATAAAGTATATCCTAGATAATTTGGTTATTCATCTACCTCAGCATAGAGCAACTGACCTGCTGACCCAGCACCCTGAGCAGTTTAGTCAGTGTTCATTTTGTTAAATCCATCACACTGTAAAAGCTTTTATTAATTAAACCTGTTCTTTGACAATTACATATATGTATATAATGCATACTGATTATCCTCATCCCCCACCTCTCCTTATCCCCCTCCCACTCCTGTCTACCCCCCTTTTTCCCTACAAACCTCTTTCTCATATTTCTCTCTATTTATTTTGTTTTGTGACCCACTGAGTGTGACAAGGGTCAGTAGCATGTACACAACTGAAGACAGTGACTCCCCTCCTCCAGAATCTTTTAATATTCAATAGTTCAGGAGTAAGTGCTCAACCCCATGAGCCTTTCCCACTTCCATGACTGATTGTTGGAAGGGTCAGTCTTGCGCAGGCCTCGTGCAAGTAACCACCACTGCTGTGAGCTCATGATTGCAATGACCCCGTCATGCCCAGAGGATGACGTTTTGCAGTCTCTCTCCCTGTCTTCCAGCTCTTACATTATTCCTCTTCTGAAATGTTTCCTGAGCCTTAGAGGAGGTGATATGAATGTCTTGTTTAGTGTTGAGCCCTCCACTATCACTTAGTTTCTGATATCTTAGACAGCCATGAGTCTAGTCTTTTCACTCACTGTTTTTCAGTATAAAGAGAGGCTTCTCTAATTAGTGCCAAGAGTAGCTTTGTCTGTGAGGATAAGCATATGTATTTAGAAGGCAGTTTGACGATATGTTAATTTAGTTAGACAATAGTAGTGAGTCCTCAGAGCTTATGATAGCCTCCCCAGGCATGGGTTGTTTACTGGGCTTACAGAACCTGGCACAGATTCCCTCCTGTGGAGTGAGCCTCAGATCCAATCAGATGCCCTCAAACATCACAAGATCCTGTCAGTCCTCTGGGTTGCCTACCAGAACCAGAGGATAAGACTGAAAATACCACATATTTAAGTTGTAAGATATAGAGAAAGCAACCGAAACATATCTGAAAACTTCCTCCCTGCTAACTTTCCAGGTGCCAAAAGGTGGAATGCTGGCAGCTGGGGGAGAAAAGACATTAATGGTCCTACCCAGCTGTGAACCTTATGAACTACAAAACCAATCCTGCTAAGCAAGATGTGCCCACCTGTGTGATAGTGGTAGCACATATTTTGTTTTTTCCTGATAACCATGGTTTCTGATGTGCTACTTGGATGCCTTCTCTAATAGGAATTAACTTGGAAGCAGACAGTATAAATTTGCCTGTGAGCTTTTCAAGATATTTCAATCTCCCATTGGTCTGATCTATACTAGGCAAAATTTCATCCTGAAAGCCATAAATGAAGCCTATCTTGGGAAAATAGCTTTTTACAGATTGTGGTAATCCATTGAATTTGATAATTAAGAGATTCTTATTAGCAAATGCACTTGACAGAATATGGACTGGTATATTATGAATGACCATATGATGGACTCTTAAGGTAGCTGCAAAAGAAAGGAGACTATGAAGTAAAAGGAAAGGAAGGGATCAAGATTCTGGAAATTTCCATGCATAGAGAATGGCATTTGGTAGAGTGAAAGCACAGAGAGAATTGGACTGCAGGGCAGTTAAGGTCAGACAAGTGACAATTTGCATATGGAATGTATGTAAGTATAAAAAACCCAGTAGTTAATTTTCAATGTGTAGCTGTGAAAATGTTGGAGTTGGAAATCTTTCAAAATCACAAGCCTATAGCATCATATGGTCTTGTAAACAGATTGTGACCTCTTCATAATGATGGATGGAAGGCTGTGTCAGGAGCCTGAGCTTTACTTGGCTTAGGTCTATAATCAAAAGCCTAGCAGTGACAGTGGTAATGCAGGGGAGGTGTGTATCATTGTGTCTCTATAACGTGAAATAAGTCTCAGATAAGGAGGCTTTCTCACTAGTTGGCAAATGATGAGGAACCATAAGAATATTGATAGGCAGCACTTTCCCTAGACCACCCTGGAAACATTCATACTTGGCAACTCTAACCTTTTTAATAAACTTTCTCGAAAAGTTCATTTCAATTGATGGGTAAATGCTGTTATGATTGTGAGCAATACTTTAAGGCAGTTAGGCCCACACCAACCCATGAAATAGGTATTCCAATTTCCATTATTAATAGGAAGAAATTAAATAGGACTAGGACTGTTAATGGCAGAGCCTCGATTTGAGACTGTGGTCTATCCAGTGTCCTTGTTGCACAATGAGAGGCTGAGAATAGATTTCAGAACTGTATGCTTCTTCATCTTTCAATTGGAGGAATAAAGTAAGTGACCATTTAACACAGTACTAGCTATAATAAGCACCTAATGAAATACTAGCTGCCATCATTATTACCATTGTTATTATTGACATGGGTATTGTTATTTTTATTACAGCTCACTGCAGCACTTTATGTCTTCTCAGAGGCCCTTTTTCAATTCCAGTAAACAATAGGTGACTTGTTAAATTTCTGCTTGCATTTTTGGAGTCTGTAACCCTTTTGATTTTTTGGGTAAGAAGCCTTCAGAAATTCCATAAGAAATGAGTCAAATTCATATAAATATAGTGAACACTTGGTTGGTATTCATATTTAGATGCTGTCCTAGCAGTCTGGTAATATATCAGGACTCTACCTCAAAATCTCTTGAAAAAGGTAGAGCTGCTCCCCTGCACCACATTGGCACACGCTTACTTTCACAAGAATGAAACTACATTGTTGGAGAAAACAGTAGATGTATGGTTAGAGTGGCTCTAGAAAAACCTCACAATTTGTGTCACTGGAGTCAAGAGTAACTAGTCAACTGAGAGTTAATTAAAAAAAAAAAAAAACTGTACATGGAACAAACTGCGGTCACTGCCAGTGGCGGCAGCTCCTCCATTCTCATGGGTGCCGCTCCTTTGTTCTCACGGGTGTCGAGGCTGCTCCTCTGCTGGCCCTGGGCTGAGGCCGCTCTTCTGCTCATCTGGTGCTGAGGCCGCTCTTCTGCTCACCTTGTGCTGCCTCCTGTCCTCGCTACTTCTGCCCAGTCCCAGACCCTGGGGCTGGTGAGGAGACTGTGTCAGCAGACCTGCATTCAGACACAGGAGACTAGGTTCAGTGACACAGGTCTGCTTTATTGCAGGAAAGCGCAAGCTTATATAGGGGTAGTGGTCCAATCACAGCACAGCAAGTAGGGATACCTCATTAGCATAACAGGTTTAGTGTCCTTTCACAGTACAGCAAGTAGGACACCTTCTTAGCATAACAGACTTAGCATCCTATTAGCATAACAGACTTAACATCCTATCACAGAATAGCAGGTAGGATGCCTCATTAACATAATGGGTTTCATATTACAGGGCCTGGATTCCTGGAAACCACATGACCCTGACTGTTGCAAAATCTAAGTGTTGCAATTTTGGATTCCAAGGGTGGTGATTAGGGAGTGGTGAGCTCTAGGCATCAGTCTCATGATCTGCCAATGGGAGCAAAATGTCACAAGGCCTTCCTTGTGGCTCCAGGGGTTGGGCTGTTGCCTCAGGCCTGCTGTATGGCCCGAGGCAATGGCCCGACCCTAGGCTTTCACCCTAGACTTTCACCCTAGGCTCAAGCCTGTCTCCCACAACAAACTGATTGCAGAGCTGGCAAAGACTTCAGAGGAATTTAATTCAGTGCCTTTGTTCTACTGATAAGGTGGTTCCCAGGAAGGGTAAAGGTCTTGCTCAGGTTCATGCAGCTGGTAGTAATTTTGTTTGTTTCATAAAATAATATGAACAGTCTTTCTGTACATCAATTAATCAGCCTTCCCTCCCATGTAAGCACACTATAGTGGCCATGATTGAATTTGTCTTTGATAGTGGAGAAAGCAAACTTTTAGTGTTTTATAAGACCCCAAATCCACCACATGAAGATAAGCTGTGATGAAGTAAGTAGTTTAGGCAAATCACTGGACCTCTCTGTGCCTATGTTTCCATATTTAAATTTACAAAAGGCTTTCCCCACTGAATGTGAAGATAGAATGAGGCGAAATACAGATATACAGTACATTGCATTGCATATATATTCAAGGGACTGGAGGGATGGTTCATGGTTAAGAGCACTGGCTTCTCTTGCAGAGGACCCAGGTTCAGTTCCTAGCACTCACAACCATCCATAGATGACTCACAACCACCTAGAGGCCAGTTCTTCTGGCCTCTGCATACATATCATGCACTTACATATATGCAGACAAAACATTCATATACATAAAATAATTTAAAGGTTTAAAATATACATTCAATAAATTTATTCTTTCAACTGACTTTTAATGTTCTACTAAAAGTTAGGGGTACATCAATGAAAAACAATGCCACGAATTCTGCTTTCCTGAGACTTAGATTCAGGAGGGTAAAGCAGAAGTAAGGGCCTCAGGAAAGGAAGTAGACAGTAAGCCCATAAATTAACAATGAAGTATCAGATGACATGATATGCAAGGAGTATTATGAAGATAAGAAAATGAGATGCTGTGACAGCTGTTGTTTAGAAGTGCACTGCTTCAGCTAAGGGTAGCCAAGGTCAGCCTTTTAGAAAATCTATTTGAAGACATTCTAAATCATAGGAAAATGAGAGACAGACAACATTCCCAAGAGAGGCAGGACACTGGGCAGGAGCAATTTTGGCATATTCATCAGCAAGAAAGCTAGTGTTTCATAATGGCAGCCTCAGAGAATAGGTCACATTATGAGGCTGTAGACAGAGACACAAGTCCATCTTAAAGGTCTCTGTAACCTATGAAGTCTAATCATCAGAAAACTATGGGTGCTCAAAACAGGTTTCAGGTGGGAAAGAGGTTGTGATGTATTATGTATGCTCATTGCCCCTGGCTCCTGGAACATAAGAAAACTTTAATTCCTAAAAAGCAGACTCCTTGAATGTTTGTAGTTTCCAGAGTGATGTTTCGAGAGCATGCTAGTGAGCAGATAATGACTGGAAGACTGGAGATCATACAGAATGGGAATGGGTGGCCAGGAAGGTGACAGCATGATCAGAAAGCTAGAACTGTCAGCCTGGCTCCTGACTTTCCCAGATAAGGAGTGGCTGATGGTTTGATCTGTCATGCCTGTGTAATTAAACCCCTAAATGATGGGTTCAGATAGGTTCTTGTTCAGTGACCACATGGAGGTGATGGCTGGTGCCATGCCTGGGAACAGCATGGACCAGCACTACAATCCTCTCCTTCTGCAGCTCCTTCTGCATGTGACCATCTAACAAACTACTAATAGTAAGTGAAATTTCCCTGAGTTCTGTGAGTCCATTCTAGCAAATTGGGGAGCCCACAATTTATAGTCTATCAGTCAGAAGTATGGAGAGGCTTAGGGCTTGCAAATGAAGTGGGGGCAGTCTTGTGGGACTCATGCCTCTTATTCTGGGTGGTTAGTGCTGGAATTGATTTGTGTGACACATTTTGATGTCTGGAAATTAGAGAGATGATGGATGTTGAAAAAATCCCACACATTTGGTGTCAGAAGTGTCATGGTAAAAACAACACAGCAACAAATTTACCCTATTCGATTCATTCAACGAATGATTGATTGCATAGTCCAGTCAACCAGTTTTTAGTGTAGTAAATGACTCAAAGAACAGCTCTGGCCACATGGATCATGCCCACTAGCGGGAAGAAAAATATGTAAGGGTTATGGAGTGCTTACCAAGTACTGGTGCTATTCTGAGCACCTCCTTCATACCACTCATGATCGCCCTGGAAATCCTGGGAGACACATGCTGTCACTAACCTCCTTTTCAGATGAGGAACCATCCATAAGGAAAATAAGGAATTTGCCTGACCGTGATCACACAGCTTATCAGTAGCAAAGTTCAATCACAAACACTGGTAAGCCATTAGGGTTATTGTTTTAATTACCAAGCTGCGTTTTTTTTTTCTCCTCTATGAAAAATTATCCTGACTGACCCTGACCACTGAACAGAGACCAAAGTGAAGTCAAGAGACCAGTGAGGAGTGAGGGGCCGAGTTGGATAAGACCATTTAACAACATTCTGAGATGTTACTATTCCCATTTTGTACATGGGAATGCGGAAGTTTGGCTTGCATATCTGGTAAGCAGCAGAACCCAGTTTAACCTAAGCCCATTTTTAATATACAGTATTTCTACTAAGTGCCCCATTTCTAATAGAATTACACAGGCTCCATGTTTCCCCTCTTATGACCAAGGGAATAATGGAATAGAAGTATATTTTAGTCACAGTTTGAAAACTAGGCTTCTCAACTTTTTGTTTCCATTTAGTAGACTTTCTATAATTGAAAATTAAAACGTAAATCTATGACACACTTACCTATACAGAGTATTTCCTTTTTACCATTTTAAAATTGAGGTGTAGTGTATATAAAATGAAATACACATGCTAACTGTATAGTTTGATGAGTTTTTATGGATGTGAGCACTCATGTAATCAACCATCTAAGTGACATGTATAAATGTTAATGACAGAAAGTGTTTAGGGTGACAAATGGGATGCGGTCTTCGCATCATGGTCAATGACGAGGACATCTCCCACTCTCTTGTCTCATCTCTTCCTTCTTCTCAGTTGTCGCTGTTGTTTTCAGTGCATAGAGGTTGCAGAATGCCAGGTGCAAGCCAAAAGATGGCTGTATTAGAAAGAAGAAAACAAAATAAATAAAAGAACAGCGAGCTATCTCTTAATACTTGATGGAGGAAAAACACAGTGGCCTATTTTCTGTTTTTCTATGGAGGGGTCATGTGCCTCAGCCCACACATTAGCACATGAACTTGCTGTTCCAGTAAAATGAGTCAGAGTTTCTCAAGAAGGCAGATTCACATATTTCAGGAGTATGTGTCAGCATCTCTAGGAAAAGGTACAGTATATTGATGCTTGTCACACATACACACACACACACACACACATCAACTCACATACACACAGTGATCACACAGCTAATAAGCAGAGGTGGATCTGAACTCAAGTCTAGGAGACTCAAAGAGCAGGTGTTTCTGTTTACAGGAAGAATGGTAGATTTGGGGTAGAGTATGAGGCCAAACAACAGCCTAGAGTCAGAAGTGAGCTTGAATTCTGGGCTTTATTCAAACTGGCTATATAACTTGGGGCATATTACTTATACTCTCTCTCTGTGTTCAGTCATATCATTCATAAAAGTGGAGACGGATGGTATTTGTATGGTTTGAATATTTCGAGGAATTGAAAGGTCATGTATGTAAAGTGAGTGGAACCAGTGGATTGAACTCCTCAATAGTAGTTGGCTGCTGAGGCTATACACGCCAGTCTTTTTAGATTATATATCGCATCAGTGATGAACACTTTGCACATGCATCTCAGTGTGTGAAAAAAATCTGTTTAAAAGCATAGCACATTATGCTGTGCTTGTAGGTCGTTCTGTAAAACAGATAACAGACCTGAAACAAAAATATCTTGAAATATGTTTGCTTGTGGTGCCTCGTGGTAACATTGTGTGATATCTACAGGTTCACTCTATGGCCTAGTGCATTTTTAATGATTTTAAGATTTTTTTTTGATGATTTCTTATTTGTCTGTTTGTGTGGAGCAGAATCTCATTACCTAGATCTAGACTACCTGGCGGTCTATCCCAAATATTAAGGCCATGGTTCTCTAAAGTAGGGAGGAAGATCCCAGTGTCCTGCTCTCTGAGTTTCTAACATGAGTATGTGTGCCACTCAAGCACTGAAGAGCCCCCTGCCAGTAGCCTCCCTTCCCCAGTGCACAACAGCTGGGTGCTTCCCCTGCCCACCCAGTGGCTTGGCCACTGCCAGTGCTGCCTCCAGAGAAGTGGTGAGCAGAGTGCTGACTGGTAGGGTGGCCTTGACACACCAGGGAAGGGTCAAGTCATGAATGAGGCCTTTCATGACTGGCTACAGGGACCCCATTTTTTCCTACAGTAGCCTTGCACTTGCGTTCAAAACTGACAATCAAATGTGAACTTTCATGGTTTATTTATAGCTCTGCCTTAGAGAGAGAGAGAAAAGAAGTGATTAAAATGCTATTTTACAAAATATTTTTGTTTTTATAAAGCTTTCATTGTGTGGGCAAAAAGGAAAAAGAAAAGTCACTCTATTCATTGTACTGTCTAGACTCTCAAACAAAGAGGGTAGCGTGCTGCAAATTGAGATTGTTCGGCCTCTGCATGCTGACAGAAAGTAGGAATTTAGCTTCCAACTTCAAATAAACCTCTTTGAACAGAAATATATTGTGGGGTAACTATATTTAGCATGTGTCAGCATTTCCATAATTAATTCATATTGTTGTACTGTGATGATTTTCAGATTTACCACAGCCAGAGGGTTCATGTGGGTTCATTTCTGTGGTAATTATTTGGAGAAATTAGGAATCTCAGCAGTGCTGTTTGTGAAAACAGCACTGATGCTCTGGGCATTCTGTACACTGTCAGGTGCCCATCAGGAGCCCTGCCTTCCAAGAGAAGATGTGCCCAAGTCATTTAATGCAGTATATTTGTAATTTCCCAATAACAATAAAATCAATATATACCACTGTGACAAAATTTTAAACATACAAGATAATTTGAATAAGTCAGGTGCATGCCTTTAATCACAGCACTCAGGAGGAAAAGGAAGGCAGATCTCTGTGAGATCAAGGCCAGCCTGGTCTATATAGCAGTTCCAGGCCAGCTGGGGCTATAGGGAGACCCTTTCTTAAACAAAACAAAACAAAAAAAGCAAACAAAATAATTTGATTAGACAAAAATCACCCATTCTCTTGAATTTGTTAACACTTTAATATATTTTCATTGGATCTTTATAAAATTTGCAGAGGCAGACAGATCACTGTGAGATGGAAGCCAGCTTGGGATGGTCTGTATAGCAAGTTCCAGGCCAGCTGGGACTACAGGAAGACCCTGTCTCAAAACACAACCCCCCAAATAAAAGTAAAGTTAGTTTGAATATGTAATTTATGTTTAGTAAGTTGTGTGAAAGAAACAAAAATTGTATAGAGCACTTCACACAATTCCTCTTTTCCTTCCTTCCTTTCTTTTCTTTTTCTTTTCTTTTTTTCCTTTGAAACGGGTTCTACCTGTGTTTCCAGGTTAGCTTCCAACTCCTGGGCTCCAGCGAGCCCTCCCTCAGCTCCCAGGTAGGTGGGACTGCAGGTGCACATCATGCCACCCAACCTCACTTCACAAAATTCCTGAGACAGATGGAAAACCAGCTTTGGTTTCTATGCTCACTGCCCCATTCCATTGTGGAGTAGAGCACATTTTCCTGCCCTGCTTAAGAATCATGATAGGTAGTGAGCTTTCTTAAGTAAGTAAAAATGACCTATATAAATCAAGTTTTAAGATCCCTTTAAGTTATGATACCCAACCAAAATTTAGAAACTCAGTCAAGGAATATGTAAAAGGAAATGTGAGACATTTCCCAGTTTCTCCAGCTGGGGTCTGCCACACATAACAAGATACTTTATTCTTCCTCGTTCAGTTCCTCCCAACATATTAATTTTTCTTCCTGTTCCTTTGAGGTAGTTGGAGAGCACAGAGAAGATGGGCTGGAGATGTAGCAAAGTTCTTATCTGATCAGCTGTCATTGGTAGGCACCATGCTCTCAGAGGTATGGATAGCTAGCTCTTAGTCTCATAAAGTTCTATGGTGGAAGTTTATGGAGACCCTTCACCTCCAAAAACTTCTGATCTGCAACATGCTAGTCTTTGTATTGTAGCCCCTGTGTTCTAGTAGATTGTTTCTTCAAATTCCTTAGATACTAACAGTTTATTCCAGTGGTTAGGTGGGCATACTTGACAGGCTCTAACCCAAACCATGGCCGTCTCTCAAATCAAGGTGAACTAAGTTCTGTGAGAAATGCCCATGTCTTTGAGGACCTGGCATGGCCTCTCCTCACACAGAAACTGCCACCAGCCTACTTGCCCCTTCCCATCATGAGTCATTTCCAGTCCACCATGTGCCAACCTCAGGGGCAGGCACCTAGTTCTCTGTTGACCTCAGTGAATGAAGCCTTAGTGGCTTGACCTGTGAGAGGGAGGCCTCCCTCACCACTCAACCCGGAAGGAGCCCTGACCACAGTAAAGTAGCTTCTCCAAAAAGCCCATCGCTGTTTCACCTTCATGTGGATGAAAAGTGTAGGAGTTGATTCATGGGACCTCGGCTACCTTCTACACAAACTTTCCAAGGTGGTCTATTTCCAGCTTACCCTGGTAGCATCTTAGATCTCAGCCAAAACCTGCATTTTGACACTCTGTCACACATATTATCCTTAAATTCTATCAACCTTCTCTGAGTACATGTACTATACCAGATGCTGAATTTGGCAGTGAAAATAATTATAACAATTCCTTCCTGAAGGAGCTCATAGTCTCATAGGGAAACTGACATGTTATCAAAAAGAGTATGGTGCCATGTCATAAATGCTCTCCCTGAGAGATGAAACCATGAATTGCTGTGGAGCAAATACCTCAACCCCTGGGGGTGAGTGGGGGAGCGCTCACACAGTAGAGATCAGTCAACAAAAACTTCAGTAGGTTGGTTACAAAATAGCCCTTTTATAAATCTTTGATATCTCTATTGAGAATTTTTATTTTTCAGTTATTTGTGCTTTTTAATTTTTTAGAAGTATTTTGCTTAATGTTGATCAGGATTTTAATTTGTCAAAAATTTAAAGTTTTAATTTATTAGTTATGAAAGTCATATGCAAATAATGAGAATATAATTTGCATGCTGTTCAGGGAACCAACCAAGGGTTTCAGGTATGATCTGCCAGTGAGTTACATAGAAATGTTCATGAAGAAGGGGAGGCTAATTGTTCAAAATATTTGTAAGAAAAAAATAATTGTTTCATTAGATAAGTCACAATAGAAGAACACTCTTCTTTGCACAAAAGCTTGTTAAACATTCACAGCGCTTTGGCATGTGTTGGACACTTTCCCCTCCAGTCTTTTTTGTTTGTGTATTTTTATTGAATGTTTGTGCATCTCATACATAACATCTTAATCATCTTTATACACCCTTTCTCATCGGCACCCTCCTATAACTCCCCCAACTGGATTTCAAGCATTCTGTCATTTATGTTCATTTGTTTTTAAACAAGCAAAGGTAACATGAAGAAAGGAAAAGAGAATTCCCTAAAATGTTCCATCCATCTACAAATGCTACCGAGGGAGGAAAAGAACCTTGGAAGAGCACCTCCTGTTAGTGTTCTGGATCCCTCCCATGGAGGCAATCCTGGAATGTTGTGTCCTGCCTCTGAGGAAGCACAACCACACATTTTCTAGATCACGGAGGTGACAGGGGCAGTGGATGGTGGGATTGCTAAGACCATCTCATCAGAACGAACTCAGTCTATGAAGTAAAATGTCCTGACATAATGGAGCAGGGGCAGGGCCCTTAACATACTCCTGAATGGAACAGACAATCACAAATGGGCTGCAAACAGCTCCTTGTTAGTTTTTGCCTTCTCTCTCTGGTTTCTTAGTCAATAATTTTTCATCAGTTGAAAAATCTCCCCCATCCTTAGGACTGCCATTTCTTCCTTCTCTCAGTGTGCGTGCCAGCACAGCCCCTTGTATCTCAGCAACAGCGTTTGTTCACCCAGCCAGAGCTGGGAGGCCAGAAACTAGCTCAGAATATTTCTGCTATCCTTGGGACTAGAACAGCCTCAATGGAGTGGAAATTTGTGAGTTATCAGAAACAGCCTGGTTTTCTAACCTTTGAATGAAAAGCCGCTTTCATCCCCTGCTAGCATATCTATGCTTTCTTTTGACCCCAGCAAATCCCCCTTCCATTCTGTATTAAGCTCCTTGAAAAATGGTCCGTGCCACCTTCTCCACTGTCCTTGTGTACTGAGTGTTCTACTTGCCATGTAAAAGTGGCTCCATACATTTAAGATTTTATGTGTATGAGTGTTTTGCCCACATGTATATATGTGTGCCTCGTGTGTACAGTATCCATGGAGGCCAGGAAAGGATATCTGGTCCCTTTAACTAGAGTTACAGATGGGTGTTAGCCATCACGTGGGGCTGGGAACCAAACCCAAGTCCTCTACAAGTACAGCCAGTGCTGGAACCGCTGAGAAATCCAGCCCCAGCACCATATGTTTTATGTGTATTTTAGGTGCCAAGATTCAGAAAGTAACAGGCAAAGTTTCTGCTTTTGGTCTAGCTTACTTTTTGGTTAGGGCAGGAGTGAGGACAACAGGCAGTGAACACATAAACCAGTAAGTACAGGACACCCTAGTAGGTAATTAGTGGTATGCGACTCAGTCACAGTGAGTTGGCAAAGATGGTCAAGGGGGCACCTAAATATGTTTTGAAGAAACCCAGAAGCTCTCATACATTGTACGGTAGTAAGATCTTGCACATACCCCCACCATTAGTATACAAATTTCTTCAGGATAAAAAGCATGTCTTATATAAATCTGTATCCCTAGCAGTATCTAGTACACAGTAACTAATAAACATGTGGCATAAAAAGTTGTTTCTATGAGCCCAGAATGACTACAGACTTAATAAGAGTTCTTAAGGCAGGCCTGTTCTACGGAGCTTTGCTGTACTATTTCACAGTCACGTCTGCTGGACACCAACAATGGGTTGGCTCTGCTCTCTCTGACTCTCTCGTGGCCTTAGCACTCTTGTAAAACTGCTCCAGGAAACCTAACCTTTCTTCTCATATTATGGAGCTGGCAAAATCTGTGGTTAATCTGATGATGCACTCACCACACATTCCATGTCCTCCAAAGATCCTGTAAAGTGTCATCTGCCTGAATGCCTCAGGTAAAGACAATAATGTCCTGAAGACACATTCCTAAACTTGAGTCAGTTTGACTCAATCCAGAGGTCTCATGTCTAAACTCACAACTTCTGAGACTGCTGGGAAAAAAAAACTAAGGGTAAACTGAAGAGGCCTTAAGTGTTTTATCCTAAACCTCAGGCACACAGTGGGTTCCATTCAGGGATTGTGCTCTGTAGTTAGTCACAGGTAGCCAGCGTACTCAGTGGCTTATGTCTTACGTTCTCATGCATTTGTGTCCAAGCAATGAGGAGGGCAGAGAATATCCGCTGACCTCTGGAGAAAGTCACAAAACGGCTTTACCTTCTGCATTGTTTTGCCCTGGAGATCTCAATGCACAGCCACTTATTAAGCCCAGAATGTATGGTGTCAGATTCAACCTTAACTATTCATTGGCTTTTATTCTTATTGCCAGAGAAAAACAAGTTGAAATCAAAACATGGTTTAACTGAGTATCTTAGGGAAGTAAATTCTAATTGGAATGTTCCTGCCTGTCACAAGCCTGGCTTTGATTTTAGCCTTCCAACTCAGCATTCTCTGTTGTTTCCATTTAACAGGAGGCAATGGCAAGAATGAGCAAAGTTGGAAAAGTTGTGTTCCCGAGACGTGAGGATAAAAAGTAAGTTTGTGTTTTTATATAAAGACACTAGGAGTGGAACATGCAGGCACATGCAGTTGTAGATCTGGGATTCACTTTGAATCAACTTATCCAGTCCGTTCATTTAGAAACTGAAAGAAATTCTTCCCAAGGAGAAAACTTTGCTTCCCTGAGATTCAGAACTAAACAGGACAGAGCTGGAATCACATTGAAGCTTCTGAATTCTCTGTGGTGCTCCCTCACCCCCACCACCATCTGATCACGGGGCAGCAAATCTGTTTCTCTGTGTTCTAAAATATGGAGATCTTTTATACTTCTATCAAATGACCAGGTGTCACCTGTCCATCCTCCTGTCCTTTGTCTCTCTTGGCACCAAAGCCTAGAAAATGATCCTGGCCAGTGTTTTGATGCCAAGTCAATAAAATGATTATTTATTGGTTCCCTGGTATATTCAAAACACATCATGTGCCCCAGACAGGATTCAAGGAGGATTAAGACTCTACCTGATTTATGTACAGGCATCATTTTAAAGCAAATGAATACATTCATTTATAGAAGTACCAGCAGGTAACAAAATAGCCCAAAGGAGAAAGGACTGTGACCCTACAAGGATGAAGGAAAGTATTTGAGAGTAAACTGAGTCTCAGCTGACCTTTGAATGTTTAAAAGAAATTGCTAAACAGGCCAAGGCAGGGCAGAACACTCTTGGTAGAGGGACTAACATATGTGGAGCTGTTAAAGTGAGACCAGCATGATATGTTGAGGTCATTATAAACAATTCATAATTTCAAAACACAAAGCACGAGATGAGGAATGGCAGGAAGGGATGCAGGAGGAGGTCAGCTCATAAAGGCCTCGGAGGCCATGCCGAAGACCTTCCTGTGGGCAGAACAGCAGCACTGAATTTTAAGCAGTGGTGAGATCTACTCAAATGTATATTTTAGAAAGATCACTTTTGTAGAATCAATTCCAGAGAGCCAAGTGTAGACGTCAAAAGACTAGATAGAAAGATTTTTGAGTAGCCCAACTTAGAGATCAAGAAGATCAATATGAAGTCACTTGTAAGAATTTGAAGTGGAAGGGACAGGGACAGTTAATGCAAGTGCTGCTATAATTTTAGCAACATATTTGAGGTTAAGACCTTAAAGAAAAACAACCATCTCACCATCTCATCAAATGAGGCAAAGGTCAATATTTAAGAGTTTGAAATGTCCACTGAAAAAGCAGTCCCGTTTCTTTTCATTTTGTTCTTTGTCTCCAAATAGGGGGTGTGGGATGCTATGGATCTCTGCTATCCTGAGGGCATCTCAATATCCCATGTCTTTGAAATAAGAAATGGATTTTTCTTCTCCATATTCTGACCCTCTCAAGACTTTTGTGGGAAGTCTGTGTTGAAGTTCTTTCAGTAAAATCCATGTTTCCTTTGAAAAGAATCTGGCTTCGTTCTGGCAGCTAGCAGAGTTCATCCATGAACAGGCACACACAGTGCTATTGCACCATCTTCAGGCAGCACAAAGATTTGCAACACCACACAAGCAACCTCTTAGAAAAGAAAGAACTCAGATGACAGATTCTATATGAACTTAGAGCCTGTAGTTCAGTAAGAAAATTTTTAAGATGACCCCAAATTTCATTAGTATGCTCAGACCAAATATGGCTTCAGAACAGTCACATGAAAGTATTTTGAGATAATTTGTATAAGTAACTAACAGATGCTGACAGCAAGATGGTTCAGTACATAAAGGTACTTGCCAAACAAGCCTGGGGACCTGAGATGGATCCCTGGAACTCACATAAAGGTGGAAGAGAGAACTGCTTCCACAAAGTTGTTTTCTGACCTCCACATGTGATATGCTCTGTGGCACATGTACACATATACATCATGCACACATACATGGACAATAATAATTTTTATTTTAAAATTTTACTAAAAAGATTCAAAAAGATACCTACAGAATAGGATACAACATCTGCAAATAATATATCTGATAAGGAATTAATATAAAAATATAAAAATAACTTTTAAAACTCAAACAACAAAAACACCAAATAACCTAAGTCAAAATGACTAAAGGACTTCAATGAGTGCATTTCCAAAGAAGATAGACAAATGATCACTAAGCACACAAAAGGTTACTCAGTGTCACTATTAGGGATAGATACATCAAAAGCACAGTGAGGCCCACAGGTCAGACCTTGACTAGCATGCACAAATCCTTACGGTCCATCCTTAGCACTTCCAAAAATAAAAATAAAAAATTTAAAGCTACAGTGGAATATTTCACACCCACTGTATGGCTACTGTAATGATGACAACAACAATATATAGTGTTGTTGATAGTGTGGAGAAACTGAAAACCTGTGCCATAAAATGGTACAAACTGTATATGGCAGCTCTTCAAAAATTAAAAATTAAATTAACATAAGACCCAGCAGTTGGGTAATCACCGGCTACACTTAGCTTTAACTGTCAACTTGACACAGCCTAGAGTCAGCTGAGAAGGGAGTCTCAGTTGAAGAACTGCCCAGATCAGATTACCCTGTGGGCATGTCTGGGGAAGAGTGGTTCTTGATTATTAATTGATGAAGGAGGGCCCAGCACACTGTGGGCTGTGCTGTTCCAGGGCAGGTGGTCCTGAGCTATATAAGAAAGTTAGCTAAGCATGAGCCTACAGGCAAGCTAGCCAGCAAGAAGCATTTCTCCATAGTTTCTGCTGTGCTGCCTTGGCTAAGTGAATTCCCTGGCCAGAGGTAATGCTGTGTGGAATAACAAACAGTCCTGCCTTCAGGTTCCTGCCACGAGTTCCCGTCCTGACTTCCCTAGGTGATGGACCATGAGTTGGAAGTGTAAGATGAAATAAAGCCTTTCCTCTCCTAAGTTGCTTTTGGTTAGAGTGTTTTAGCACAGCAATAGACATCAAACTAAAAAATGCCCAAAGAAGCTAAAAACAGGGTCCTGAGGCGTTTGGACGCTCATCTTCACAACTGTTTCATTCACCATAGCAAAGCAGTGTCTCCTATGAGCAACCCAAGTGTTCATCAAGGGATTAATATGTTGCCAAAAAATGATATATACACACAACACAATATTACCATGCCTTAAAAGGAAGGAAATTATGGCACATGCTACAGTGTGTGTGAATCTTACTTAAGTGCAAAAGACAATTGCAAGAAGACAAATGCCAAAGAACAAATAAAGCAGGCAAAAAAAAAGTTACAGTAAAGTCATTAAAATTGGAAATATCCAAACATATAAGGGATACTGACCTTAACTTTCTTCTAATAGTTTTGAGATTCCAAAGTTAGTAATCTATCTCATACCCTGGAAGAACAGCTCAACCTTAGATTGCCATAGGATGTCATTAAAAACAGAAAAATGTCTCGAAAATCATTCTATGTTTGACAAACTTGAAGGCTCAGAGAGTGGGGTTTAGAAGTATCTACACAGGGGCTGGAGAGATGGCTCAGTAGTTAAGAACAATGGCTGTTCTTGCAGAGGACCTGGGTTTGAGTCCCAGCACCCACATGGCAGCTAACAACTGTTCATAACTCCAGTTCCAGGGAATCTGACACCTTCCTCTGGCCTCTATGGGCATTGCAGGTATGTGGTGTACTTACATACATTCAGGCAAAATACTCATACACATAAAATAAAAATAATAAATGCTTTTTTTAAAAAAGGAGTATCTACCCAACCCTAGATTGATTATATTAGAACATCGATTATTTAAAGGTAGTAACTAGGGGGCTGGAGAGATGGTTCAGCGGTTAAGAACACTGGTTGTTCTTGCAGAAGACCCGGGTTCAAATCCCAGCACCCACATGGCAGCTAACAACTGTCCGTAACTCCAGTCCCAAGGGATCCGACAGCCTCTTCTGACCTCCATGGGCATTGCACGACACAGGTGCACTTACCTACATGCAGGCAATACACACATACACATAAAATATTTTTTAAAAAGTAGTAACTAGTATTTATTTTTTATGAGTCACATTCTTCTAGAGCTTTTCATATGTTGCTTTATTTAATCCACACAACAGCTCTGATATTACAGATACTATAATTATCCTTGTATATGGATGAGGAAATTTAGGCACAAATGTATTACTTACCATGTTCAAGGTTACACAGTTAGTCAAGGGTTATGTTGAGATTCAAAGCCTGGCCTCGATTCCCCTTGTTAGCTTAAGGCAGAAATACTAAACAAGTAGACATACCTGTGTATATCCAAAGTTTTTCTTATAACCTCTCTCCCCTAATTTCTAAACTTACATTTCCCTCATGAAGAGTATACTGAATTCATCTACCCCATGTCAACTGTCCCCATGAACAGAGTAAAGACAAAGTTGTAAGGCTTCAAGTATAATTTTTCCAGGCTTCTTGTTATCCCTTCAGGATGGTAATGCCAAATCAGCTCTGGCTGCACTGCCAGCTGACTCATGGCCAACACTAGTTCTAACAGGTCTCACCTGAAAAGTCAGCTGAAGAAGGCAGGGAGTGCAAGGTCACCAGCAGATACCCAAGGACAGGGCCGGGTACAGGGAGACATTGGTCAGGTTTCCAGGGGCTTTGACTCCTATATAAGGCAGTTTGCCTAGGCCATTGCAGTGTGGAATCCTGAAGACAGATTAAAATATTCATTGACACCCCTGTCCAGGCTGTGGTTTTCATCTGTGGGTAGTTGTATCAGAAATATTTATTGAAGGTGGAAATGGGAAGGGGCTGTAAAAGTTTAGGAATTTCAGTTTGTGTACCAGAGACTCAGAGGTCAGACTAATCTGTGTAGGAGTTCAAGCTCTGCTGCTTTTTACAGCTACACTACTTTAGATAAGCCTCTCTGAGAAAATATTCATATCTATCTCAAACATGGAGCTAATAGAACTTCATGTTGTTTGCACATAATAGGTATGAAACATACTAATCCATTATTTAGGGTGCTGTACACATTCAAAACCTGGGAACCATCAGAGTGACCTTGACACATATATTCCCACCCTTCTAAATAAGAGGGGAAGCCGCCATGTGACAGCTTTGTTTTGAGCATGTCCATCACATTTTTTTCTCCCACAGATATTATGACAAGAAATACCAAGTGTTTCTGAGGATGGTTGAGCACCAGAAGGAGTATTCATCGATCATGAATGGAAACTGAACAGCATCTGCAGGTGCTGATGCCTAAAGGCTCTGCCACCGCATCAGAGAGCTCTGTCCTCTCATCTCATACTCAACACCCCTAGTTATCATTTCATCATTTCTGTGTTATCATCTAATAAAAACTTTGGCATGTGCAACCAGAGCTAAATTCTTTTAGTTCCTAATGCTGCAGTTATTTACTTGGAATTTCTAAGGCATGGCCATGGTACCAGAGTTTCATGGGGGATCATAGGATCTCATATAGGTCTAAGCCTTGGGGATCATTCAGTCCAGAGGAGAACTTGTACTTGTTAACTGTTTCTATGTCAGCCATTAAACGAGATGTATATTGTTTTCAGTAGGACGTCTGATGGTTATTCTATGACCTTTATGGCATTGGCCCATCCTATACATGATACAGTTTAGGACCAGATACTGCATTTAATTTCAGAATCATCATTTTACAATCATCATATTAAAGATAGGAACAGGCAAGAGTCATCCATGGATCTTGGAGGAAAATGTGATGAGTAACAGGATATATGCGTGGTCTTAAAATGCTACGCAGATTATTAGTTACAAGAAGAAAAGGGATGTTAACAATACGATGAAGAAACAGGAAGGACACCATCTCTATTGGGTGATCAAAATTAACTTCAGGTGGCCAAATGGACAGATGTGATAAAGGAACAGCTCTGGAAATTTCAGACATTCCAATTTTCATAGCCTGTGTAAAGACATAGTCTTTATACAAAAATGCCTGCCATAAAGACAAAAGAGGGTGTCATAAAGATGGTGGAATGTTTCTAGATTAAGAAAATTAAAGAAATATGATGGTAAAATAGCTTTTGAAGTAGACAACTGTTTTGGAAAGTACAGTTGCTTTAGTTGATATCACAGCAAACTTACACACAGAGACATACACACAGTCACTCTATTCATTTCTTTTCTCATTACTATGACCAAACACTTGACAAGCAGTAACTTAAAGGAGGATGTGATTTAACTTGGCTCACAGTTTGAGGGTACTGTCCATCTATGTGGAGAAGACATGCAATTGAATATGGGGCTGGTTTGCTCACAGAACAGGAAGCAATGGGGGCTATAATCCTCAAGGCCCACCCCCTCAGAGATCTGCTTCCTCCAGCTAGGCCCCACCTCCCCAAGATTCCACAGCCTCCGGAAACAGTGCCACCAGCTAGGAACCAAGTATTCACACACATGAGCTTTAGGGACATTTTACATCCAAACCACAGAAGTCACCTATTATGTCAGACCCATGAGTTAATGACTAATGTTGATTCTAGAGCTGTCATGTCTCAGATAGGTTTGGGTAGAGGACACACTGAGAACACAGCATAAGGCATCAGTACAATGCTATCAAAAGGCATTCTTTGGAATACTTGCTATGTCTCAGGCATTGTCCTAAGAACAGAGCTACAGGAATGTTTATTCAGAGGGCTCCAAATGTAATGAGATGTGGACAGGTAAATTAACAGTGCATCATGGCACTGCAGTAGAAGAATGTACCTGCGGGAAGAGTACACCAGTCAGGAAAGAAGAAAAGGGAGGTTTATGGGTGAAAAGCAGTTTCTGTACTGATATGAGAGTTGCCTTGGATGCTTGTCCTAGATTAACTTCTTTTTATCAACTGTGTGATTTGAAAGTGGTTCTTAACCATTGTAAGTAAATATACTAATAGTACTTACCTTAATCGATAATGGAATATAATGAGAGTTAGATAAGTATATAAAGCACATAGCTTGATTGCTTGTGTTGGGGACCTCTGTTATGCAAAGTAGAAGTCCCTTCACGTCCGGACAGCTCATGCAGCTCGGGATCATGTGCTGAGGGCTCCTTTCATAGCAGGGTGTCTTCCTGGCATCTTTCCTGTCTCTCCTTTTGAAGTGTCCACCACAAATGCCATAACATAAACATGGCCTTTGGCTCTAAAAGGTACCATGCCTTCCTGTAATTTCTCCAGGCAGACAGCAGTCTGGCAGAAACCCACTTCCATATGTAAATAGAATGCCTCACAAAGCATCTAACAGCCAAAGCTTTTACCACTACCCCCATGGTATAAGTATCCTAGTTTTCTCTTAATAGACAGAGAGCTGGGTCGCAGAAAGCTGGGACGCAGAGAGCTGGGTCGCAGAGCTGCTGAATTACTGAGAGCAGAGACACTTAATAAAGCTGTAACACAGACTAAGCCGAGCATTGAGTCCTGTGCCTTACTACCAGCGACCTAGCCTCTCCAGGGGGCAGCACTCCCTCGTGACCGACTTGCGGACATCGTAGCTTTCGCTGTCCTCGTACTCTTTCCATGGGGTTCAGTGACCAGTGGACCTCGCATCCTGAGGAAAAGTACACGGGTGGAAAAGGGACAGGATTTCGGCTGGACAATGCTCCAGTAGCAGAGAGGTTGTCAGCACCAGAGACACGGGACCCGAGCCTGCGGGAAAAGCCTGCGGGGCATCCGCCGCAGTGGCCAGAGACGCCTGCGACCAGAGAGCGCGCACACACCACTGGGGGAGCCTGCGGATCCGCAGTGCCATTCTGGGAGTGCACCCAGAGAGAGTGGGCGTGCCCCATAGCTTGGGCCAAGCCTGTCTTGTTACAGGGTCTAGAACCTAGATCGACACTATTATCCTGAGTAGGAGGATCACATGCAATTGAGAAAGCTGCTCTGCAGTAGCATGTACTGTCTCCAAGGATACAGAGATCTTAGGCATGGCCCAGAAGGAAGTTGGGTGTGGGTATGTGCCTAGACACACAGGACACCCAGTTTGTTCAAAACTAGACCCCTAGCTAGAACTAGGGATGAGAGGGGGCCTGGCCAGTACCCAGAGGTAGAGTAGGATAAATCAGGGTATGGACAAGATATTAGGACCCAATTAAACATGCTTCAGCTGCTAAAGCCAATGAATTCTGACTCAGAAACCAGGGCATGCCTGAGCCAGCCTACACAAAGCCTGGTGAGTGCATTGGCTCTGAGAGGTTAGGAAAATCAGAAAGGACAGGATGGATAATTACCCACTATTTGCCAGTCCTGCCTGTTTATTCATCCCAGTCCTTTCCGTGGCTTTGTGAGGTAGGCAGCATTAACCTCACAAGCCACCTGAGAAGACTGCAGTTCATAAAAAAAAACAACAACAACAAAAAAAAAAAACCAGCTGCTGTCATTGCTCGGGTGGTGATGAGAACAGGATCCAATTCTACGTCAGTCCAGGTGCAAAGCTTTAGGTGGCTCCCCGTCGTATCAGCTGTTTTTTGCCTACTAAAAGTTTTTCCTTCAAAGGAATCTACTGCACCACCGGTTCTTGGATTATAGAGCTTGTGCTGTGGTAACCGTCCTACATGCTCAGACCTAACCTTGAGTTCTCACTGATATATAGGAAAAAGAAAAATCCAATGAGGCAGGGACTAAATATGTCATGCTAGGATGTATTTAGCATATCACAAAGGGAGCAGGGGTCTTCCCCTGTGGGATATCACCACTACCCACCTCCTTAGGTGGGTAAGGATTCAACCAGTCACCTATTGGACACTGTATAAAGCCCAAAGGTAATACCATAGTGCAGGTAATTCTGTAAATTCCCTTTGTGCCTCCTGCCTAGTATAATCCTTAAGAAAAAAAAATCACTGTGGTTCCTACTATGAGGCAATGTTTTGGGAAAACACAAATGTCCATATATTTCTATGATGATGTGTAGATGAACAACAACAATAAAAAAATGTAATGACCCTGGTACTCATCTTCCTGAGCTCAGAAAGAAGGCTTTATTTAATAAACATGTAAAGTGTGTTAGCTTTTATGAATAAGAATCACAATGTAGGTGTGATGGCTCACACTTTTAACCCCTGCACTTGGGAGGCAGAGGCAGTTGGAGCTCTGTGAGTTTGAGTTCATCCTAGTCTACATAGCATGTTCCAAGGTAGCCAGGGCTACGTAGTGAAACTCAACACAAAACAAAACAGAAACCACCAGCAAGAATCATACCATGGCCAGAGTAGTTTATGGGGTTTTTGTTTTCTGCCTACTTAAAGTTTTTCAAGTGGAAGCCAGCTTTGCTTAGCAAATCATTTTGTCAGGGAACATACTAAAGGTCTTTAACTCAGACCAAAACTACTTGCCATATGTGAAGAATATAAATATGGCTTCCATAAGTATCAAAGCAGGAGCCAAAGCTGGAGGAAGGCAGTGGGGAGGCAAAGTCGATGAACAGCAGAGTGGTCTCACTTGCTGCAGAGGTACAGTTCACTCCACAACCTAGTACTGGTAAGTGGAGTCCACACGAGGCATCTAGAAGGGATGGCTTCTCACCAGGAGACTCAGATTGGCCAAGTGGTCTTTCCATTCAGAACACAGTGATGTTCTTGCCATCTGGAGCTAAAGCCTCAGGGAGCAGTAAAAACATCATGAAGATGTCCCTGGGAGCTCAGCTGGGAGGAAGTGGCAGGTGGGCAGTGGATGAGGTAAGAAACCGAGTATTCAGGCTTGAGTGACAAACTGAGCCTCTGTTTCTCACTAGCCAGGCATCACCAGGTCATTCTGTTCTACTTATCCATTCCATGGCCAATGACCTGTGAGTCCTTGAAGGGGACAGACTTTGAACCGAATTAGGCCCTGACGTATAAACATGACTATAATACATCATTCTACAAAACAAAAGCTAAAAAATACCATAATTTAAGCAATTGCCAGAAACTTTGTGTGTCTGGTCACTAAGTATTATAAAAATTGTACCTCATATCTGATAACTTTCTTCTAATTTTTATTGCAAGCATACACATCAACACACACACACACACACACACACACACACACACACAAAGAGCCATGCTCCTTCATTTTGTTCTGTAGCTCAAGTGTGGAAAACATTTGCAAAACTGCCATGTTATTAGTCTATTTCTTGCATAATATCCTATGGGACACCAATTATATCCTGGTCCAGAAATATCCAGTGATCACTGGCCAGCAGTACAAATAATTTTAGAATTTTAGGGCATACTTACAGATAATTGCCATCAAAGAATTAAAATTGAAGGACATTATCACTAAACAAGAAACTAATGACTGGGCAGAGCTGTGTAACGTAATTATACTTAAGATGGGATCACTGAGGAATTACAGAGGAGCCTTTGTGCTGTCTCAGGCCTCCATAAATACACTTAACTGCTACTGACAGTAGGAGGACGGAATCATGAATAAAAATAAAAGCTTTGTTTTCCTTTTATGATCCCTAAAGGGAGACTGAAGAAAGGAGTACTTTTTAAAAACATTTTTTCCCAAAATTTCTATTTGAAAAATCTTTTAAATTTGTAGCCCTAAAGTAATTTAAATAAAAACTAATGGTTTTGTTAATAAATTTAGGGATTTCAATTCAGCATGCAATCACCCATTAATTTTGTGGTCAATTTCCTTTATGGCCAGAAAACCATTTAAAATAATTTCTCCTTAGTCCAAATGTTTCTAAAGAGCTGATTTTTATTTTCTTAAGCCATGCCACAAGCATTGATTGAAATGTTTCCTCATTAAAATTGAGTGAGACTGTCTCACTGTATAATTACCAAACATAGTTGAAGTAAAAAATGTTTTATTTATCAACGTTCATTATCTCAGCACTATCAGGATAGCCCTAAAATGACTTCTCTAATGGTTCCTTTCCTTTGACTATTCCTTTATAGTGTCCATTTCCATTGTATATATGTTATGTATTCCACCCCATAGTCACTTGGTAAAGTAGTTCTTACAAAGCAAGACCCTACTTTATAAATAGAAAAAAACAAAAAACAAAAAACAAACATTTCCCTGAGTTTCCTGGCCTAAGACTCCACAGATGCAGGGCTACTCCTCTGCTTCTCCCTCCATAAATTCAATTAGCTTATTCGTGCAGCAGAGGATGATTCATTAGCTTGCTAATTGCTCTCTTCTGTGCTTCCCCTTATTAACATGTATAAATACCCAGGAGGCCCCTGCTGATGTTCATTGGTTGATCGAAGGATTGTGTTATTTCTTCTGGCAAGCAGAAGTAAAGCAAGAAAGCCTTGGGCCACAGAGTCATGAGACCTGTCTTCAGTCTCTGTGTCTTGTCTATAAAGTGGGAGGAAAGACAATGTCTCAGAGCTAATGTGAAGGTTCAATGGGAAGAGATACAAAGAGTCAAGTGCCCAGCTAGTTAGTGTCTGGCATAAGCTGGAATTCCAACATGCACCAGCTTTCCTCTCCAACCTGTATTTACAGAATTTCTAGAAGGGCAGCTCTTGGTCAAGTTGAACAACTTTATATTGACTGCTACAGGTAAAATGTATTATGTTTATTATGTTATACCAAAAATGACCAATATTGATTGAGCTCTTATTGACTCAAGAGTGCTGGAGTAGGGTCAGAGAGATGGCTCAGCAGGTAAAGGTGCCTGCTGCCGAGCCTGATGACCTGAGTTTTATCCTCCAAGATCCATATGGTAAAGGAGAAAGCTAACTCCTGCAAGCTGTCCTGTGACTTCCACATATAGGCCGTGACATGTGCATGCACACACACACACAATATAAATGTAATTTTTTAGTTGACAAAAATATGACCTCAAATTCTGTGTGTGTACAAATAATCAAAAAAATTTTTTCCACCAATGACAACTTAAATTACCTAATTGTTAAAGTGTTCTAGAGTGGTCCCTATCAGTGCATCATGGGGCCAGAAGCTTCAGGTTCAGGAGAGAGAGGGCACACATAGAAAGAGAACCTGCAACCACAGAACTATCCCAGTAGCCAGAAAGGCAGATATATCAAGAATGACTCATGCAGAAACCATGAAGGCTAAAACAGGCCAGCCCTGCCTTGCACAGCTCTGTAAGGCACAAGCAGAGAAGGTCTTTTGCTTGAAGATACTATTCTACCCTATTCAGAGGAAACTCCTGCTGAGGCAGGCAACATATATCCAGTTGAAAGCAGCTGCAACCCATCCCAGCCAGAGCTCTGGAATTAGTCTTCTGTTACTAAGCCCTGGGCACCTGGGACCTCACCTGATCATGCTTTCTTCCCTAAAATACTAACAAGCTGCCCTAATCTGGTTTGTTTCATTGAGATTACCACTCTAGCCTTACACTAGGACCAAGAGAGACTATCTAGTCCCCTCATGTTACTCGCTGCATTGTAATGAAACCACCTGTCAAAGCACTTTACTCTCCTGTGGCCCTCTTGGGCTTGGGCCTCATTTACCTGTTCTTTCACTGCCAGCCTCACCACTCCTTTCAAATTTGAGCTTTGAACCATCTCCTTTCAACCACATGTTAAATTCTGCTTCCTGCTAGTCTGACTTATAATTACCTCCCATCCACCTGATCCCCTATCTCAAGGAAAGCTATGTGGAAAGCTTATCATCCTAAGCACAGTATTTGGGGAGTGTTATCTGTATTAGTCAGGGTTCTCTAAAGAAACAGAACTGATAAAAGAACATATACATATATATATATGGATTTATTAGGTTATTTTAGAGGCTAGAGTATGAGTAGTCCAACAATGGCTGTACCATACTGGAGGGACTGAGAATCTGGCAGTTGCTCAGTCCACGAGGCTGGATGTCTCAGCAGTCCCAATCTAGTGCTAAAGGCTTAATAGATTCCTAGAGATCTGCTAGTCTTCAGTCTACCTTGGAATCTGAAGAAGCTGGTCACAGCAACAAGATGAACTCACCAGGGAGAGACGGCAAGCAGGCAAAAAGCAAAAACTGCCATCTGCCATCGCTGTTTATACAGGCTGCCATCAGAAGGTAACGACCACATTTAGGGTGAATCTTCCAGCTTCAAATAATCCAGTCAAGACGGTCTCTCTTAATCCCAGATCTGGCCAAGTTGACAACCAGGATTAGCCATCCCACAGTATCTGATTTACCCTCCAGTTTCCCTGCAGAGGCCATGTGTTATGAAAGGCTACCGATTCCTTACCTGGTTGTCACCAACTCTCCCTCTCCCGAGGTCATTCCAATTCCTCGTCATTCTTCAGCCACCAACTTGGACCTTGCTTTATCCCATGCAGATGTATTAGAGAGAATGCAAGCATGATTTCTGTCTACAAATGTCTATTGCTGTGCCAGCCACCCTGTGATGGAAAGTGTGCTCTGTGGTATTCATTAGGGAGTCATTAAATTGGCATGTAGACTCCATGATAAATCAAAGAGCCAAGTGTTTTGAATCTTTCTGTAACCCTGTCCTCAGTTAACTGACTTTTGATCTCAAATTTGTCCTATTCCAAGATGCTGCCTCCCGTAGAAGCACTTTATGTTCCCATCAGGATCCACTTCCTGTTCCACAGCTCCTGGTAGTGTTTCATTCTGTCTTCCTTGTGATGAGGTGCCTTGTGACCAATTCTGTTTAATGGGCTATAAGAAGTAACGATTATAGTATCTGAACCAAGTCTTTGATTGCCAATTTGAGAATCTCCAGAGCTCTTCTCCCCTAAACTACAAGTCACTGAGGTTCCAGATGGGGATTCTCCCTCAGGCGGGGGTACCAGAATGAGGATGACTGTGAGCCCATTCCCTCCTGACCAGCCCAGAATGAATATGAAGGTGGAGTGAAAGATAGCCCTGTTGTTGAAACTACCAAGGCTTTAATTTTGTTTTGTACCTCAGCAATCTATCCTATGCTAACTGGTATACCTCATACCTGACATGATTCAGATGACTACAGTCATACTGTGGAGAATACAAGAAACTTCCAGTACAGGGGGTTGAGTGACTTTAGCGATGATGGTAAAAGGGACAGTACAAGAACTCTTCAGTGCCTTGGGGGTTGAGTGCCCATAAAGAGAATGCAGAAAGTGGGAAATGAGACGTCTCCTCTGACATTCCTTTGAGAGTTCATTAAGTTGAATGTTTAAGTTCTGAGAAGACAACTCCCAAGCAAGCAAAAAAATAGCAACAACAAAATGAAAAGAACTGAACTCTTAGCACCGCTTTGGTGGTTGAGACATCCCAGAGGCTGTGTGTGGGATGGACAATCAAACAGAAAGTGAGTGTGGGCTCCTAATCTGCAGCACCAGTTTCCCAAGAGATACCTGGCCAGAGATGGAGGCAGCGATTCAGGTAGAGTGCAAGACACCTCCGCGAGTCACCTAAGGGGACTGATCTGGAGGATACTTTCATATGGTATAAGGTGGTCTTCAAGGACACCAGTCATGTGTTTGTACTATTCTATCAATAGCCAAGCAGGGTCTCTGTGACACTTCCTAGGGGTTTCCATGATAAGAAGGGATGGGATTTGAGCCTCTGCTCAAGACATCACAGACACAAGATAGAGATGGGAGACAAGTCTTCCACTTTGGGAAAGGGGGGACATGAAAGGTCTGAGATCGATAAGAATAAAATTCTCCCAGATAGTTTTCTGGGACATAGGCCCAGATATTGGGGAGATAATCCAAGAATAAAAGGGAAAAATAAACAACAGATGAAGATTGACTATGTCAACTTCTCATATAATATGTTAATATGAAAAGCTCTATGAGTCAGGAAGAGATAGATTATGGCTGTTTGCTGGAAAAAGGGACCTGTGACCATCTTTCCTCTGAAATAATAGCAACAATAACAAAGTAAGAAGAGGTGAACCAACATTCAAAATGGGACCCCCTTGATCACCTCCCTCCTCCTTTTCCAGGAGCCCCAGTGTCTGAACTGCCAGCTATAGCTCTAGTCCCAGCTCCACATTATCCCTCACTCCCCAAATTAAGAAAGAAGCTTGAGGGCTGAAGAGATGGCTCAGCAGTTAAGAGCACAGGGGACCCATGTTTGGTTCCCAGCACCCACATGGCAGCTAACAACCTCCTGTAACTTCAGTTCTAGGGGATTTGATGCCCTCTTCTGGCCTCTGAAGGCATTGCATGCATGTGGTGCACTTACATGCATGTAGGCAAAACACTCATACATAAAAAATAAAAATGATTGGGGGGCTGGATAAATGGCTCAGTGGTTAAGAGCACTTGTTGCTTTTCCAGAGGAACTGGGTTTAGTTCTCAGCACCCACATGGCAGCTAATAACCATCCATAACTCTATTTCCAGGGCATCTGATGCCCTCTTCTCTCCTATAGGCATTGACACACATGGTCCACTTACGTGCAGGCAGGCAAGACACTCATACACATAAAATAAAAATAAATGCATCAAAAAAATTTAAAAGAAAGAAGCTTGAGCAATGTAAGTCAGAAGGATATCCAAAAGCTTTTCTTCTTAACAAAGGAACCTTCTCAATCAATGTTCTCACTCAGGGAGGTGGGAGCTTCCCCTGAGAAGGAAAGGATAGGATTTACGACCCTCCTTACCAGTTCAGAGGTTTAAAATTTAAAAAGGGATCTGAGACCTCCGATAGAAGACTATATGGGATGGCTGGTTAATTAGGTAAATTTCTTGGACGCAAACTCTATACTTGGCCTGAGATGATTTCAACATTCTGTAGTGAAGAGAGGGGGATGGGAAGGGCTGCCATGGCCACTTGGGAAAAAAAAATCCATCCAGAAAGGGTATAATTAAAAACAACTTCCCAACCAACAACCAGCACAGGATAATAATAATGAGGTGCATCCAGGTCACATGCAGTATCTTCAAAACTTAATAATAAGAGGGATTAGAGAATCAGTGCCCTGGTACCAGAATATATAACGTGTAACAGGGAAAGAAGGGCCTGCAGAGTTCCTAGAAAGACTGAAGGTTCAGATGAGAAAGTACTCAAGACTAGACAGAGAAGAGCCCCACTGGAAGGAGGGATGCAAAAATTATACTTTGTAGCTAACAGCTGGCCAAGCACAGCAAGGAAGTCACAGAAGATGGAGAGCTGGAAGGACAGGAACTTAGAAGAGTTATTGAAAGAGGCCCAAAAAGTCTGGTAAAAAGAAAATAAGAAATAATACCACTCAGGACTTTTGATGAGGATTGAAAGACATTAGTAAACATCTTTTGTCATGTAAAACTGCAATTACAGGTTCAACACGTAAAGATTTTTGGCTTCCTGCATACTTTCTTTTCTGCCTTTTCTTGTTTACGAAGAAGTTCTCAGTTCTAGGTCCTTTTAATAATGTGCCAAGGCTCTTGCTATAATGTAAACTTCTTTTCTAACTTTCAAATTGAGTAAGACTACAAAGGGGAAAGAGGATGTAAAAATCCAAGCAGGAAGTTTGAGACTTGTAACAGGAAAAAGCATGGTAGTTAAAGTATGTGTAGAAGTAATCTTAATTTGCTACAGTGTGCCACGTATGTTATTTGGATCCAACTCTTGTTTAGGGGCATGAAATAAGAAAAAAAAGCAACAGTAAGTATGAAAGAGAATTGTTAAGAAGCATGTAAATATGAGGCTTTGTGTTTTGTATGCTAAAATAAGATTTTGACCTAAAAATGAAAAATAAAAGGTGAAGACAAAACTATGAAAATTTAAAGCCAAGTCACAAAAGGTTTAGATTTTTCAGTTTGTGGATGATAGGAACTAAGGATGATATATGTTTGATGATTAAAATTTCTAAGCTTAATTGCATACACATGGTGCATTTATATACATTCAGGCAAAACATTCATAAAATAAAAATAAATAAATGTTATACTGATGTACTCATGGCAACATTTGCAAGAACTGGCTTAAAAGAACAAAAAAATGTATATCTAATTAAGATAATTACTTTTGCTAACTGTTAGGCTTCAAGCACTTGAGGAAACTGAGTCATAGCAAAACCAAAACTTTTTAAAACTCTTTGGGTTGTCTTGTCTTAGCTTTATCTAAATGTTACGCAGAAGTTAACATCACAAAGCAAGGCTGGTACCACCGCCCTTCTGGGTGTTCAACAAAACTTGAAAGCCTACACCAATAAGGATGAGAGGGTCAGGAAAGATACCCAGTATTTTGACTCTTGCCCTTCAAGGTCAGCATGACTCAGGGGACAATCAGACCCCTCTGAGAAGTCGCCTGTCCTCTCCTTCAGGGATGCCATTGGGTATCGAGAGATTAGACTCTAAGCAGTGTGCATCCTACAAAAGAACTTCAGGTTATATATGATGTAATACAAAAGTCTTAACTGTATGGGGGTCTACACCATTGCTAAACAGGTACATAGGTGATATGTAACTTGCCAAAGGACAAAAGGGTGGTTGGTAATCAGAAAACAAACCCTAGATGGGAGGTCTCCTAAACTGACTTTACAGAAATATCCAAAGCACAAAAAATAAAATATTTACTGATGATATTGGGACACTCACCAAGTGGAGAGAGGTTTCCCCCTCTCTGCTGGTAATGTGATTAAAATGATCTTAAAGTAATTTATGCCACAATTTTGTCTTGTAAAATATACATATGGACTGTATTAATTGGGACTGTCATACTCATGGAAGTATTCCTATTTCTAGGAAAGTAGAATGACTTGACCTCTTAAGAAATGTAAAACTAAACCTGTACTTAAAACAAGATTACCCTAGGTTGTATCTCCCTATAGCTTTGCTTAGGATTAAAATAGCTCTAAGAAGGGGTGTGGGCCTGACTCCACATAAAATGTTATATGGCCTCCTATATCTTAGTATGTCCACAGACCCTCCCACTGTGGAAGCTAAGACTCTCTCAGATACTATGTTCTGGGTCTCTTCTCCACTTTGGTTTCTCCTAGGTCAGAAGGCCTTCCCCCCTAGACTCCTCTACTTGAATTTGCTGCTCATCTGTCCTAGTTTGTTTCTCCATTGCTGTGACAAAATACTCTGACCAATACCAACTTGGGGAGGAAAGGGTTTATTCAGCTTACATATCCCAGGTCACAGTTCATCAGGGAGCCCAAGGTAGGAACTCAGGGCAGGAACCTGGAGGCAGGAGCTGGAGCACAGGCCATGGAGGAATGCTGCATACTGGCTTGCTTCCTGGCCCCTGCTCAGCCTGCTTTCTTATGCAACACAGGCCCACCTACCCAGGGTTGGCACCACCCACAGTGGGCTGGGCCCTCCCACATCACTCTGCAATCAAGAAGATGCCCTACTGAAATGGCCACAGGCCAGTCCTATGGAGGAAATTCCCCAATTGAGGCTCCTTCAACCCAGGTGTGTCAAGTTGACGCTAAAGCTAGCCAGCATACCATCCTTTCTAGCCTAGGAACAAAATGCTAATTAAAAGCTGGAAAGAGAACAAACTGGAATTGATCTTGGAGGGGCCCTTTTTGGTACTGTTAACCACTAAGACTGTGGTTCAACAGTTGAAAGAGGTTGGGAACATTACACCCCATTTTTTTAAAAAGGCAACTGACAACAGAGCCCAGAAAAAAAGGTCAGGCTTACCACAAGGGTATTCTTTGAAATTAAGACAGAATAAACTGGTTTTAGCATGTTATGTGGAAAGATAATAAGAAACTTGGTGATTACTGTAACTAAAACTGTGTCTCTCTGACTGTTCAATTTGATGCATGTCTAGTCTTACACTGTGAAAACTTAGAGAACAAGAGAGAACATTCTGGGATGGATAAGTATATGTCCTGAGTCTTCCCCCAGTCTTCTCCTCCATGTCCCCATACTATGCCATATGGAAGGACACTCTATACTGTGGAGGGGACTTCACTCCAGGGATGTATCCAGTCCTCCTGGCAATGTCCTTAGGGAAATACAGGACAAAAATCTACACAATAAGTGGAAGTTCTCCAGAAAAACTGCAGAAGCCTTTAATGTTACCATTTTCTTTTAATAACCTAGGAATTAGATCAGGAACTATTCATCACTGGATCATATGGGTTAGGTGTATATGAGACATATCTGGAAATTTAAAAAAGACCCTAAGAGCATTTTTCTATTAGTTTAGTTTTTCAACATAGTCCCACTTCTAATACAAAGATTCTTAAACATGACAAAGAAGTATAAGTAGTAGAAATTACTATTTTAAGACAATTAAGGTTGAAACTGGGTATGGGGAAAAGAATGTATGACTAGAATGGATCAAATATTCTGTCAGCACCTTAAAGAAGAATGATTGTCACAGAGGTCAGAAGTACAAGTTGTCCCATTACTGTTTGATAGACCTCAGATGCCCTAGGATGGAATGCATGGGTTTTTTTCTCTCAAGATGAGATGGTCTAGAGAAACCCGACTTATAAGTCCTTGTGCCTTGCATTCCTTGCTACAAGCGGACTGAGGCAAAGACCACCCCCCCCCGCCCACTCACAAACTATTTGACCTTTCTTGATTAGAATCAGTTATACCTCCTGCCTCAAAAGGTGTGGAGAGGAATTGGAATTCTTGGGAAATGTGTTTTGTTTTAAGTGCCTGTATACCTTTGAGGAGATGCAACACAGCTCTACCCTGAGCATTGCCAGAATAAAAGGCTGGTGGTATTGTGGTGGACCATTATATGAAATCTTACCAGTCAACTGGAGTGGGATCTGTGCTTTGGTCCAGTTGGCTATCTCTTTCACAATTGCATATTACCAGCCTACTCAAGGTTAAACTCAATTGTCTCATAGGAAAAGGGAGCTTCTGACTCTTGACCCTCATGTTTATATGAATTCCATAGGAATGTGGAGAGGAGTTCCTGATGAGTTTAAGGTCAGGAACCAAATATAGCAGGATTTGAGTCAATGCTATTCTGATAGTTAACAATAAACAAGAATGTGAAATAATCACAAAGATTTATCAGTTATACCAGGGCTGCTTTAAAAGAGCATGTAGTCAGCTGGTTGCCACCAGTTGAACTTGGGAGAACAGGATCATGCTTGATATGATGTTGATGTAAAAGGGAGGCACTAGTATTCTACTTTGTAGGAAATGCTGGACTTTTGATTCCCAATAATACAGTTCCTGATGGAACAATTACAGACTCTTCAGGGACTATTTTGTCCAATGAGTTAGCTGAAAATACTAAAATAAATGAACCATTTTCTAATTTTATGGAAAGGTGCATTAGAAGGTAGAAATGGGTAATGTGCTAGATAGCTTCAACTGTCAACTTGACACACTTGGGAAAAGGGGACCTCAGTTAGAGAATTTCTTCTACCAGACTGGCCTATGGATGTAGCTGGGAGGCATTTTCCTGATTGCTGGTTGATGTGGGAGGGCTCAGCCCACTGTAGGTGGTGCCACCCCTGGGCAAATGGTCCTGGGTTGTATGAGAAAGCAGGCAGAGCACAAGCCAGAGGAATAAGCCAGTAAGGAGCGCTCCTTCATGGTCTCTGCTTCAGTCTCTGCCTCGTGTTTCTGCTTTGAGGTCCTTCCCTGCCTTCCCTCAATGAAGGACTGTACTGTAAGCTGAAATCAACCCTTTCCTCCCAAGTTACTCTTGGTTACTGTTTTAGCACAGCAATAGAAAGCTAACTAGAACAGGTAATGACCTCAGTCCTGCTCTCCTTTGTTACAGTCCTAAGAATCATGATTACAGTTTGATGTTGTATAGTTCCTTGCATCCAAGTGCAAATTCAATGACTAATTGAAACAGCAATAACTGGAAAAATTCCTGCATCTTATTATGTTACCAATGAGTACCTCAGATCAGTAAAGATGCAAAGTTAATTGAATTTGAACAAAAGACTAAAAATGTATTGTAAAATGGTGGAAATCTGTGGGGGAAAGTAAATGAAATGTACTCTCTTTTCTACCAAACAATTAGATAAGATAAAGTTCCAACAAAAAGAAATTTGTAAAAACACCATCTGGCAAGACTCCTTTCCCAGTTAGCATTTTTCAAGATTAAAGATTGTGCTCAAGGTAGTACCTGCTTTCAAAAGCTGCATTTTGTTTATTAGCTGTGCCATTTTGAATTAGCCAACTGAGTAAAAATGTGAGGCCAAGGTCTCACCATTAAGATGAGGCACCAGATCCTTTTGCATTAGGAATAAAAACCCAATGAGACCCCTGCTGGGTATACTTGCTTGCTGGATTTAGAGTAGCTTTGCACCCTTCTGCAGGAGTAAAACTTTGCCTTTGGGCTGTGTGGTCATTTTCTTGGGACCCAACACATATTTTATTTTATTATTTTTATTTTATGTCTATGAGTGTATTGCCTGCACGTATGTAAGTGCACCCATGGTTGTGCAGTGCCTGCAGAAGTCAGGAGAGGGTGTCGGCCTGGAACTGGAGTTACAGATGGTTGTTAGCACCTTTTGGGTGCTGGAATATATCCCAGGTCCTCTGCAAGAGCCAGTGCTCTTAACTGCTGAGCCATCTTTCCAGCCCCCACAAGACACATTTTTAACAATGAAAAACTCCTTAGCTGCACAGCAGGCTAATGAGATCTTATGTGTACTGCTTCCCTCCTCTCCTGTGCACGCATGGCCCCAAACAACACCCAGCTGCTCACACACAGAGAGCTTTAACATGTCATCAGGTTGTTAACTGAAAACTGAAAAGCTCTTTCCTTGATCTCATGCACATACCAAATGATACAATAGGTAACATTAGTCAGTTTAGGACAAATGGAGATTTTAATGTTAAATTTCAAGAGTTGCATTAAAGTTGTACTGACTTCAATTTCAATTTTGTATAGAAGTTATCTTTTTCCTTAAAGATTATCTATCTACATGTCCCTTTATTTATTTATTTATTTATTTAGGGGTTTTTTGGTTTTGTTGTTGTTTTGGTTTTTGAGACAGGGTGTAGTCCCAGCTGGCCTGGAACTCACTATGTAGCCCATCTTAAGCTGGCCTCGATTTCACAGTTACCCATCTGCCTCTGCCTCCCAAGTGCTGAGATTAAAGATGTTCACTACACTATACCTGGCTAAACATTTTATTTTTAATTTTCAATTATGTGTGCTTGTGTGTGTAATTGTGCACATGAGTGCAGTGCCCAGGGAAGTATGGAAGCCAGAACAGGATGTCAGATCCCCTGGAGCTGCAATTACAGGAGTTTGTGAGCTGTGCCTGATGTGGGTTCTAGGAACTAAACTCCTGTCTTCTGCAAGAACATCAAGTGCTTTCAAGCTCTGAGCCATCTCTTTTGCCTTTTGAATTGATCCTCTTGACATTATACTTCTAAGTCTTTTTAAAAATTTACTTTAATGGCTTTTATATAATTTCTGTATATGCTACAAGACATACATTTGTTTAAAAGGATTAGAAGAAACAGCCCATAAAATTGATTCATTTTAACTGAAAATATGTTTTTTTTAATGTGTACAAATCTACATTTTATTTTTGACATGTACAAGGTTAATTCTTAAAGTCTGATTTCCAAAGCATATGGCCTAACTCTTCCCTGAAGGTGCTCAGGAGCTGGAGAACATATTGTGCAATATGTATTCGAGCGTCAAGCAGATGTCTCAGTAGACTTCCTGGTATTTATACCAAGAATATGCATTTAGCCTTGATAGCACCTGCACTTTTAGTACAGGGATTTATGAGGAAACTCTAGGATGTTATAAAACCTACAGGAAATGACTGTAAATACAAAGATCTTTGTTGTAAAGGTGACTGAGTTGGCAAGGAAGTGGTTAAAAATTTTTATGGCTACAGCTCTAGAGGACAACAGTGTGTCACTTTTTAATTCCTCTGTCTTGCTGTCCCTAAAATCCTTTTGCATTAGTATAAAAATTTAGCACTGTCCTAAAAATTGTTTTTCTTGCTCTTGAGATACAGTTTCCCTATAGCCCCAGCTGGCCTGAAACTCACTATGTAGACCAGTGTGGTCTTGAACTCACAGAAATCCCTGTGCCTCTGCCTCCCAAGTGCTGGGATTAAAGGTGTGTACCATCATGCCCAGCTCTAAAAATTGTTTTTCATGCCATATCTTAAAAATTTAATTATTTTATCTGTATGAGTGTTTTTCATGTATGTATGTAAGTACACCCATGTCATGCAAAACCTGTGGAGGCTAGAAGAGGGCATTGGATTCCCTGGAACTGGAGTTACAGATGGTTGTTAGCTGCCAAGTGGGTTCTGGGTATCAAACTCGGGTCCTCTGCAAGAGCAATCAGTGCTCTTAACCCCAGAGCCATCTCTCCAGCCCTCATCTCATATTTTAAGCACAATTTTTGATTCTAAGATTGTAACAGTACATGTGCCAATAATAATAATAATAATAATTAATAATAATGATGATGATGGCCAGTATTTGACATCTGCTCACCAAGGGCAGGCTTTGTTATAAATTTATATCCCATTTAATCTTTACTACAAATCTAACTGGTCATAATTAGTATCATCTTTTTTATAGTGGATGTGGCCCGAATTCCCTCTGGTTCTCCTGTGTGATCAAACAAACCACATAATATATTTTATGTGAGTTTATTATGGTTTATGCCTGCGGGTAGGGAGGGGGTAAACTGGGGAACTTACACAGAGACAAGCACTCTTGCACCAAGGCTCAGAGTCTGCCACCAGATGCTCCCGAGGCCCTGCCCATAGTCTCCGTTAACTTTTGCCCATGTATCTTGGGCCTGCAGTCTCGTCCCGGGTCAGTAAATGCCCCTTCTCATGTCTATGCGAGTGAGGCACTGGGGCCATCTCTCTCCACACCTGTCAACCTGCGCCCTCCTCCGGGCTTGCTGCTTCGGTGTCTATGCGGGTGAGGCACTGGGGCCATCTCTCTCCACACCTGTCAACCTGCGCCTTCCTTCCCAAGATGGCTCCCAGCAGCCCCTTCCTAGTCCACTGTCTGCGTCAGACCCTGCCCATTGGAGGAACCAGGCAATCGGGAGACACTCCACCCCTTTCCTCCACTCTTACAATCTTCCTGTCCATCTTCTGCTAAAGTCCCCGAACCTTGGAGGGGGTAATAGATGTAGGGTGGTCTCTCTTGTATCATGGCAAGACAGAGGCTTCTTGGGCCTCCCCATTAGTCATCTTTAGGCCTTGGCCACTGATCCATCTCAGTGGCGTTTCTTCTACTATAAAGACAAATTGAAGGAAGTAGACACATTTAAACAAACATGAATGTAAATACAAATGCCTAGAAGATATCCCAGTAGGTGTACTATACTCATTAAACAATATACTTATGATAGCTTCTCCACTAGGGCCTGTAGCCTGTCTTGACACAAGGTGTTGGCCTGGTCTACAGCACCAGATGTGTGTTCCACTCCTAGGAGTGCACCTTATCCAATTAGAAATTTGTCAGTTGTACGTGTGTTGGTCAAGCCATTATTGCACTTGCAGGTATTGCTTGGCATGTCCATGGTGTACAGCATGTGAGGTCCATTGTTGAGTAGAATTATAGGGGATCCTTTCTTCCCCAACCATCCGCATAGAGCCTCCTGGCAATATGAATGTCATCCATCCAGTGGCATGGAGCATTTTGGCTTAGTCTCAGTCCCATCTCTTCTTCTTTTCCCACACTCACAACATGCAGTGTCCTCAACAACATGGCCTTACTGACCTTTCTAGTGTACAACCGACATTAATGGCAATAGTCTTAGAGGAATTGGAGGACCTCTAGGATCTCTCTCTGACCAACAGTTCATAGGGGGGCAATCCACCCCTGGTACTGTAGATTTTCTGAACAGTTTTATAGTTTGAGAGTCTCTATTCTCATCTTACCCAACCTACATAAAACTCCCAAGACTCTTACAGCTATAGCTGGCCTTTGCTTCTTCAGGTATCTTTCAAATGGGTTTCACATCTGTAAAACACTCGAAGGAAGGTTAACATATATTATTAAGTCACTCATAGACAAGGTCTCACAAGGCATGGAAAGGTTTTGTCCATTTGTATTAACTGTTTTCTTTGTAGATCCTTGTTAGGTACCATAGCATGGGTACAAGGCATTAATTTGGTTAGCTCTTTACCATTTTTAGTTATCCCTTTGGAGTCATTTTGCACTTGGGGGATTTTACATGGGGTCTTTTTGTATTCTTTTATTCTTGATATACTTACAGGTGTTGGCTCCAGTTGACAGACCCTGTACTGGGCTAAGGAGGTGGGGGGTTCTCCTGTCCCCACTGCACTTGTTGGTTCCCAGAGTCAGACAGGCTCTGGGTCTGCCTCCTGACTGTAGCCACAACTGTCATCTTCCCATTGACCACACCAGGTTGCTGGGGGAGAACTTGGTGGGAAAACCTGCTTCCACCCCTAGTATAGCCTTTATCAGAAGAGAATTACATCTTATTTAATCCTCGGGGATTCTTAACCACCCCTTGTACAGTTGTTATCCTTAAAATGTCCTTTGTAAACTGTTCTTCTGGTTTTAAAACCTTTCAGAAATGCCTTAGTATCAAATTTGGTTTTCTATCAATTTTTTCTCTAGGGATATGGGCTTGACATAAGTCTTGCCACATTTGTCTTCAAGTTAACCCAAGGGGACCCTTCCTTTGGTCTGGTCTTTTTTATATCTCTTATAGGGTGTTCTGTTATTTTACAGACACATTTTACATGCTGGTCAGAATCATTTAGATTTGCCAAAACCTCTCTCACTTTACAAAGATCCTATCCCATCAAAAGGCTTAGTGAAACCATTAAAGTTCTATACCATTCTCGAGGTCCCAGTTGAATTAGGCTTTCCTTTATATCTCTGGTGAAGACAGTCTTATCTGGCCCAGTGAACTGGGCATCATATATTCCTGTTCTCACACCTAGTTCTCTCAGTAATGCCTGCAGCTCCTTTATAATCTTCCAGACCCTGCTAATCATGTTAGTCTCCCTTGGTGATAACCATGTATCTTTAATGCCTTTAACCAGCCACCCCATTAAGGACTGCTCCCCCCTGCATTGGCCTAGGTTGAACAGCCTGTATTGCAAGGACAGGT